>NC_142027.1:25566613-25905185 GCF_982192425.1 Myodes glareolus | reverse complement strand
AACCGTTTGAGTGGCAACATTCCTAGGATTACAAACAAGGGCACACAGAACTCCTCACATCCTTAAGTATAAAACAAGTCAAGTGGAAACAGAGGCAGGAATATGAGAGAGGAATGTCAGTGTGAGCTACAAAGGGACAGAAAATGAGCAGAGGCTTTAGTGGGTGATCAACATCAGCTTGCAAATATGGTCTGTAAAAGGCACCAATTCCTCAGGGCTGTAAAACACTGGGTATTGTGTCAGTGACTATGTGCCTTTAAAAGAAACTTAAAAGGGCATTTAAACATTTACAGATGTGGCAGATGGGACACAGAAGAAAACTACATTATTCAGATTACACCCGTTAGAACAATCAGAGCAGGATCTAAAGCAAAGGCACTGGCTCAGGGTAGATTTAATACCAGCATGTGATAGTTTGTATAGATACACAAAGCGGACATTGGTGGGAGTCAAGAAGAATCCCTAAAGCACCAAGTCCAAATGAATGAGAACAATGTCTTGATGTGAGAACTAGAGAAGGCTGACATGTGCGGAATAGTCCCTTCCCAGAAGTGAAGACACTATCAGAAAACAAAAGAATAGCACTCTTTTCTCATCTAGAAACAACCTTCATGACAACCCTCTTTACTCAGTGAGATCTAGGTACACAAGAAGCCAGAACTGAAGCTAGACTTTAAAGGTGCCATGGCTATTGTAGGACTGTGAATAATTTGAACAAGGTCACTAAGATTAAGTTTCTGGTTGACAAGCAGAACATTTAAAGCCTTTATATTTCTGTTCAATGTAGTTCAAAATGACAGGATAGGAAATAAATATCTATCGGATTTCAGTTATCAGTATATTTGTATTTAACTTTTAGCAAAGCAAAAAGCCAGAAAGATGCTCCTAGGAATCACATTTCTTTTTTAAATTTCAAACATATAAAAACTATATACATTTTGGAAGAATTAAAAATTGCTTTCTAAACCAACAAACAGTAAACACCAAAATGGTCATAGAAAGTTGAAATACATCTTCCATTTATTATAAGTACATGATATGAACAATTTCTTTAAAAAGGATGTTAACTAAAATTAGGGATATGTAAAATCCACATCAGATGAAAAGGTAAAGAAATGGTTTCCCCACTTGTTACAAACAATTTAGGAGAACCATGTTAATTATCTTTTTCATTGTTGCAATAAAATATCTTTTAAAAATAAACTTTAGCAGGAGTGTTTTATCTGGGATCAAAGTTCTAGGGTAGAGACCACTATGACCACTCCGTGGAAAGTCACGGAGGAGTTTGGGGCAACTTGTCACACTGTATCTTCCTGTAGGAACTAAAGAGAAATGAATGCTGAATGTTTAGCTTGCTTTCCTTTTTTTGCTCAATCTGTGATCACAGCCCATTGCATGGCTCTGCTCACATTTAGGGTGGCTCAATCTCAGCTAACTCTGTCCAGAAACTACTTCCCAGACATACCCCAAGGCACGTCTATTAGGTAGTCTAAATCCTATAAAGGTGGCTATCAATATTAGCCACCACATTATCCCCACACTAGTGGACAGTGGGGATTTGTAGACATTTCAGATTGGAAGATCTTGTAAATGTCATAATCCCAACAGATCATGGAAGACAGATTTCGTGATATAGTGCCCCTCAATGTACAACTCTTAAGCAGGATTCATAATGGTCATTATTTCACTGTTTTAAGGAAATATAATCTCTGCTCCAAATGGACTGGGCTCTCCTCCACTGGATCGCCTCACAAGCAGAATGTGTTTATCTCCTTGCAGGTTGTGCCTGTGCCAGCAGCTTAGCAGCATGAAATCAGTCTTAGATATGCACATTGTCAAAAGCTACATTCAAGGATTTTGTCCCCATTCCTATTGTCAGAAAGCTAGATATTAAACATTTTCAAACAACTCTTGAGCATTACTTTGCCTCTTGCCTTTTTGTTATTTGTCTGAACGAGGTCTCAGTAAGTAATTAGCACTTGTATGAAGGCTGTTGATGAGGTGATAAGGCTCTGGGTCAGTGGCCAATGTTCACTTTCATTTTCAGCCCAAAGCACCAGGCTGTTGGCAGCATTGCTGCGTCCATTGTAGAACTGATTCATGGAACTGATTCGGCCCTGAGATGCCAAAACACAGGCTTCCATAGCATAGGTGCAGACAAACAAACAAAATCCTAAAACAGCAAATTATCCCAGCATTGGCATTTGATATTTAATTCTTTACATTTTTAAAGTCATTGTTCAAATTCCATTTCCTTTATTATGCTTTGGTATATTCAGGTTATTTGTTGCTGCTGTTTGTTTGTTGGTTGGTTTCCCTTTGAGGTTATTTGTGCTTCTGTTGTGATTGCTAGCCCAATCTGGTAGTAAGCATTTTAAATTATAGAAAATGTCATTTTCAAGGTAAAAATAAATAAATGGTGTAATTAAAAGATCTTTATACAGATCCATCTAATACAAGTGTCTAATGATTTGATTTTATACTCTACTATGTGTTTTTTTTGGCCTCAATCAGGTTTTATTCATTATTGACCTCCTACTTAAAAAAGAGTTGACAAATGAGAAAAAGTTAAATCATAACTAAGTGAATGAGACATAGAAAAATAAAGTTGGACAAAGAATGACTTTTTGGAGACCACATACTCCATGAAATGAAATATAGATAATATTTAATGTTATGTTTTATACATTTGAACATTTGAAGGTTAGGCTATGGCAATGTTGTAAATGTCAGGTGTTTAGAAATTGAATTGGGGGCAGTGTGAATTTTTACTGTTCTTTCCCTAACTCATAGACATGAAGCCCTTAATATACAAATTTATGTTAATGTTAAGTGGTGAACTTTACAACAAATCCCTCATTGATATTCTTAGATACTTTATCTCAACCTAGCACCGTATATTTACATGGGAGCTACAATTTTGATTACAGTTTCTTACTATCAATATGCTTTTGCTAGCTGTGGGTATTTTTAAAGTTTTAAAAAAGCAAATCAAGTTTAGTGGAAGCAAATGGGGATTTATTTCATACATCTAATCTAATAATGAATGTAGATTTGTGGAAGAACTTAAAACAGAAGAAAGGCAAGATTATTCAACCAGTCTCCCTTACAGACATTATAATGGGGACGAAAGAGGAAATTAGCTGCTAACTTATCCGTAGGTGTGAATTGTAACAGGCAGAAATGACTCAATTATGAGTTCCCTATCTCAGCTCTGATCTGAGTTTGTAGACCCAAAGTCCTTTAGTCTTTCGCTTCCTGTCTTAGTACAGATGCAAGGTAACAAGTTCAACTGAACGGAATGGGAGAGAAAGGCCCACTTACTTTATCAAAGACCTCTAAGAGGGGGGTTAGGTGCAGTGCAGCTCAGTACAGGGCAGGTGGAAATGGTGTCTAATGGCTCATTAAAGAGAGAGGGCCATTTAACAGTGAGTTTGATTTGACAAAAAGTATCTAGAGAGAATTGCTCTGAGCAAGGAATGAGAGAGAAACAAATATTGCTACTATTTGATCACTAGTTTAACAAGAAGAAAATGTGTAAATATACCCTTTCTATTGCAACTCAGAAAGGTGGCTTGTTTATTATTTATTCTCTACTGATGTTGTTAACACATGGGCTGTATATTTAAAATCAAGGCATTGAGTCATATCAAAGACATGAAAAACCACACACCGTAATTTTGTAAGGCATTAATAAGGGAAAGAAAAATGAAAAACTATAATTTATCAACAAGTGGATTATGCAACTCTGTTTATTAACCTCTGGCCTGTGAAAACCTTGTCAATGGAAAATTGTTAATATCCCAAAGACATGAAGTTGCTGAAAACACCAGAAAGTCAGAATCCTCCTCTCTAGACATCTACATCTCACACGCACTGGTGGTACAGAGCAGTGATCAAGCCCTTGGCCCAAAGACCACTTTTTGGAATCAAGTTCAGACTCTAATTATGTGATTTTCCCAAGCTTTGTGATATTTCTGTCCTCAGCTCCTCCCTCAGCTATAAATGGTGGATTGAATAGGACCTCCCTCAAAGCTGTAATGAAGAATAATTAATTAAAATACCTGTAGCTTTTAAAACAGTGCCTGCTATTTATTAATTATTATGAAGAAGTGCTTGCTTCTAGAAGGCCTACAAAAAAACTGGCAAACTGTTGTTACTCTAAGTTATAATAATATAATTCAGGGTGAATGGAGAGATTGCTCAATGCTTAAGTGTGCTAACTGCTATTACCAAGGACCCAGGTTTAGTTCCCAGCACCCTCATGGTTCCCAGCCTTGAGTCACTCAGGACTGCTAAGCTCTCTCCTGCCCTCTGCAGGCATTTTACTGAACCTCAGATTTAGCATCACTTGATTCCTCGGCATGGCACATCCCCATAGATACAGAAATGTAGGGAATGGCAGGCTGCACCCCACCACCTGGCTAGCTTATACCCCGAAATAACAACACACAAATTATATTCATTTAAACACTGGCTGGCCCATTAGTTCTAACCACCTATTGGCTATCTCTTACATATTCGTTTAACCCATCTCCATTAATGTGTAAGCTGTGGCTTATCAGCATGAGTCTAACCAGTATCCATCTTGGGCAGGAGAAGCATGGCATCTGCCACATTGCCCTCTTCCCAGCATTCTGTTCCATCTACTCCGACTACCTAACTTTCTGCCCTATCAAAAGGCCAAGGCAGTTTCTTTATTCAACCAATGAAAGCAACACATAGAAAGAAGACCTTCCTACACCACAGAAATATTAGGTGATCTCAAAGATGGACATCAAAGGTTTAGAGACTTATAACTTATAGTAGAATACTAGCCCCAAGGTCTGAGGTTCATATGCGTTACTTTCGTTATGTCTGTGACAGACCTGAAGAATACGAACAAGAGAGGTTTACTTGCGTTCCCAGTTTAAGGGTGGATGCAAGGAAGCCTCATGGAGAAACCATGGTGATTAGAGTTGATTGGTCCACGACAGGTGTGTATGTGTGTGAATGCTGGCAGCATGGCTTGCTCATATCTTGACATATAAGGAAGCATATAGTAGCTGGGAATCAAGACTGAGTTATAACCTTCAAAGACTCATCCCTAGTGAGTCTGGGCTCGCTAGTCCCTACTTACTTTCACTACCATATCTAAAAATGCTACCAGCCAAGGAAAGAATTCAAACTCTTGAGTCTGTTGGTGGTAGTTCACAACCAAACTGTGCTATATTTTAAGCATCTATTGGACTTGCTTGGGCTTCTAAGATAAATATCAATGTAAGAAGGTATACTCTGGAAATCTCATACTAACTGAACAGTAGCAATATTAGTATTCAAAAAGGAGAAAATCAAAGGTAATTATTGAATCATTTCACACAGTGCTTTGTGTTTACTGACTCAATAAAAGTCATACTTAAACTTGAAATACTTAACAGCTTTCATTGATTTGCAAGATACATAATTAACTATGATGTTGTTGGATTTAAGGGAAAAAACAAATGAGTTTTAAGACAGTGTTGAATGAGTACCTTTTGAAAATACTAGATAAAGTTTGATCCTAGAGTCTCTTTTTTGCCATTTACTGATTGTCCTACATTTGGGCACTATGATAATAACCTCCATTGGCTTTTTTACACCCTTTATATATCAATGATCTAGTTCATTTTTCTGCACAATTTCAAGCAATTGGATTGCAGGAAAATGACAGCACCCAACAAAGATGTCACTAGTGGGACCTTTAACTCACCACTCTCTGGGAGGCGTTCTCACAGAGATCACTCTGGCACTGCTTTAGGATAAAACATGCACACTTTATTTATCACAGTAACATTCAGTACTGTGCAAATAAAAAGGAAGTGGCTGCTCTTGATCTACGTAACAATAGGGCAAGCCTCTGTGAAATGTCATTGAAGCAAGCCCTTCTCTTCAGATAAATAGTTTAGAAAGCTTGTTTCCAAACAACCACCACCAGCAAACAGGAATTCAAGGTAGTGTTGAGAACTCCACAGACTCTGCAATGTTTTCTGGTTAGTTGTCAACATGACACAAGCTAGAATTATCGGAGAAAAAGGGAACCCCATTTAAGGAAATGCTTGCATAAGATTAGCCTGTGGACAAGGCTGCTGGTCATTTTTTTAACTGGTGATTTTTGTGGGAAGGTCCATCTAAATAAGGGTGGTGCCATCCCTGGTCACGTGGACTGTATAAGAAGATAGACTGAACAAGCCTTGAGACAGAAGCCAGTAAACTCTACTTCTTCATGGTTTCTGTTTCAGTTTCTTTCTCGAGGTTCCTGCCCTGTTTGAGTGGCTACCCTGACTTCCCTCAGTGACGAACCATTACCAGGCAGTGTAAGATGAAATAACCTCTTTTTTCACCAAATTACTTTTGGTCGTGGTGTTTTATCACAGCAAGAAAAAGCCCAAGACATGATAGTTCATTTGAGGTGTCACAGTGATTGACTTGGAAGAATTCAGACAGATGTTGAAGCATTACATCCAGAAGGATTGCCTGTGAGGGTATTTTTCAGAAAAGATTGACGTTTGAATTTGTGAAATATGGTCAACCTGTCCTCTCCCTGAGTGAATAGGCACCATCCAGGCTGCTGAGAATATGGAATGAAAAGGTGTAGGAAAGGAAATGTCTTTCTCCTTGGCTAGGACATTTATCTTCCTCTGCTCATGAACAGAACTGGTCAGATCTGTCTTTCATTTCTGAGGCTCCTTATCTTCTTATTTAAGTTCCCATATCACCAAGACCCTTTGCATGGAGCAGGTTTAACTAAACTGGTTTGTTGTTCTGAAGTCTTTCCACCTGAAATAAGCTAGACACAGATTCCTTGCTTCTTCAGCTCATTGGTAGCATTTTCTCTATAATTGCATGATCCAGTTCTCATTAAAAAAATCTCCCATATAACCCTAGATACATAGCTACACCTTAATCTCTATATATCTTATATCAAAACTATATCAAAGAGAATGGTTAAGTGTAACTATACCTTAATCTGTACACATCCTGTTTCTAATACTATCCAATTTGTCTATCAAAGATAACAAATATAAAATAGAAAAAAATCTCCCCCAAATGTAAATTTAATTGTAAAATTTAGAAAGTTACACTGATTTACAAGTAAAATTTAGATCTTTGGCCCAACTCCCTGGAAAGGACAAGGTTAACCTGATCAGTATGTGGTCTGCGACAGAGAGTGACAGAGCGTCAGGCCCAGACAGAGACATGGTCTCTTACTCTTCTGTAATAGATAATGCTGGGGAATCTTCAACTCTCTCCAGGCTCTAGTGTTCCATGAAAAGTACCATTTAGTCACTTCATCCTTCAATTTTCACGTAAAGGTTCATTTCCTAATAGCCAATTCCTTTGCTAGATTTCATGTCTCTGTTAATGGCAGTAATGAATTTCAGTACAAAGTTAGATATTAAAATGAGAGGCATCAACCTGCAAGCCGTTATACTTCTGAGTATAACTCAGAACTTAAACACATTTCCCCTATATTTTTACTGTTCAGTGCTAAATTAATCTCGTTGCAACGATTTGTCTACTTGTATGTCTTCTCACTTTAACATTTAGTTCTAGGTGAGCATGAATTGATATTAAATTGTGTAGCACAGTAACACTGCAAAACTGTACACAGTAAATATTAAGTGACTCGAAAGCTGTATATTAGTGTACGGGTGAACGTATTGCCATGTAGTTCTGCAATATAATTGAGTTTATCGATAAGATTCCAAAGGTTAACAGCTCAAACTGCATAATTACTGATAAAGAAAATAACAATTTTAATTCACTGTAACTATTTTTTGAGAAAAATACAGTCTAAATGTTATTAATTCATATTTTTTTTACTTAAAACATATCATTAAAATCTTATCAACTTAAAACCAAGGGAAGTTCTTTTTTTTCTGTGAGCTAATACATGAATATAATAAATGTAGATACTTCACAAAATACATGGTCAATAAATAGATATTTTGCTTCACTGTTTTTAAAGTTCAGGATGAAAGATGAAATAAATTAATAAGAGAACCCTAAAGGAATCACAAGCTGAGGGAAAAAGGAAATCTCTGAAGATGATTCTGTAGGTAAGAGTGCTATGTCTTCAAACTTGAGGATCTCAGTTCAAATTAGCTGTTCCAACACAAGAAGACAGAAATGGGTGAGCATGCCAGTAATCCCCAGCATGGGAGGGAGGGACAGACAAATGCTGAGAACTTGTCAGCCAGCCTTGCTTAACTGGTGGATTTCCTGTTCAGTAAGACACAATGTCTCAAGAAAGTAAGGTGGAGAATATAGAGGAAAACAGACTTAAAACAAGTACCCTGAGTATATAAAATACACGCATACATCACTACCTACAGATAAAACACCATTCACTAACACCATCAAAAGTACTCCTACCACAGAGTACCATACAAAATTACTCACATACACATAAGACACACACACACACACACACACACACACACACACACACACACGAGAGAGAGAGAGAGAGAGAGAGAGAGAGCGAGAGAGCAAAATTGAATTGAGAAAAAACAGAAGTTGTTAAATAATGAAAAGTAAATGTGATTACAAAAAGAAAAGTAACTATCCACAGGAAAGAAGGGAGAATTTCATTTATCTTCCTTAACGGCTTACTTAATAAGTAATACTTATTTAACAAATAGATGCTTCAAAGGACTTAACCCTTTTTGCTCACCTTCTTGTGCATACAAAGAGATGCCTTTTAAAGCTAGCCTAGAACTGAACTAAGTTAAATTTCTTGTATTTCTTAACCTTCATTTTGTTCCTCCTAGTGTCTTGTCATTTCAAATTTTAGTGAGAGTTATTAAGCACTTCCAAAGCTAACTTTTTTCTTGATGAGGTCTAATAGCTCCTGAAACACCAAAATGATTCCTGACTGTTTGGATTAAATGTTGTATTAATACTTTCCTATTTTTCAAGTCTGAATTTCTTTTAGGCCTGTGGGATACATTAAAATCCAATGCAAAATATCACCTCAACTATAATTTTATTTGTAACTAATGTGCATTATCCTTTCTTAATTGGTGCTCGGGCACACAATACCTGTCAAGCTGACATGATGAATAGATACGAAAATGTTGATAATACACAAACATTCTCTTAATATGATTGATACTTTCCAATTATGCTGTTCGATCTTTAAATCTTCCATAGTCCTCTTCAACCCTCTTGTTGATTTTAATTTTTGTAACCTCTACAAAGTGTTTAGATACCAACAAAGAAAAAATGAGCAAATACAATCTTAAAACTAGTATTCCTTGATGCTAGATGATGTGAAATATACCATCACATAAGGCATCCTACTATCAGTAAGTATAAAATCCCAGTCTTAAAAATACCCTTTCTAAATGGCAGTATTTCAGGAAACCAGATTTTTGAGCATCACTGGTCTCCTTTGTGACTCATATTAGTTATGGAAACAGAGACATACTTGATCTTTTTGGTACTTATTTAACTTTTTCTTCCATTTCATAAAAATTCTTTTCATAAAAATTAAACTTTTTTCTTATTTCTAATTTGTAAGGGAAAAACAGTAATACTGCCAAAATTTTCTTGTGTTAGTCATTTCCTGCTTTATAAACTGATCAAAAGAATAAAATTGAGTCTCTAATGAATCAGTTTTATCCTGAATATGCTGCCATTCATAGATTCAATGAGAACGTCAGATACAGTGAAGTCTGTGGGGCTGAATTTCATAGCCTGTTGGTTGCTTCAGAGTTTTGTTTCCTATTTGCTTGCTTTTTGATTGCTTGGTTATGTTTTGTGGAATTTCTTTGTTATTGTTGTACCTTTTGATTTGGAATTACTATGGCTTAGATTGTGATGCACTGATTTGATTCACCTAGGTCAGTAAATTGTGGCTATTTATTGAATGTGGACTATGGATAATTTCTCCTCTGCATCTCAGTTGAGGTTGGGTCTATTTGACACATGTAGAAATGGGCAGGAGTGTATAGTATTTGCCAGCTCCATAGGGCTAGTAAGACTCAAGGGATTAGGCAGTGGGTGAATGTGCATACATAGTACTCATTTTACAGTCATGAAGACCTAAGATCTGAACTCCAGCACTATGTAAAGACAGGCTAGGTGTAGTACGTCTGCACCTAGGGGACATACATAAGAGGATCCCTGGAGCTTGCTGCCTAGTCAGTCTAGCCCAAATAGTGAGTACTAGGTCCAAGGAGAGACTATGTCTCAAAATTTGCTAAGAAAGAGAGCAACAGAAGATAGAAATCATTGCCCTTTAGACTCCACATGTCTATGTGTGGGCTTCACATGCACACATAAATACATGTGTGCACACATATGTGTAACTATACATGTACACATGCACACACACTCACATATAGATAATTTTTTAAGTGAAGGGATCTGGTCCCAATTACTCAAGCTGAGAACAAATAATTTCATCTATGATGATTAGGTCAATAATATTAGAAACTCTATCATATTTTAATCACAAAAGTTTATATTAAGTAAAATAGGTTAAAATTCTAGAAGCCAAGAAATCCACAAAAGACTTAAAGATATGCATAAGATGGGCACATGTTAGTGTTTCTCATGTACCCAGGAAGGGTTGTATCCAGCAAGAGCATTAAAAACTCCTCATGGGAAGGCAGCCTAACTGGCTATGATGGTTTGAATAAGAATGGCCACCATAGACACATATATCTTAATGTTTAGTCATCATGGAGGGACACTACTTGGGAAGGGTTAGGAAGTGTGGGTTTGTTGAAGGTAGTATGTCACAGTGGGTTGGATTTTGAGGTTTAAAATTTACAACGCAGCCCCCCCCGCCCTCTTCAGATGAGGATGTAGAACACTCAGCTACTCCTTCAGCGCCATCCGTCTTCACACTACCATGCTCCGCACCATGCCTATGATGGACTAAATCTTTGAAAGTGGAACCAAGTCCCAACTATATGCTTTGTTTGTTTCATCACCATGTATGATAACAGCAGTAGAACACTGACTAATACATTGAGCGAACCAAAAAGAGTACCCATATTATATGCAGTGGGTTTTAGAAAAGAGAAGAAAGAGTAAGCAAAGAAGAATTAGCACATATCAAGATGAGCCATCCTTTGTAGTAACAGCTATTACTTACATTGCAAGAAAAAAAGATATTCCAAAGGCAGAGGATATTTTAGAAATACTTTTCAAAGATTCTCCTCTCTTTAGGGACGTTTTATTATCTCCTTTTATAAATAATTACTAATTTCACAAACAATATATTTTGGTAGTGTTTTTGACTGCATTGACAACCACCTATAGTTACAACTGAAACAAACATGAAAGTTACATATCCATCCAACTATCTAAGAAGTTAGCATAATCTTCAATTTTTAGGATTAAGAGTAGTATGTTCAGTGCTCTGCCATCATCAAAAAATCTTTCTCTTGCAGAAGATGGGAACAGATACAGAGATCCATAGCCAGATATAATGCAAAGAGTATGAGAACTCAAAGCATCTAGACCTAAGTGCAATATATTCATCAGATTCTCTAGGAAATCCTGCAGAAGAGGAGGCAGAGAGATAATAAGAGCTAGAGGAAGTGGAACAACCAAGAAACAAGGCCTTCTAAGTCAACAGAAAGGGTACACATTTGAACTCATAGAGACTGAGGCAGCATGAACAGGGGCTTCAGGAGTCTGCAGAAGAAAGGGTCCTGGAGGTGAAAGGAGAAGCAGACACACGCCCCCCATTTCTAACCCAGAAGCTAGGTCAAATGATAACCACTTGCAAATGAAAGTTTTCTCACTGAGAAAACAAACTACTATTAAGAGCAGTCTGCATCCGGAACCGCAGATAATATCAATCAGAAAACAAGCTAAAGGCAGCTCTGAAGGTTCCTTGTTTCATGTGTCAGTGCTTTAGGATGAAGGAGATGAACCGTAAGAGTAAAGGTGGGGAACCATAATCATCATATCTTATACGAAAACAAGTCTATTTTCAATCAAACAGAAGAAAAATAAAAGATTAATAGGTTAAACCATGGATCCATAAAGCTATTTTAATGAAGACATAACAATGAATACCAAAACTTTTCATCCTGAACCGGGGATCTACACCTCTCCATTCAATACCTACAGAACATCTAAGACAAAGGGGCAGAAATGCTGCCTTCTTGACATGATGTGACTGCTGTACTCATGATCATGCAGCAGAAGGGTTTGACTACCTACAAAGACCCATATAAAATCAGGCCTTTCAACACTCATCATATATGGACATGGTACTCAGGCGGCTCCACCCCTCCCTGAGGAGCTAGTGGAAGGTAATGACTGCCAACGAAGAGAGAGTCATTTTTTCAGTGATGGCCACCAGTAAGCTGCCTGTATCCAGAAAACATTGTGCCTTCCATGTTCAGGCAAACAACTTGGATAAACACAATTACACATAGAAAAGGCAGAGGAGTAGGAGGGGGCTGTTTGGAAAGCATACAGCCAGCAGGCATGTGAGATAAGAGAGATAATGCGTAGTGAAGATTGTGACAGTACAGCGCACACAAAAACACAAATACGCAGTTGTCAGATAAATGTATTGTTCCAAATTATAAATTTTCATTTACCTAGGAGTTATACTGACATAATATGGATAACTACTATATATATATATATATATATATATATATATATATATATATATATATATTAGAATGTAATGTGGATTTATCTAATTCTTGAAAATATCTTCCTAGGAAAATAAATAATGAAGTATTTATACCAGAATTTATCATAAATTTCTTCATAGTACAGAATTTTTACCCTCCCCAATTAGAATTCAAACACTAACAGATATTTTGGACAAAACTATGCTTTTGAAAGTCTTCTCATTGGTGTCCTAGGAATTATAAAGCCCTAAACTAATAAGGGATTTTTCAATTTATTTCCTTTAATTTTTTAAAGGAGAAATACATAAATTTCCTGACTGAGAAGCCAAGGACAATGGCACTGGGTTTTGATTCTACTGCATGGACTGGCTTTTGGGAGCCTGGTTTGTTTGGATGCTCACCTTCCTAGACCTGGATGGAAGGGGGAGGACCTTGGACTTCCCATGGGTCAGGGAACCTGACTGCTCTTAGGACTGGAGAGGGAGGGGGTGGGAGGAAGAGGGAGGGAAAAGGGAGCAGGGAGGAGGTGGAAATTTTTAATAAATAAATTTAAAAAAATTAAAAAATAATTTATATACAAGAAAATATGTTAAGATTTATTTTTATTTGTTAATATGTCCATGTCTGTGTTGGATGTATATATGGCATGTGTGTTCAGGGGCCCACAAAATTCTGAAGAGGGCACCTGACCCTGTGAATGTGGAGTTCTAGGTCATTCTGAGTCATATTAGGTGAATTCTGGCAAATAAATTCAGGTTCTCTGTAAAAGCAATAGCTATCTTAAACAAAATATAAAGAGCACCAGTGTCTAGGGATATATATATATATATATATATATATATATATATATATATATATATATATATATTCCACCTAAGTATTCATATATGTGCATGAAATAATAGTGAATATATATAAATCTATCTATCTATCTATCTATCTATCTATCTATCTATCTATCTATCTATCTATGTGGAAATACATATGTTATATTCTACACCCACCCTGCTTTGGATCTCAGTCTTACTATGTCACCCAGACTAGAATTAGAAACTCTGATACAAATTATCTCCTGAGCCAACCGTGTTACTCCTAGGACTATGAGCACATACTATTTAACCAGTTCATGGATTCTTTTTAGTGAAATACCATCAAACAACTTTTGTTTGTAGGTTTGGTAAGCTAGAAATTTGAAGGCTAACAATAAATGCTATACTCTCTAAATGATGCAATAAAAATTATTAAACTGGAAAATTCTCTTAAGACCTAAAAAGTTTTGAAGCTAATGTAAGCACTTTCTTGTTCTTGCCTTCTCTCTCTCTCTCTCTCTCTCTCTCTCTCTCTCTCTCTCTCTCTCTCTCTCTCTCTCTCTCTCTCTCTCTCCCCTGTAAAAAGACTGACTCAACCAGAAATCTAATAGGAAACTTCTGGCTGTTGCAAGTAGGTGATGACCCTGTCTTCTGGGGAAGCAAAGATCAAAGGCTTACTTCTTTGGCCTGGCTTGGGTCACTCATTACCACTGCTTTTTAGAGATAAGGGCATTGAAATCTAGATCTTTGTTGAGAAGGGACAGGGTAGATTCATTGGAGCACTAGTTTTTCATTAACCTTTTGCTTACTCTTTCACAGATATTTTTCTACCTGTGTTCAGATTTAAAGGGGGCCACAAAAGGATGGAAATTTCTGGCTCAAACTTGAAAGCAATTAATTACAAACCAATCACAAGGCCCAGAAGATGTCTTGGGGATAAAGAATATGAATGATTCTTCCAGAAGACCCATGTTCTCTTCTCAGCATTCTCACATGTTAGGAGGCTCACACTTCATTTATCTCCTGCTCCCAGGCATCTGACACCCTGTTTTTATACTGGCAGGCACCGGTACAACTGGCACAAATGTACTCAAGAACTCTGCATACATATTCATAAAAATAATCCTTGAGAAATGAAATATATTATACTATAGTTTACCTAATATTTATGCTCGAGACATTATCTGGGTTTCCACAATGATTTCCAACAAAGTGTGAGTCTTATGCTTTGGAAAAGTTAAGCAACTTTCTATTATAAAGAAAAATGTAGAGCTCAACAAAAAATCACTAAAGTACAAAAGGGCAAAGGAAAGGTTCTCTATTTCTTTACCCTAACCTTACTTTGAAAGTTTTCTTTTACTTTTTTGAAACAAAAGGGCAAAACATTCAATTCATAAAGCCAGACAACAAATGAAAAAGCTATAACCATATGACCAGAACTCAGCAGTGTATTCAGAGAGAGGTACAATCAACTGGAATATTTTCCCTTAGATCACAAAGTTTCAAATATTTTTCTTGTTTTTCCTGTAAGAAAATTTCCACTAATTATGTAAATCTTTCTGCTGTGCTAAAAATATCCTGTAAACCTTTAAAATAAAATCTTGCATAAAATGTGAAATATTATGTCAAAATCAAAGAACAAACTCTCTCTGAGAGTCTTATTTTCTACATTAACCATTACTCTTTGGGACCAGCCTTCTTTGTCCCAGATATGTTTTTGGTACTAATTAAGCTAAAATTACTAGGGAAAACAGAGTGAAAAATCATAAATATTTCTATGGCCAGGGAAGAGGCTATGATTTCAAGAACTAGTTATGGTTTTTACCAATTAACTCTGGAGTTTGTTCTCTGCTAATTTTATTTAAAAAAAAAATCACATGTAGAAAACTTTCCTTCTGGGAGTGTGGAGACCTGTTTTTCAGACTGGGTAGACAGATTGTATTTGTAGTGCAAATGTTGTAATTTATTTTACATACTGTATCAAAATATGCCTGGGGTTTTTGATCCTTTTTTAATCAAATGGCATTTAAAATAATACACTGATAAGTTGTTTTCTCTCCTGGCAAGTCAGCAAAGAGTAAAGAAAGATGAGTTAGGTAATGCTGATAAAAGTGAGAAGCTTTAAAAGATTTTTGAGAATAATAAACTTTCAAGTTTATGCCATGAATTTTACTAGTGGAAGGGTATCACTACAAACCATGTTTTTTTTTTAATCTTATTTATGTTTAGATCGTACTGCAGCAAAATATGTATATGTTAGTCAATGATATTTCTAGAATTAGGTGTCTGTTTCATTCTTACTTAACAAAAGATCTTTACACAATGTTTATGCAAACTCTTGTTATAATTTAATTTGTTACAGGTTTAATGAAAATTTAAACACAACAAGGAACTAAGTCAAAACAACTGCCTCCCACACGAACAGTACTTACAAATGGCTAAACTCAAGTGGTCATGGCCCCTTTCTCTTTTCAGTATCTCCATCCTTCCTTGTATGCATGTCACAGAATTAACTCACTTTGCACACTAGGCTTAGTAAAGCTATGATACTAAACACTGAATACTTATAAGAAAACTTCACAGCCATGTTTTTCATCCTATTTTCTGAACCCCTGACTAGTAACTGAGTGGATAAAGTAGAGAAACAAATACACAAGAGAGAAGACAGGGAGGATATTGCTGAGAAATTTTCATAGCATGAAAGCTCACCATGAAATGGAAATTGTTTTATTTGCTTTTGTGTTGTGCACTGACTTTATCTGTGTGTACATGTGTTAGGGTTTGTGTGTGTGTGTGTCTGCATACCTTCACACACTTGTACATATGTACATGCATGAGGGCTATCTTAGGTGTCTTTCTAAATTGCTCTAAACCTTATATTCTGGATAGGGTCTCTCACTGAGTTTGGAACCTGGAACACATTGATTTGGCAAGGCAGAAAAGCCAAATAGCACAGATCAATGCTTCTCCACTCTCCTAGCCATGGTGTTACAGTCATATGATACTGTGCCTGACTTTTACTATTTTATTTTATTATTTTTCTTCTGACTTTTATGTTGATTCTGAGGATCTGGACTTAGGTTCACTTTATTGATTAAGTCATCTTCTTAGCCTGTAGTATGGAACTTCTATTGTAACTTTTTCAAAAGGCTGATTTCCCAACTTCTCCGAAGATATAGGTTTTATTTTATTGAAGCTATATCTTGTGATGTCTTTTTTTAGTCACCTTGTGAAGTAATTTAACTATAAATAATTTTCTAAAAAGTAATTTAGATTTGCTGTCTTTAAAATATAACCACCTGAAAAAAGGATCCTACAGAATTTCTTGCTTCTGTAGCAAGAAATAAGAAATTTCTTATTTCTTATTATTGTGTGTATGTGATGTGTGTATAACTGTGGGTACACATTCCGTGACTCTGTAAGTGCACTTTATGTGCCGAATCTATTTTGAGGCTTTTTAAAAAAGGATCTCACTATATAACTAGGGATGAACTTGAAATTGCTATGTGATGGCTGGCCTTCATATGACAGGGATTTTCCCACTGCCTTTTCTCTTTATTGTTAAGATCGCAAGAATACTCTACCATTAATGGATAAAAATTTGTTTAATGAAAAATAAATAATATAAAATATTTTAAGTGCTAAGTAAATTTCAATTTAATATAGGCCTAGTTTATTTAGGATGTTATGATTTCATTATTTCTTGAATATATATAAGGAAATGGGTTTTATCCTGGTCTAATCTAACAAGTCCTCTACAAGTAGAAGGGTTCACCCACACACCCAATATTAATTTGTTTCTCTAGCTTCAAAACCAATAAATATCAAAAAAGCCTCATAACTACTTTAAAATCAAGTTTTATAAACCACAAATCAGAAGGAAATATAGGCTGTGTAATATATACAGAATATTTGTAATTTTATGAATAGTAGCAAAGAAATGAATTTGAAGAAATATTTGACAAAATCAGTGAAAAAATAGAACCTACTGATGGCAATGAAACTACTGATGGTGATGTATATGTGTGCATGCATGTGCCTGTACATGTGTCTGTGGATATATGTGCCTACATGTGCATTTTCAAAGGTTTGATTGGGGGGATTGTAAATATTTTTTTCAGAAATATATATTAAACTAAATTATACTATGAGGAAACAAATGGAATTTTAAATCTATTGCTATTTATCAGACAGTTGCAAACCCATGATTTATTTGTAATATTACACTAAGATGATTTTTGGCTATAGTAGGTTTGTTCCAATATCTCAATACACTCCTTTGCTTACTTTTGAACTAATGAAATTATAGAAATATTATTAGTATACCTCAATTTCATTGTACTTAGTACTCAAGTTTTTTGCTTATAATTCTTAAATGTGCCAACAGGATGCCACAAAATTTCTGTTGTTTATTTTCTTTGTCAAAGACATGAAACTTTACACATTTTTATTTAATACTTGTGTAGATTACTTAACTTTAGCTATAGGGGGTTCCTCAAGCCTTAGGTCAAATAATTCCTTTGTTGATCTGACATATCTGCCTTGCTAATCTTAAAAAGTATTTAAATCCCTTCGTTGTGTTATTTCCCAAAATGAGATCCTCAAACTAGGCTTCAGTTAATATTGCAATCAGTGATAGGGCATGTTCTCTTAAATGGCCTGAAGATACCCTCAACTTAACATGTCAAAAGTGAATGATAAGTTTATACTACTGTTTGTGTCCTGTCCTTCTTTTTTTACCTCCATTTTTGCATTCAAGTTGGATAAAGAACCTTAAGAAAAATATATTATTGTTTTCTATAAATTAAAATAAAGATGAAATTTTATATCAATTTTTAGTTTATGCCAAAATTACATAAAGTATAATGCTTCCATAAGCTCCCTTCCTACACATATATCACTTGTAAACTTGTGTCTCCTGCCTGAGTGGTACATATGTTACAGCAGGAAACCGTCACTGATGTATTATGTTCTATATTCCACCATTCCCAGGGCTGCTCATATGTTAGGTATTGTCCACGTTCTGTGTTTTGACAACATGTCATCCTCATCCTTGATTTCTGTCTTTATCGTCCCATTTCTTTCCCACTTTGATCTCCTGGACAAATTTTAAATCCATATTTCACATAGATTTTTCCTTTAAAACCATTTCATGATTTTTTTTTTGTTCTAATTTCCCATGACTGTGTGGCACCTCACTTATACTCATCTCAAATTTATCCTCCCAATTGGGACTCTTGCAGTCAGTCATACACCCAATCCCAAGAAAAGGCTCTCTGGCTGCCAATCAAGTAGTTCACTTCTGCCTTCATGGATTCTGGTTGAATTTCAAGTAAAGGCCAGGGGTCAAGCCTCTCTAATAACTTAATAGTCTTACAAAACTCAAAACTTCTCTGAGCCCCACTTTTCCTATCCATAAAATGTAAAAGAGAGCAACAGGGTGAGATTTACATAACATTTCTAAGGAAATTTACTGACAGAGATTTTCAAGGTGCTTAGAATATACTGGCTATTACAGAACGGATTAAATTTTCCCATTATCTTGCACACTCTTTTCTGTACATGGACACTGCTTGTTCATTTACTGGCCACCCAGACCCAAATAATAACACAAAAATTATATTAATTACAACAGTGTTCAGCCAATGGTTCAGGCATATTTCTAGATAGCTCTTACATCTTGAATTAACCCATTTCTACGTATTGGCACGAGGCTGTGGCTTACTGATAAGGACCCAGCATCTGTCTCCTTTGGCAACTACATGGTGTCTCCTTGACTCTGTCTACTATCTGTTCATATCTCTGTTTGGATTTCCTCTCTGGCTTTACTCTACTAAGCCACTGGTTAAAGCAGCTTCTTGAATAACCAATGGTAATGAAACATATTCATAGCATACAGAGGGGAATTGCACACCACATTCCCTTTTCTGTCTAAATAAAATGGAAGTTTTTAACTTTAACATAGTAAAATTACATATAACAAAATAGCAAGAATCACAGTTACAATATTTAACCTACTTTATATTTTATCATAACTAAGGAAAATTATAATTATAACTATCTATTCTTCAACTCCATCAAAGACTCCAGGAGGATATATTACTTAAGTTAACAGGAAGTGCATTGTAAGAAACTTGCAAAATTCTAGAATTGACCAAGACATCACGCTGCCTGAACAGTCACCCAAAGTTCTTCTATAATGCTGGGGCATCCATCTTCAGCCTCTACTCCCATAATATCTGGCATACTTTTCCATGAAGCTGGAAATTTGAAGATTAATTTTGCCTTGTAATGTCAAAGTTCTTCATAAGCTTTCCTCTTTGTCCTGCGAAATGTCTTGCAGTTTTTTCATGAAGCAGGCACCTGATAGGACTGTCTCACCTTTAGGCAAGTTCAGCAGTCATTTTTCTATGGGCCCTAAATGTCCAGTTCATACAGTATACCATCAAGCAGTTCAGGCAAAAGCAGTCCCTTGCCCAAATGGCTAACAAACTCCATTAAGAACCTTCCTCAAAGCCCATTATCCTGTTGAATTAGATTGGTGCTGCCAGGGGCAGATGTGTCTCTTTGTCATGAAAAGTCCTAAGTACTTAAAACATTTTCAATGCCATATTCTGTTAGTCTTTGAAGGGTTTGAAGAATGCCTATCCATCTGAAATATATCTCTGAACATCTAGAAAACCTAACTAACATTACTACAAGCTTGACTATTATAGATGACTATCCATTAACCTGTATTTCTTAATTATACATTACATTTTAAAATGAGCTGCACACACACAATACCTTAATAAAGAACATAAATATACACATAACAAAACTGACCTTAAATTTGTACCAGTACCCCAAGATCCATACCAATGCAAAGTATTCATCTGTATAGCACTTCTCTCCATCCTGTTATATTACAGTCCTGCATTTCTCCCTTCAAATGTACTCAACCAGTAGGAATGAATACATTATTGCAATCCATTTCTCTAGTAATCTTCTCTTTCCATACCCAATCCTAAAAAAACTTGCTAAAATTTTATTTTAGATGACCTTTTTAGTACTCTCATTACAACTGAGAGCTATAATCATTATTTTGTTTATTAAAAATAAAATCAATTGCATTGAAAAATAATATGATATAAAATTATATTTGAGAATCTTATTTCAAATATATCCCTGTTATTATAAAACTAAAAGAAAAAGGCAATACAAAAATCTGTTTTACAAAATATTAAGGACATATAAATGTGTAAATATGAAGAGGAGAATCTAGCGGCATCAAATATTATCTGTGCAAGACAAGTCCACTGGTTAATGGTACCTTGCTGATGGCCTGCTTTTATCAGAACCTGCATTCCCAAGAACACTGAGATCTCAATGCTGGGAGTAAAATATACAATGAAAAAGTAAACTTTAAATTGATTATCAAATAAATAAATAAATAAAAACAAGATAAACTTACGTATGATTTAATCTTCCTGTTCTCCTTTGAAGCAATATATCATTATTTAAAAGTGTATAAGGTCATCACGTACCACCATGAAATACAAAGAGGATTCCAAAATGTCCAGAAAATACATCAGTTGTCAGAGGTAAAGCTCATCCATGTAGTGGAGAATATTAATTTCTAGTATTGTAGCTTATTAAAAATAGTGCCAAGAGTGTTCAAGTCATGAATTCTCAGCCTGTGGATCACAACAACTTTGGGGGACTAAATGACCCTTTTATGGGGGTTGCCTAGAACTGCTTGCTGGAAAATACGGATACTTTTACTGTGATTCATAACTGTAGAAAAATTACAGCCATGAAGTAGCAACCAAAATAGTTTTATGGTTGGGGTCATAATAACATGAAAAGTTGTGTTAAAGGGTCACAGAATTAGGAGGGTTGAGAACTACTGCTCTGATTGGGGAAACAAAGTGAAATGTAACAAATGTGATGTTTTACATGTGTGTGCACAAACCAGCCTCTGTGGTTATGGAATGTGAAGTTTTACATGTTTGCACACAGACGAGCTTCTATGTGTATGGAAGGTGAGATTTAACATGTTTGTACACAGACCACCCTCTATGTGTATGGAATGTGAGGATTTATATGTGTGTGCACAGACCCCTCTGTGGGTATGGACTGTGAGGTTTTACATGTTTGCACACAGGCCAGCTTCTATGTACATGGAATATGAGGTTTTACATATGTGTGCACAGATCAGCTTCTGTGTGTATGGAATATGAGGTTCTACATATGTATGCACAGACCAGCCACTATGTGTATAGAATGTGAGGTTTTCCATGTTTGCATACAGACAGCCTCTATGTGCATACAAGGTTTCCAATCATCCTGTTCCTTCCAATGTTTAGCTTTAATTACCTTTGGAAATAGACAAACTGCACACAGCAATAACTTTAAGCTTATGTTGACAAGAGCTTAACTGCACTCAGAACACCACAAAATCCATCATCTCTAATCCCAGTGGCTTTGGAAAAGTAACACTAAAGAAACCTCAGTTTAATTTAAATCTGTAATAAGCCAAGGAAGGAATAAAGACAACTGTCCCCAGATTAGAACACATCCGGGCAAGCCTAAGCAAATAATCATCACAACTTTCTTATGTGGAATTGATAATTTTGTTATACATAAATTGGAATAAAACAAGAAGAGAAAATGAATTTTACCACATAATTATATTGTGTCTTAAAGTAACAAAATCTCTAACTGTATTTCAATGCCTACTACCCCACCAAGTGGACTAACTATGTTACTTTGTTGATTTCTTGTTAACAGCTTTTAAAATGAGGAATCCAATAGGTGATAGAAGAAGCGAAACTTTCTGGGAGGTGGAAGAGATAAACTGCTTTTTCTGTTTCTTGGCTGGTGGTATGAGCTCCTAGCAGAAATCAGCTTCAGCGTTTTGCGGGAGTCAGGGTGAATTTTCTGTAACTTTACAATAAGTGCATACATGTACCTCTCTGAAACTCCAGATTTTAACACACGCTCAGACTGCAGTGCAACTTGGATTAGAGATATTTAGAAGGCATTAATTAAAAACAAATATGGAAATTAGTGAATACATAGAATACTAAAATGAGGCACATCGTATAAAACTTAAAATTGGCTTTACCTGAAAGGAAAAAGAAAAATGGTTATAGTATGTGTTTGTGCATGTGTTTATGCATGTCTTGTCTGTATGTGCAAGCAAACATATCTGCGAGGCTGTGTATGTATGTGCATGCATATGGAAGCCAGAGGTCAACTTTGGAATCTTTGTTCAGAAACCAGTCCCCTTCAGTGTTTCTGTATGTTTGAGTTTTGTTGTTTTGTTTTGGGTTTTGTTTTGATGAGATAGAGACTCATTATGTATCCCTAGTTGACTTGCAACTTGGTATGTGTAGATCATGCTGTTCTTGAATTCACAGAGATCACCCTCCTTCTGCCTCTGTAGTTCTGGAATTAAAGGTATGACATCTCATGTATCTAACGCTCTGATATCATAGCAGAAGAGGGGGAGGAAAGCTTGTAAGAAATAGAGGTCAGGGAAGTTTGTTATAAGATTGTGTCTCCTTGAAATGTCAGAGAAGCTACACCCACTAAGTATCACCAAAGTAGCTGCATAAAATTGATCTGAATAAGGAGGACGCTAGTAGAAAAGCTCAGGTGGTTTTAATCACAAAGACCTATGGGCAACTACAGGAAGTGGAGAGAGAGACAAATAGTTTTCCAGGGAAGAGTATGTTGTATATACTCCTCCATATCTGACGGGAACTGTAAAAGTCATAAAGCCACAACAGCTGCTTGTCCGAGATCCAACAAAGCTGTAGCATATGATGACCATTGTACGACTTTTGGTTTGAACTCTACATGTTATATGCACGGATAATAGCTTTTAATATTTGTACCCCTTGGGAATATTGGTTTGATGGAAATTTCCTTATGAGTCATTTATGCCTTCTCCCTGGAGTACTGCTTCTAAGCTTCCCCAGGAAAGTCCTGAGCATATAACCCCTTTTAGGCTTTTAGGGACAGGCCCTTACCTACTTGTAGGTCCTCCTTATGCCTTGAAGGTTGTGACACAAATAAAGAAGCCCAAGATCTCTTTATGAGGCGCTGAGATTATTCTTAAAACATCTGCCCTTACACTTACTTAGGAATCAAAGATAATCAAAACAAAGCAAACTTAAAGATCAAAATGATTTGGCGGGCTAGAGGAGCTGGCTACAACAGATTACAAACCTCTCCCCACGATACACGCTGTTGATTACGGGGCATATTCAGCAACAAAGTTAGCTTAGCCCTAAACAGAGACTTCTATTGATGGACAAAGAATGGTGAGGAAAGACGATGAAAGAATGAGATGTTAGATCATCCCTTTCTTTAAAAAGTGAGCTTGTGGAAGGTATCATGGTGTCATATGACCAAGAAACAAAAGAATGCCAGGATTAGACATACAAACAATTCTATAAAGATATAAAATATAAACATTTTATTATGCCATAAATTAAATTATAATTGCAACAGCTTCAACCTGAGTATATTTCTTGGGCACTCTGACTATTAAGAATTAATAGTACACTTCATAGGACTTGACAATATGCCTGGGTTGGCTTGGAGAATTTTTTTCTGTCTAGCATCCTTGAAGCTGCAAAAGCCGGCAGTCTGAGAATGGGCTGTCATATGCCTCTAGTACTTAAAAACTGGGCTGTGGGGCTGATGAGTAAAAATGATTATAAAAGGTAAATGTTTGTCAGTGATGGTTAAATGAGGAAAAATGATTGCCAAAGGTAACTCTATCCTGTTACGGTTTATCAATGATAACCAAACTTATGACCCCAGATTTCCAAGAGAAAAAGTTAAACACATGTCAGGAAAAAAAAAAAATATATGATCTATGTTTTGGAAGAAAACAAATCTATCTCTACTTATTGTATTCTGTTAAATAAAGAGGCTCTAGGATTGCTGCAAGACTCTCGCTGTCACCATGACCTAGCTCAATACTTCCCTCACCTCCTCTTTGTCTCCTCTCTGGCTCCTGTCAGCAACTGTGGTGCATACCTGGTAGTTTCTTTTAGTAACTTGTCACCCAGAGAACATATGCATACAAGTAACACTAGATGAGCTAAGTGGTTATATTTATGTATTTAAAAGTAATTAAAGAAAAAGAGGCCATGAATTTTAGCGACAGTGATGGGGTATTGGTATATGTACATGGGATACTTGGGAGATAAGAAAGGCTAGGGTGAAATGATAAGTTACAGTGTTAACCACAAACAATTATACATGAAGGGCATGTGCCACCATGCCTGATGTGTCTGTTCTTTTCTTTTTCTTTGCCATACAAGGTCTCTCATTGGTCTAGAGTTTGCCAAGTTAGTAGACTGAATGTCTACCCAGTTCCAGAAATACTTCTGCTTCCACCTGCCCTGCATTGGGATTTTTAAGAGCTGCCATTCTGCATTGTTAGGATTGCATTTAGGTTTCATGATTGGATGACAAATCACAAATGAGCCATCCCACCATTTTATCTAATGTCTTAATTGGTAAATGAATTGGCCAAAAATATTTCTTACAATCAAAATAGAAAGTTACAAGTGATTTGCAAGATAGGAAGGTGCTACTTAGGGAAAATATACAGGTGCTAGAGAGATGGTTCCTCACTTAATAGCAGGGAATGCTCTTTTAGAAGATCTGGATTTCATGATCAGCACCCACAGGGCTGATGCAGTGCCAGGAAATCCAATGTCTTTTCTGGATTCTGGGGCACTGCACACATATGGTGGATAGATAATTATGCAAAAAAAACGAACCACAAATAACATGTATTTATATTTGTATTCTTTTCCATGTATATATATATATATGTGAATTGATACATACATATATGTCTATTTATAGATAACAATTTCAGAAACATATAATAAATTGAACTGAATATGGTGTAGGGGACAAGGTAAAATTTTGAAATTAGAAGTATTTGGTTATGGTAAACCCAGGAATTTAGAAATTCTACCCCGGTGTCTACTCCAAGCCATCACCGATGTATCTGGCCTAGGAACTACAGTCTCCAGCTGCATGTAACCCAGCTACTATACATTGCTTTCCCTTCTCCTCTTGCCCACCCCTCCTTCCTCCTTTCTCCTCTTCTGCTGTTCCTATTCCCAAGCTCAGTTTTTTCCTTTTTTTTTCTCTCCTCTTCTTCACTGTACTTTTTCCTTTAGAGTAAACAATTAGGTGATCTGACTTTTCCTGGCACATTTTGTTAATACTTAGAAATAATTCCCTAAAAAGTACATAAATATAGCCTATAGTATACCAGAAATAGACCTCGTGCAAATGTCTGGTAACCCTAGGTATAATTGTATGCAGCACTAATTTTTACTTTACTAGTCTTCACTATAATTTCACTCTGATATTTCAAGAAATTATGACTAAATTGAACGACAGTGAACAATAGAGCAAAGGGTGGATGAAACTCTATTTGTTCAAGACCAGTCTGGCCTATAGAAATTACCAGGACATCCATAGCTAGAGGGAGAGATCCTAGCACTCTCTGTCTCTCTCTGTCTCTGTCTCTCTCTGTCTCTCTCTGTCTCTCTCTGTCTCTCTCTCTGTCTCTCTCTCTCTCTCTCTCTGTGTGTGTGTGTGTCTATTTGACTCTGATATATGTCTGTCTGTCTGTCTGTCTGTGTCCATATACCTTTATATAGAAAGAAGGGGCTAGAACTCGTTTTAAAAAATGCTTGAGTTTGTATCTATCAGCCCTGTGCTGGATTAGGTGTGGTTTGGAATGGGTGTACTTACTTACTTGTTTAGCAGAAAGTGTAATGGGTCAAGTAATAAACCTTCTTTTGAGGGTATAAAATAGAGAGTGATAGAATAGTATGCTTAATGTCCTCTGGATTTGCAGGTGCATACCCGTGTCACACGACACACACACACACGGAAAGAAATGTACACCACCACAGTAGGTGTATGCAGACACATGCCAGGGCATTCAGCTTCTAACGCCTGGGTGTTAAGGAGATGAGTGCTGACTAGAATGGGAGCCTGGGGACTATGAAGTCCTCTAGATTGTTCAGTGTCTTATAAGTAAAGAAACAGACATACCATAGTGAAACTCCAGAAAAAGAAAGAAAAAGAACTGGAAACAAAACAAGCTGTGCTCTTACGTTGCATGTTGCTATAGACATTGTTTGAAGCTAGCTGTGCTGATATGTTACATATTGATATAGACATTGTTTGGTGCTTGTTCTTCTCGTTTCCAAAACTGCAAAATTGCCCTTCTAAAATCTGACTTGTCGAGCACATAATGTGACCATGAAAATATAAACATAGTCTTTCTGCTTCCACAACTGATCATCTAAAATAAAACTGTATATATAATGATCTACATGACTTTTTTTGCAAGGAGAAAATAATATTTTTAAAGAGAATCAAAATTCAGAAACAACTCACCAAGAATAAACAGAAGCATGTGCTGTGCTACTAGGATGCAATTACTTCAGACAGTCTCTGTTATCAATTTAAGACTGTGGCCAAGAACTAGGGACACAGAACCTGAGCTAGTCATTGAAAGATCAAGCTGAAAAGGTTTTTAATAATTTTCAAAGGTCTTTACTTGTAAATAAGTCAAATATTTCCAGACAGTCACTATGAAACATATACAGCAAAACTTAAAAATAATATACCAAAAATTCCAAAGTGCTTTCTATAGGTTTGTGTGGCAGATAAACTCTTTTTGGCTACTTTGTTTATATATAGAAATATAACATACATATTACATAACTATATATAAAATAAAATGTTAAGACAGTGAGACAGAAGAAAGGGAAATCCCAAGTTGCAAAGCCATTTCTTTCAGAACAGCCTTTTCAATTGCTTGTCTTCTAAGGGGTCAGTCAGACAAAGGTATTCAGTGATCGTCATGCATGATTTCGGTGGTACCGGTGGTCAGTGGAACGCAGAAAACAGTTTAAGTGTCAATCTTCGCTGCAGAGCAATCGCACCTTTTGAGTTACTGCCTATCTACCCCCAAAACCAAGAGGCATAGTGTGTGTCCCATGTCAGAGAGACTGGGATAAGACACTGCTGATGTGCTTGTGTTATTCCTTAGAGGCAACAATTATCCTAGGGTGGGGAGGTGGAAGGTAGGGGTGGAGACAAGGTGAATATGATCGAAATACATTACATGAAATTCTCAAAGAACTAATAAAGTATTTCTAAAGTCCTTTCTATCATCTTCTGGATTGTGTTTATATTTAAATCTGAGTCACAAATTAATTGTTTTAGGAAATTTAGAAGTGTATATATATTTCACTGCACTGAATTTTTATTCAATGGAAATTTTGAAACAGATATATTTTAATATGTCTTCTAAAACCTATAAAACCTCCTGCATTAGCAACATACTTATTGTTCTAATATTTTCCAGAATATTTTTTTCTAAGAGTTATTTACATATATAAACTAAAATCCGCTTTTAAAACCCATACATGCATGGAGATTCTACATACAGTTTGATTAGAAGCTTCCCTGACTGTAGAGAGCTAGAATGTTGCCGATCACTAGCTTTCCCCAACTCAGAGACTAAGAATGCAAATGATCCTGTCTGTAGGCAAGTTTGGTAAGTGGGGGCCTGAAAGAGTGAGCTAGCAAGCAGCTCCCTCTGGTTCCAGCAGCAAGTTAGTCCATGAATTCCTACCTGACTTCTGTGAAGGATGGAGAATAACCTGCCAACCGAAACAAACCCTTCCCTTTCTGTTGCATGTCAGAGCATTTTATCCACTATAGCAGCAAAAAGAAAACTAGGACATTAAAAATATCATAGAAGAACCTACTGCTGTGAACTATACGCTTGGAAAGATGAAGAACAGAAAAAATACATGGGTGATTCCACATGAAAGACCAAGATTGGAGCTTAAGATTGAGCAAAGAAAATACCACACTCATGAGGAGACAGCTGACTTTGTCAACTGACAGTGGAAATTCTCAAGAATAGGAAGCGTGCGGTGGTATAAAACTAGGGTGAAAAAGTTAAATCATGAAGACACCCAGATACCTATCTTACCTTTCTTCCTTTTGCACAGATTTGCTATTTATTCCTTGCCAAAACATAGGCACAGAGAGGAAATGAACTGTTGGATTATATGAGAAACGATAGTACTCCAGCATCCCCTCTCATTGGGTATCTGGTTTCTATGCTAATTGAAAGTCCCAGCAGTAGATGTGAGGAACTCCCCTGAGAGTACAAACTACCCTAGAGTAAAGATAGGAACTTTGATGTTTAGGGGTTTCTATTAAGTATAAGAAAAGGGCACTGCAATGTTCAAATCTAAACTGCAGACAGGTCCCTTAATTGAAAGAAGCAAAAACAGAGTGATTCAAAATTCCAAGAGAGCGATGTATGAGACAAACATCTGAGATCTTCACAAAAATACCATAAATTCACACATAGATATTCTGTAAAGCTGCATATGAGAAATGCTTTTTGTAAAAACACAGGTCCAGTGAAGAGTTTGGCAAGTCAGTGGGTGTTTCTGGCAGTGTTCCAATATCTAGGTTTTATTTTCCCCAGGGGAGAAGGCAAACACTCTTCTCAGAATGCCCATAATTACCTGCTATTAGATGTCTAAAATGGCATGAGGTGAATGAAAAGCTCTCAGTGAGTATATACTTAAAATAATCTGTATTATATTTTCACAGTATCGCTGTAATAGATAATTTTAGAGAAATTTTACCAAATATCCTTAATTACACTGTATCCACTAGTTATTGCTTTTTTAATTACTATTCCTTTAGATAGATCCTTTAGGTGAGACTGTCATGTAATGTCTGACAATATTTCCTTTAAAACACTGCTATTTAAGATTCATTAATTTGTGCAATTAGATTATAAAATGGTACTCGGGAGACAGATCAGTGACAAAAATGCTTGCCTAGAAGGCACGAGGCCCTGAGTCCGCTCCAAAACACACATGGAAGTGTTAGGCAAGGTAGTACATACTGACTAGCCAGTCTAGCTTAATGGAACAATTCCTGGTCAAATCAAAGAAGATGAACAGCGTTTGACATCCAATATTGTCCCAAGGCTTATACATGTACCCCTACACACATGTGCAGCAGCACACACACGGATCCACACTATGACAGAATACACACATAAGAAAAAGAAAAAAGAGCCGGGTGGTGATGGTGCACACCTTTGATCCCAGCACTTGGGAAGCAGAGGCATGTTTATCTCTGTGAGTTCAAGGCCAGTTTGCTCTACAAAGAGAGTACCAGGACAGGCAGGGTGGTTACAAAGGGAAACCCTATCTTGAAAAACCAAAAGAAAAAAAAGAAAAGGAAAAAAAAAGAGTATAACCTGAAGTCAAGAAATATGGGTTAAATTTTATGAATTACCTGTAACATTTAAAATAGAGTAAAAATGAATTTTAAAAATTGATTTAAAATAATCTTTCAATTTGAGTTTCATAAATCACTTCTCTGTATGCTATAAATGTATGACTTTTTCCTAATGAATTATAAAGATTCCCTGTTTCTTCATGGAAAATTCAGTCATCCACTGGAGATCAAGAAAGAAATTTGTCCCTCTGTCCAACCTTCACAGCAAGCACACACTACATCACTATGGAGTAAGCATACGGATTTGTCGGGAGTTGGAAAGCTCAGTGCATGGAGCCAGATACTTTCAGCTTTGACACTTGCTGACAGACTTATACACATTATTTTAAGCATAGGTAGCCTTTCTAGCAATAATGCAAATGTTATTTCATCAATCTTCTTCTTCATGAACTCGTGTGACAGAGAAGATCAAATAATCTGACCTTTCTCTGGGAAAAGTACCAGAAGAACCTCTTTAAACATCTACTGGTTTTGTTTGTTTGTTTGTTTTTTATTTGTTTTAAAAAACACAAACTCTCCTGAATAAATTGCGAGGTGGAGACCTTGGGAGAGAGTTGAAGTGGAGGGGAGAGCCAGGGAAGGGAGTCGAAAAAAAATAGAGAGCTCAATAAAAATCAATAAAAAATAAACAAACAAAAACAAAACAAAAAACAAAACAGAATTTATATGATTCTTTAGTAATTATTTAAGCCGCAGAAATTTATTATAGAAAACAAGTATAACCATAAATAAAAACAATAATTAAAAGTAATTTACATAAATCCTAAATTTTATATTTGCTAAAATTTATTCAAAATATTCTTTGTATCCATGTAAAGAAAGGAATTACTGAATTCCTATAAAAATTCTAACATAGGTAGCTTCAACTTAAAATAATCATTTTTAATATTCAGGCTTAATTATGTAAATGGATAAAAATATATGCATTAAAACAGGAAAACCTAGTAGAAGAGTGGGGAGGTGGTTCAGACAAGAAAGTATATTCTCTGCATAATGTTCATTTTATTTCTTCTTGTGACATACTATTTTCTGCCTTTTAGTATCAGAAACTTACAAAAAAAATCATTCTGTCTATATAATCATGGGACAAATTTTTGTGTGAAAATACATGTGTGTGTTCATGTGTGTATGTGCTTGTTTGTGTAACCATGTGTATGGAAGGAGCACATGTGGAGGTCAGAGAACAGACTGCAAGTCATTTCTCCTCAAGATCATCACTGTCTCTTTTCCTAAGATAGTGTCAGCCCTGGTTTAACACTCAGCAATTAGAGAACTCTGGGGATTGCCCATCATCACACTGACATTGAGAGCATGCATACCTCCCTGTCTAAATTTTTATGTGGGTTCTGGTATCAAACTCAGGTCCCCATATGTACACAGCAGGCACTCTACTGACTTAGCTATCTTCCAAACACATATATTAAAAACCTACTTAAGGGACATCTGGCTAAAAGAAATCAGATTGCTCAAAAGCAACAAAAACAAACAAACAAATACTAAAATAATAGTAGAATAATAGCTCTTATGAATAATGATTATCATTTATGTCTGTTGATAGACACTATAGTCACCATATGGTTACTGATATTAAATTGGTTTTGTCTGATTAGATCATTAGCTTGCTTCTTGGTGCTTTCTGTTTGAAGTTTACTACCTAACTAACTTGGCAGACTTTGCATCAGTACTATGGTGAACGAAGAAACAGAAAGAAGCCAAGGTACAGAAGCCAACAAGAACTCTTGAACATTCTCTACATTAAGTTTATGTTTGGGTATTAACAACTTTGAGAGCAACAACAGGAGATTACTTTGGGGAATATTATATGTTTTACTTGTGTTAAATATTTCAGTTAAATTATAGTCCAAGAATTTGGCAATTTGTTTTCAGTTCTGAAGTTTTCCTCTGTCAGTAACTAATCCAAAAGGTTATTTGAGTTAGAGTTGTCCTTTTTATATGATTCTAACTGTCCTCACCTGTAATTGCTCCTCTGAAAAAATCTGCAATAAGGAAAACAAGTTTCTCAACACCTCTCTCCTGAACAGTGTGACAATAATAAAACATATTCATGACATACACTGTAGGTACCAAGGTCTTTTTCCCTTCTTCCTGGCGATTAGCAGGGCCGTGTGACCTCTGGCTCCCTGGAGATTCTGCACTAGCACTGGCTTGAGGGGATAGCTTAGGAAGAACCTGGCTCTCTTTGTTATGGTGATTCCACCTGTATTCAAGGTTCTAGCCGTGGGCTCCACAGGCCTGGCCTCCCCCAGCTGATTCTGCCTGAGGCTCCGGGGCCTTTAATCCCCTTCTCCTGCTCCTGATGGGAGGAGGCCTTGCCCTTTTGATCCCTGTTGCCCACTGGTATAAATACCCGACTTGAGTTTAATAAAGTGGCCATTTACTCTTGGTAAGTGAGCAAGGTCCTTTTTTTGTGCGTGTCTCTTTAAACCCTCAGGACAATCGTCCATTCTCGTGGGCCCAAGTGCGCCTGGATCGGGTGTGGGTATCCACAGGAAGGTGGGGTCCAACAATACACTATATCTAACATATGCAAATGAATGGATGCTTTCTCCTCCGCCAAATACATTCTAAAATGTTATATATGATGCATCTTAAAATTGGAAGCTTTATCAGAGCACACATCAATACACTATTGATGGAACTCTGTCACTGCTGAGGATAATGGGCTTATAAATCATTATTAGTTATTTTTTTACACACCAACAAGTAGACTCAAAAGTAAATAGAATCAATAGGGCAATTAATCTTAGAAAAGTGTTTATGGGATGATAATAAAGTAAATAAGAAATAAACAGTTTCATTAAATTTTAGGGAAAATAATTGAGATGAATTTAAAAGCCAGTTTCATGTGGGTGGTTATAGAACATATTAGATATGAAACAATCAATTTGACTAAAGTTTTCATTCTTCACTAGAATGAAATTGATGATACACAGGTTCAAAATTAATTAACAGAGTTCAATTGTTGGTGCTTTCTATATGACTTGAACTTTCTATTCTCTTTTGACTTTAACTAAAGGCTGCCTATGTAGTCTAAAAACTTCATGGTTCTGCTCAGATAATCTAAATTTATCAATGCTTTTATTTGATAACAATCAAACTATTTTAAGCATTTGATAATATTAACATGCCATACTTGTAAAATTTTTAATTAATTTACTTGGTCGGCAAGTAACTGGCCTCTTAATACAGATACATTACCTGATAAAAAATCTGGCCCTAGAAAACATGAACATATAGTACAGTTCTTCTAATTTGCTCTTTACTTCTGTGATAAACATCACAACAGTCTTAATTTGGGTTTCTACTGCTGGGATGAGACCTCTTGACCATGGAAACTTTTATAAAGAAAAACATTTCATTGGGGCTGGATTACAGTTTCTGAGGTGTAGCCCATTATCATGGTGAGAAGCATGGAGGCATGCAGGCAAACATGATGTTAGAGAAAGAGCTGAGAATTCTATATTTTGATCCACAGATAGCAGGAGGAGACTGTGCTACACTAGGTGTATCTGAGCATAGGAGACCTCAAAGCCTGCCCCTACAGTGACATACTTCCTCCAAAAGGCTACACCTACTCCAACAGGTCCACACTTCTTAATAAGTGTCGCTTTCTATGGGCCACACTTTCAAATACGGGGGCGGGGGAGGGAGCTATCTATTCAAAACACCACAATAACCTAAAGCAATTTAGGGAAGAATGAGCTAATTTGGTTCACATGTCACCACCATAGTTGATTACTGAGGGACATATGGGCAAGAACTCTAGCTGGACGAACCTGGAGGAAGAAACCATAGTGGAGAGTAAGGAAGAACACGGTCTACTAGCTTCCTCTCCAAGGCTTGCTCAGTTTGCTGTTTTAGATAAGGAAAGACTGCCACAGGCGCTGCTCTCCAAAGTAGGCTGAAAGGTCGCACATCAAAACAATCAAGAAAATGTCCCATGTGCTGTGGTTTTTGAGGGCTTGTTGCTGCTGCCTGTTTTGTGATCCCTGTTTCCCAGGGCCTGGGGGAATTAGGGTGGTGGGGGGGGGGGCGGGGGGGGCGGGGGTAGGGAGTACAAATCAAAGGCACCAACACAGACTCCAAGAGATTCCAATGCAAAAGCTCTTTTTGTAAAAAGGTCGGGGTGGAGGTTGTTTGCCAGGTTAGAGAAACTAAGCTGCCACAGGAACGTTTCTGGTTGGTCCTTTTGAAACCGGAGCTTCATTAGTCATTAGTTACCCTGCTTTTGTTTGGCTAACAAGTTGTCTTGGCCAATTTTGCTTACTGATTGTGAGTTTGCATGTGCTTACTTGCACTTGCGCTATTGCTCTGCCTTAATGTGCCTGTAGGCTATTCTGCTCTGACAGAGGCTACTCTGAACTAGAGGGTTTCTCTTATTATGTGACTACAATTTGAGTTACATTAATAGAAACTAACCAGCCTGTAGTGAGGGGCTGCCTGCAGGCCTGCTTTTCGCCTCACCCGGCTCCCGCACAGCTAGCTTGGTCCCAGAAATAACAACACACAAATTGTATTCATTTAAGCACTGCCTGGCCCATTATCTCTAGAGAGTTAGTTACTGACTAACTCTCATATCTTGATATTAACCCATTTCTAATAATCTGTGTAGCACCACGAGGTGGTGGCTTACCAGAAAAGATTCAGCATGTCTGACCTGGTGACTGGCTCCATGGCTTCTGCCTCATTGCCCTCTTCCCAGCATTCTGTTCTGTTTACTCCGCCTACCTAATTTTCTGTCCTATCAAAGGGCCAAGGCAATTTCTTTATTGACCAATGAAAATAACACAATAGACAGATAACCCTCCTCTATCATTTCCCCTTTTTCTGTTAAACAAAAAAGAAAGGCTTTCATTTTAACATAGTAAAATTACACATAACAAAACAGTTATCAAGTAAGAATTACAGTCACAATATTTATAACTATATCTTTATCATAATAATGAAAAACTATAACTACGACTATCCATTCTTCAACTCCATCAAAGACTCCAGAAGGATATATTACCTAAGTAAACAAAAAGTAAGCAACTTCCAAAACTCTAGAAATGACAGAGACATCTCGCTGCCTGGACAGTCACCCAAAGTTCCTCTGTATCGTTGGGACACCCATCTTTGGCCTTCAGGCCCATAATATTCAGAGACATTTCCATGAAGCGGGAAATTTCAAAGGCAGTTTAGTCACTATCTGCTGTGTCCTGCAGAATGTCTTGCAGACTCTTTCATGAATCAGGAACCCCGAAAGATCATCTGACCTTTAGGCAAGTTCAGCAGTCCTCTCTCTGCGGGTTCTCTGTGTCCAGTTTATACAACAGTCCAGGCAAGAGCAGTTTCTTGCCCAAAATGGCTATCAAACTCCATAAGGAGCCTCTTCGATGCCCATCTTCCTCTTGAAGTAGATTGGTGCTGCCAGGAGCAGATGTGTCTCATTGTCATGAAAAGTCCTAAGTTATTAAAACATTAATAACTTTGAATGAACTCCTGTAGTCTTTGAAAGATATGAATCTTTCAAATATCTGAAATATATCTATGCACTTATAAAAAAATCAGACTAACATTACTACAAGCTTGACTATTATCCATGATTATCCATTAACAACCTATATTTTTAATTATACATTGCATTTTTAAATGAACTACACAATCAAAATCAGAAATATATACACATATAACAAAATTGACCTTAAAATCCACACCAATGCAAATTATTCATATCTATATCATATCCCCCTTTAAATGTAAAAGAACATTTATAAGCAATATTTGGGAATATGGATGTAGTTATTTCTCTCCAAACTTCTTCCTGCTGTATAGGGGCGCAGTTAATCAGGCCATTCATGGTATAACCTGTCTGCCAGGTTCATCTCAGTCGGCAGTTGAGTGAAGTAATTTTTTGAGGGTGTTCACAGAAACCTTTCAGGAGGACGTGGTCTATCATACCATATTGGGATAGAAGCAATCCACAGGGTCTCATCCTCTGTGAAAACAAAAGAAGGACCTCCTTTCCAAAGCATCATATTCTTAGACCCAAATTCTGAAGTCAAGGTATTTTCAAAATATCTATCTTGGATTAGTTCAGCAGCATTTATAAACAAAAGTCTTTTAACAGTTGTTGCTCCTTCCTCAGCATTCAAACAATTCAAAGAGAGTATAATAACATACAGTATCAAGATTCTCTGTGTATTTTCCATTTTTGTGCAGCTTTATTTTAACCTTTATTTCTTTTATTTTTTTCTTTTAACTTTTGGCTTTTGGAACAGGTTCTCTGTATATATCTTTTTCCTGGAATAACTCTGTAGACCAGGCTGTCCTTGAACTCACAGAGATCCCTCTGTCTCTGCCTCCCCAGTGCTGGGCTCAAAGGTGTTTGCTATCACACCTTGAACTCACAGAGACCTGTCTGCTCTGCCTCCCAGGCATTGGGATTAAAGGTGTGTACCACCACACCCTGAAGTCACAGAGGTCAATCTACCTCTGCCTCCCAAGTGTTGGGATTAAAGGTGTGTACCACCACACCCAACTACTTTCTTTCTTCCTTTTTTACTTTAAGAACTTTATTTTTTAGCCTGCATATATTTTTAACACACTGTAAACCATTTAAAGGTTTTCTTCAACTTTGAATCTTTCTTTTACTATATATCTCTCTTTTTTTCTGACTACAGGAGTAAGGAGAGAATGAGAGCCGTGGCTTTGACGGCTGAATCCAGCCCACTCCTTAGCTTTCCAGCCTCATGGCAGAGATACCGCCAGAACCATTTTTATCGCCACAAGTCTATGGCATTTCAAGGTCCTTGCCAGCAAGCAAGCTGCAGTATTCTGCTCACAGACCACACTCAGTCGGACTGCCTGCCTGAAAGAGTCAGAGTTTGCCCTGGCAGGACAGCCCAGAAAGCCAGCATTTTAAAACAGCACAGCTTTTTTCCTGCTATGGCTGAAAACCGAAAAGCATGCATTCAGCTTTTCGTCAACACCGTTTAAGTGTTTTGTGGCAGGACCTCTTAAAAGAGCTACAGGGTTTTGCAGCTAAAGTAGAGTCAGGAAGCCTCACTTAGATGAGAACATTTGCTTGCCTCTAGTAAGCAGAGCAGACCTGAGAAATTGCTGCTACCAAGAAAACATGCTTTTCTCTATTCTTTCCCAAGCTTTCTCAGGCTTTCTGTGGATTCAGTGATCCACGTCTGGGCGCCCTTTGTAGTGTGAGGAGCTGCGGGCAGGCCTGCTTTTCATCCCACCCAGCTCCCGCATGGCTAGCTTAGCCCTGGAAATAACAACACACAAATTGTATTCATTTAAGCACTGCCTGGCCCATTATCTCTAGAGAGTTAGTTACTGACTAACTCTCATATCTGGATATTAACCCATTTCTAATAATCTGTGTAGCACCACGAGGTGGTGGCTTACCAGAAAAGATTCAGCATGTCTGACCTGAATCCATGGTCAGGCTCCATGGCTTCTGCCTCATTGCCCTCTTTCCAGCATTCTGTTCTGTTTACTCCGCCTACCTAATTTTCTGTCCTATCAAAGGGCCAAGGCAGTCTCTTTATTGACCAATGAAAATAACACAATAGACAGATAACCCTCCTCCATGACCAGCCCAATAGTAAAATAACCGGATGAAATCACTATACTTAAGTCACTGTATCTGTTATATATTAAGCACGGGAAAAGTAAATCTGAAAGAGTAATAGTCATAACCACTTATTCATTTTTCCTATTTAAAAAATACCTGCAACAGTTGTGTTTAATATGACTACAATAGCTGAAAGACATAGGTGTACTAATTACCTATTCTTTGTTTTATTTTATTGAAATTAGACTTTGTCTCACAAAATCTATCCTGATTCCAGTTTCCCCTCCCTCTGCTTTCCTAGTTCTTCCCCGCCTCTACATTCATTCAGAACCCTTCCCTCTCTGTCTCTCAACAGAAAACAAATAGGCTTCCAAGAGATAATAAGACATAACAAAATAAAATACACGAAAGGCAAACACTATCAATTAAAAGTTGGTCAAGACAAACCAATAAGAGAAAAAGAGGATAAGAGAAAGCACAAGAATCAGAGACCATTTTGAACACTGAGGAATCTGATGAAAACAGAACTGGAAGCCATAATATGCACACAGAGGATGAGGTGCAGGCCCTTCAGTCTGTTAGTTCGTGCATGTGAGCTTTGATCATATTGATTTAGATTTGCTCTCCTAGCATCCTCTATCTTTTGATACAGGATTCCCTGAATTCTGAGAGGAGAGATTTGATTGAGACATCACTTTCAGGTCTGATAATTCCAAGGTATCTTACTTTCTGTGTGATGCCTGGCTATGGGTCTCTGTATTTGTTCCAATCTACTACAGGAAGAAGCTTCTCCGATAATGGCTGATCAAGGCAACGATATATTAATATAGTATAACATCATTAGAAGTCATTTTACTGCTTTTTTCTTTAACAGGTAGTTGGTTTTCACGCTAGGTCTTTGGGATATCTAGTTTAAGGTTTTTGGTCACCCAAGTAGTGTTGGGTATGGGTTTTATCTTGTGGAGTGAGTCTAAAGTCAAATCAGACATTGGTTGGTTACTCTCACAGCTTTGTGCAATCATTAACCTAGCATATCTTAAGCACTTTATTCTTAGCAGCCGTAATACATAAACAAATATGTAAGGATGTTTATATGTATATGGAATACTGTATACTTTTCTGAAGCACTGCTGAAGTAGTTAAAAGTGAGCGTAGTGGCATTTCATTTGTATTTTAATAAATCAAGTTTGCCCAAAGGTCAGAAAAGTAAAACAACCCCACTGGCCAGGCTCCATTCAGGCAGCAATGACACACACCTTTAATCCCAGTAGCCACACTAGCTTGCCATAGATACCAGGCAGTTGTGGTGCATACCCTTAATCCAAGAACTAGAGAGGATTATATAAAACAGGAAAAGACAGCTTTCACAGACAGTCTCAATCTCAAATTCTTGGAGTCAAGATTGTCATTTCAGACAGAGATAGAATTAAGAGCCAGTGCCTGGCTACTTTGCTTTTCTGACCTTCAGGTTGAACCCCAATTTCTGTCTCTCAGGTTTTATGTGGAGTTAGTCGACCACGTTGAAATGCCAAATGTTGCAAGGGGAGGGGCCTCCTTGTTTTCCCAGCTGCCCTGCTAGCTTACACCTGAAATAACCATACAGAAACTGTACTAATTAAAACACTACTTGTCCATTAGCTCTAACCTTTTATTGGCTAACTCTTACATATTAGTTTAACCCATTTCTATCAGTGTATCACCACGAGGTCATGGCCTACCAGAAAGGTTTCAGCACATATACTTCCGGCCCCAGATCCATGGTGTCTCTCTGACTCTGCTTTCTTCCTCCCAGAATTAAGTTCTGTTCTCTCTGCCTACCTAATTTCTGCCCTATCAGGCAAAGCAATTTTCTTTATTCATTAACCAATGAAAGTAACACATAGACAGAAGAACCTCCTACACCAGAAGTGAATGCTGATATTATAAGGTATGGATTATGGAAGGTCATTCGACCATAGAATGAAGAAGACTCGTACTTTGCAACAGTAAATAAACAAGTTTTGAACTTTGTTTTCTCGTGCTGCCCTCTGAAGTTGAAGATGCCAGAGATTGACAGCATGAAGCACAGAAACCTCCCACCCGTGTGGAGTCATAAGGTTCTGACTGCCGTTCTGTAGCATTGCAGAAACACATGGCTACTCTTTACAAGACAGGACACAGTGATATGCCACAGAAGTCCAATTATAGACATAAAATAGAGGCTCTTCCATTGTAAGCATTTTCTTAAACAGAAATAAATGAGTAATGCCATATTTGCTTTAACTCTTTGCTGTGGCAACCTATATATTCTTTGTAATCATCTCTTATAATTTATGAAAGCTGAAGGACAATCAGAAATAGGGGTAAAATGCAGCTGGAAAAGAAAAAAAATTCGGGAGCTGGGAACATGAATGAAAGAAAGTAGGAAGAATAGTTGAGTATTTTACATTTAATACTTATTTTCTCACGTTGCTCAACTATCGTCTGGTTTTATGCTCCATCAGTTCACAGAAAAACAAACAAAAAGTCATTGCATTCAAATATTATGTGCACTTCTGATTAGGGCACTGCCTTCTAGTGCTCCTCATTTTACACAGCCATGTACTATCTGAGTCTTGAGATGTTCCCTTCTAGAATCTCCTCCTCATTGTTAGGACTTCAGTATCAATCTACTGAAGAATTCCATGCCCATCTTTACTGCTCACCAGGCAATGCCATTTTTATCATATCTTCAGTGCATAGTCACACGCTGAGGACAACAAATCTTCATCCTGCATCCAAATGTTTCTCATGAGCTATCGATTCTACCTGGCTACTTCACTGATTTTATAATCAATCTGTGTAAATATGAAGTTCTGGACTTCCTCTTTGGATCATATATATATATATATATATATATATATATATATATATATATATATATAGCTTTGAATTTTTCTTCTGGCCCTAAAACTACTCAAAGCAGATGCCAAAACACATTATCAATCTCTGTCCTTCCCCCATCTCGATCATCCTGTTCCCTCAAGTCCTTCTTCCCCCTCCTCTTCTCCCCTTTTCCTCTGCTTCCATCTTCCCTTTTCCCCTGACTCCCATGTGCTCAATTTTCTCAGGATATCTTGTCTATTTCCCCTTCGCAGGCATCTATATATGTTCTTAAGGTTCTCCTTGTTACTAAGCTTCTCTGGGATCTTGGACTATAGGTTTGTTATCCTTTGCTTTACAGATAGAACTCACTTATGAGTGAGCACAACCATGCACTCATTTTTCTGGGTCTGGGTTACCTCACTGAAGATTTTTTTTTGAGTTCTATTCATTTTCATGCAAATTTTGTTGAGATGGGGGGACAGGCACAGAGCACAAGGAAAGAGATATTTTGATTGAGGGAGCCTTTATGGGGCTAGCAAGAAACCTGGCACTAGAAATTCCCAGAAATCCATAAGGATGACCCCAGCTAAGACCCTAAGCAGTATTGAAGAGAGTGTCTGGATTGGCCTTGCTCTGTAGTTAGATTGATGACTATCTTAAATATCACCATAGAACCTTCATCTAGCAACTGATGGAAGTAGAGGCAGAGATCTACAGTACAGCACTAGGTTGAGCTCCCAAAGCTCAGTTGAAGAGTGCAAAGAGTGAGAATATGAGCAAAGAGGTCAAGACCATGATGGGGATACCCTCTTAAAGAGCTGACCTGAGTTAATGGAAGCCCACAAACTCTGACCTGACAGTGAAGGAGCCAGTATGAGATCAAACTAGGCCCTCTGGATCTGCGTGACAGTTGGATGGCTGGGGCAGACTGTAAAACCACTTGTAGTGTGACCAGAATTTATTCCTACTGCTTGTACTGGCTTTTTGGAACCCATTCTCTTTGGAAGGATACTTTGCTCAGCCTAGATATAGTGGGGAGGGCCTTGGACTGTCTCAAAGAAGTGTGTTAGATTTTGTTGACTCCCTATGTGAAGCCTTACCCTCTCTGAGGAGTGGATCAGGGATGTGGTGAGGGGAGGGAGGAGGGAGCGAGAAGAGGGGAGTGAGTGGGAACTAGGATTGGTATGTAAAATGAGAAAAGACAGTGTTCTAAAATATAAATTAATTAATTACCAAAGATGTCAGGAGCCATCTCTGAAGATTTGTTCAAAAGATTTTAATGAAGTTTTCTATATCTAAACTTAATGGCCTACGGAGTGTTATTTGATAGGTAGGTTAGTTAGTAAGTTAGTCAGACTTTACCTAAGTAATTATGACTAGGTCACCTCCTAAAGTACCTACCTATCAAATAACACTAAGACACCTCCAACAACAGTGGAGCTCATACTATAGAGAATAATGTCTGCATAAAAGAGCTGAGAAAAGAGTTGGATCCCGTTTCCTTTCAACATCTGCACACTCAGGAAAAAAAAAACCATCTTGGATGCAGACAGTCAGTGAGTTTTAACCACACTGCTTCTCCTGGTAAACTGGTTTGATCTTTCCCTTCCAAAACTGTGAAAATTTTATTTCTATTATGTGCCAATTGCCCCTGTAGGCTTATGATACCATAACTTGAGTGAAGTCAGATATCTTGCACTTTCTCTACCTCTCCAATTATGCATATTTTATGTCTTCAGTGCCTCTTGAGTCAGGTCCTGGTTTGACCCTTCATCATTTCAGATCTGGTGTACTAATCATATATCCTTTTCTTTGCTCTTTCCACCTACTCTATAATCTCCATGACTACTATGAAGTTTTATGAAAAATGCAAATGTAGTTGTTGAGGTACCAGCTTTGATTCTCCTGCAGTTCCCTCTTTTGTGGAACTCAGTTATCTGGAGCACAAGAAGAGGGTTCTCCATGTCATTCCATGCTTGCCCCTTGTTTCATTTCTGCTTATCCTGCTTACAACCATCATCATTCCATGGGTAAACCGCTCACCTGCTGACACTTCATTATGACCTCATGCTCCTCCTGATGTGCATTTTTCAGTGCATTTTTCTCTCCCATGAACCTTTGTTAATAACCTGAGCTGTGCCATTATATCTAATGGAGGGGAGGTTATTTTTACAACTGTAAATGTTTAACTTTTCTTCCCTTGCTTCTATTTATGGTACATTATCTTTCATCTTAAAATGCAGTTAATAAATAAATATATGCATACACACAAACACACACATATAATCTGTCAAAAATCATCTGAGATTTTTAAGGCTGAGGAATAAGTTCTAGTTATGTCTGAACACAGACTATTTTACTAAAAAGTATTCAGTAGGATTTTTCAGAGGGAGGTAAAATAGGTAAGGAGAGGTTGCGACATGTTGAAGAATTGCCCAGCTCCACATCTGGATGGGTATGACATCATCCCTGGAGAGGTTTAATGTAATGAATTGTTTCAATTAATTCTTTTTCAGTTAGATTGTTCAAGACATGTAGTTTTTCCTAATTTCACTCTCAGATTTGTGCCACTCTGTGCTAAGAACTCCCAGAAGCTGGAATAATGCTGGACCCACTTCAAAGAGCATTTCCCTCTTTCAAGTTTATACTAACCAGACAGGTTCCATGACTATGACAGTGGAACTGATAATACAGATAACTTTGTTTTAGCAATTAAAAGAAGTCTGGCTAGGCACTTACGAACAGTTATTTCTGTGGTTAATCAATCTTTCATTGTTCATTACTGTTGAGAAATTTTCAGTAACTTATATCCTATGAAATGTACCATTACTTGCTTCATCCTTTCCTACATAGAAGGAAAGAAATTACACGCCCTCATCATCATCAGGATATCTACACAAGAGAAAGCTTTAATTGATGAGCAAAATTAAGTGCTTAGAATGAAGAAGTTCATAAGCATTCAATAGCCCTAGAGACTTTTTGCATGTCTAAGTGTCAAAAAAGCTTTGATTTACATAATTAAATTTACCAAATCATTAGCCCACAATATAATGACTCTTCATATTATTCAAAGGGAATACAACCACCAAGCACTTAATGGTTTGCAATCGACTACTCTACTGGAAACAATTTCCACATAGTCTCTAGAAAGAGCTAAATAAAATGATTTATTGACAATACATTTGAGTGGTAACAGCTTCTATAGGTCTTTAAAATACCCCATTAATGCTTCTCTTTGGTGTAGCAAGTGTAAGAAGTCCCTTGAAAGTCCTGCAGCTCAGATTTCAGTTTGGGCTCGCTTATCTCTTAGTTTTGGGTCCAAGGTAATTATTCCATGAGTCTCTAAAGCAAGAGGGGTAGTATTGATTTCTGCTAGTCTCTTCTGTGAAGTCCAAGCATTTATTTGGGAGTTATAATTCTAATTTTAGTCTATCAGTTTACTGTAGAACATACGTGTTCCTATCTGGGTTGGCTTTTAGTACTTCAACTATTGGTGCTTAAGAATTAGTTTCCACCATATTTAAAATATCAGGTTTTTAGTAGGTGCTGTGTTTATAAAATATATGGAAAATAAATTGGTAGATAACAAAATAACCCAAAGACAAAACATGCAACCAGTTTTAAGTTGTCGTTATTTTATGTATGAATGCCAACACATCCTGTCAAATGGATGAAGCTATTCCTGTGCTTTTCTCAATATCATTGGCATTTCACCTTGACCAGGAGCAAGATGCTCACACTGAAAAAGGCTTACAGATGGACTGGAAATACTCAATGTTTATATAACAAACACAGTTTTGGAAGTTGGTATACATACTTCTCAGGTTTATGTGGGTTTTGCAAATCTCGGTTAGTTTTCGATTACTATATATTTGCAATGGATCCTACATCTCAACTGACTTCTGATGACAACACACGTCTCCAGCCAGATTTTCTGAGGTCCCTTTTCTCCAATTGTTGCATAGACCACAGCGGTAGTAAAATCGCCTATGTATTTAATTAGATTCTTTAATGTCGATGTATTTCCAGTAATCAGACAAGACATCTGCGTTCTTAGCAAAATTGTTAAAGAAACAAACATTTTTAAAAATTTTATTGTAATATGCATTTTAGCATCTAAGTATTACACATTATTTTAATTTACCTCTTAAGCTTTGTCCAGGGTATGACCATGCCAGCTAATATAATATGGAAAAACTGGGTACCAGAATACAAAGGAAATGATAAAAAGAGAATGCAGAGTCACACACACACACACACACACACACACACACACACACACACACACAGACAGAGAGAGAGAGAGAGAGAGAGAGAGAGAGAGATTGAGACTGAGAAAGAGTGGAGCCCAGAGAGAGTCAATCAGACCAATGCTACTAAGTATCTTTTAACTAAACGAAGTTACAATATCAAGTGAAGTAGACTTCATTGGTTGACAGAAAAAAAAATGCTGTTCTAACTTGGATTATGGATGGATAGATGGATGGATGGATGGATGCATGGATGGATGGATGGATGGATGGGTGGATGGAAAAGCCTAATGTTTGCCCATCATCCAAATACCTTCCACATCCCCATTATCAGTCAATCATAGATAAAAAAAAACCAGAAAAGAAACTGTTTCTAACACTACAAATAAACATATGTTTTCCCTTTGGATAATCCCTTAACAGTACAACATACAACAATTTGTACAGCAGTTGCATTGTTTTAGGTATTGCAAGTAACTCAGATATGGTTCAAAGTATATTAAAAGGTTAAATAAATTGAATGCAAATACTGGATCATTTCCTGTGTGAGCCTTTGACCATTAAAGCATTTTGCTATTTGTGAGGAATTACATAGTTATCAAGGGAAAGCAAAATTCTGTACTGCAGCATAGTCATTATACATTTTACATATACATATATGTCTGTGTATATGTGTATGTGTGATGTATACACATTATACACTCACATATATATACACAAATGCTCATATATTCTTATAATATACATTCATATATACATATATTTACAGACACACTTCACACACATATTGTAACATGTTTATATATACATACATTTTCATACATGTTTCACACATATGTTCCTTATATATTTCCTCCAGAAAATATAGAAGATACTATAGCATTATATAAGAAATAAATTTGTCATTGGTTATCTGAAATGAACAAGTCTAATCTAGCTCTTCACTCTTCATTCAAGGAAACTGCTTAATTGACATGATGCCTTCATTAGACATTTGTAAGAGGGCCATGAAGAGAGTTTGCTCAAAGTTTAGCTTCTCTGGCACATCTGAATTATCTGTAAAGCCAGAGGTTCTATTTTTATTCTAATTTTAAAGATTTTACACAGTTAATTTTTGTATGAGTGTTTTGCTTGCATTTATGCAATCTTCTACCTAAGTGTTTATTGACTAGAAAGGACATTAAAGTGTGGAGACTCTCGAAGGAGAGTTTCATACTTATGAGCCACAATGTGGGTTTGAGGAATTGAACCCAGTTTCTTTGCAAGAATAGCAAGTCTCTGAAGTGATGAACCAGCTGTCCAGTGGTGGCACAGGCTTATAATCCTATCCACTCATGAGGCTAAGGCAGAAGTTCACAGGATCAAGGACTGTCCAGTTTCATGGTGAGTTCACAGCGATCCTGAACAACTTAGTGAGATGCTGTCTTACAAATAAAACTGGAGATATGGGGATATATATCTCAGAGTGATGGATTGAACCTCATTCACACCAAGCACAGGAAAAACAGGCTCAAAAGGGACAGGCTATTGTAGCTTCACATGGAAAGATATGATTCAAGATACAATGTTTTGTTAAAAAGTCATATTTGAGCCGAGGAAGTAAAGTGGCAACAGATTAGTATCTTATACTAATTATTCAGTCAGCTAGCAGATGCATAATCACTGAGATAAACCATTTAAAAAAACTTCAGGACACAGAGGGGCTATGCCAAAAAACTAAGGCTATGGGAAATACACCCTTTTGAAAGTTATTCTATAAGGTAACTTGTTGATAGTATTTTTACTACTTTAGAATAATAATGAAGACTTGAAAATGAAGGTCCTAAACGAATACCCAGGTGACAGTGAAGAACAGAGGTCTCTCCAGTGGGAGTCAGGAAGAAGAAAGTGAAGCAAAAAAGTGCTTAGAAACTTGATCAGCATTCAAATCTTGCTTCTCCCAAGGAGATAGTAAAAGACTTCACAGTGCAAGCTCAATGTGACTTTTATTTTACATAAAATGGGAGTCCAGCCTTGAGATAAAAGGGTGAAGGAAAAAGGATTTCAAATGTGATTCTTTTCAACTGCACTACTCAGTGATTTCCCAATACCCTCAAGGCACAGAACTGGGCCAACAAGTTCAAGGATGGCAACATCTCAACAGTCTCAAGTTTGGGGCCAGAGAAATGACAGATGGTGGACCTTCAATCAGTGGCCACAAGTCACTGAAGATTTCTTTTAAAATAATGACAAAGTAGAAAGCCTTACAGTTGCAGCTCATAGGCAATGTCCACTTTAGGCAGGATTCTGGTCACTTTCTCTTCCCATTGGCAACTATGACAAGCTAACTTATTCTCAGCTAGTTTTATCTAATTTTTATAAGTAAACTTTCAAATCAGTGATAGTGCTATACTTGGTGACAGAAGTAATTAAAAATGCTGTGGTGTATTTTTCATAGATGATGATCATGATGATACTGGTTATGTTTTTTGAAGCAAGATTTCGCTGTGTAGTACTAGTTGGCCTGGAACTCACTACTTAGACCAAATTGGCCTTGAACTCACATAATTATGCCTGATTCTCTAGGCTTTGATGTAAAGTCATAATGCCATGCCTTATATATTATTATTATTATTATTATTATTTAGACAATGTAAAATATAGTGGTACTGATTTCATTTTAAGAAAGAAAGAATATAATGATATTTTGATTGGAACACAGGTCATTGAATGCTTTTAAGTCAGGTTTAACTAACATTCATATTTTTAAAAAAGGATGTTTAGTGACCGACAGTATTGTAGCTAACGTCTGATGGGACTGGGAGATGACAAAGCCCACAGCACAAAGCTCAAGACCTAATGTATAATTCAGTTCTTTGTAACTGCCATAAGCAACTTATTATAGCCATTTTTCTAATTTTTATTGTTGTTCTTTGTTGTTTTTACTAAGCGCCCTTAACTTGAGCCTAGCACAGGAAAAACCTGTTTCATAATTAAGTCGTCATGATTAATCAGATGCATAAAATTCCTATGTCTAACATAAAAAGAACAGGCTACTGCAAAATAAAATTCCAATAAACTGTTTGTTTTATTCTTAGAGCAAGACCTATGAATAAATACAATAGTATTACAGATTATAGTCATGTTATTGATAGTTTTACAAAAGTTCTATCTAATGAATATGACCAGTATTTTCTCTAATTTATGATACATTCATCACTAGTATAGAAGATTATCTCCTTCTCTCTCTCTCTCTCTCTCTCTCTCTCTCTCTCTCTCCACTCTCCTCTTCTGCTTTTAGTCATTAATTTTAATAATATAATAAGTAGCAATAAACTCATAACCTAACTCTATACTACACAATTCAAAGCTGCATGGATCTATCTTTTAACCCCAAGAAATCTTTTTATTTCCTTCCTCCAACCAAGACATCCAACACATGGAATGTGATCATGTCTCTTACTTTTCCTCAAGTTAAGAAAATGCCCACATGTATTAAAGGTATAAATACTTCCAAACAAATTGCTGCTTTTAATATTTTTGTTGATGACATCAAATAGCTTTAACTTATGAGTTTTTATTTTTTATTCAAACTAGTCTTAAAATTAATTCCTGACTCTTTCTAGTTAGCTATAGTTCACATATTTTTAATTCTGTGCACTACTTCATTTTAACTAGGCTACAGTTTATTAATATAAAGTTGATAGACTTTTGACAATTCTATTATGGGAAAACACTGAAAAGTCTACCCTGGCAATATTAATAAGAAAAGCTCTTCCAGATGTATACAAGAAATGTTCACAGATATATTATTCATAGTAGAAAATGCAATCTGTGATATTTATTTCCAAGTTCAACCAAAGGAACTTATTTATCAAATCTATCTAACATGAACCTTTGTGCATAATAAATACATGAATAGTGTGATATCTTTATCAAATTGAACTTTAAGTCATATATGTAATGTGTATATATGTAATGTATATATATATACACACACACACACATACACACACACAAACGCACCCACAAATAGGCACATGTTTGCTTGTGTGTTTAATTGTAACAGTATTAGCAGCAACCATTTTCCTTTGTTTCCTCAATATAGCACTTTTTGTGAAGTCATACTTTCTTTTTATTTAGTTATTTTTTTCTTGCTTTTCCAGTCAACAGAGATCTTACTACCCATAGATATCCCCATAAATCCATGTAGTGCTGATATATTACAATGGTCAATTAGTACTTTTGGATGTTTGAAAGTGTATTTTATTTTGGACTATGGTTATACCACTAAAGCACACTCTAACAACAGTGCACATAAGATTCTTATCTCGGAATCTGGGATAAAACGCAGAGATTGTGTTTTTATCATTCACGGAGTACTTCTGTAATTAACTCAACGTTTCTTTTGTTCTCTGCCAAGAAAATAATAACTTCTCCACTGGAAAATGTACAACTCAACCCAAAATGAGACATCTATCTCTTTCAGAGGCCTCTTAGTGATTAGTGTGGTACTAATTAATGTTGGCTTTCCAAAGTGAAAGGTAATTGCTGACACATGTAATGTGAAGGGTTCAATGAGGAAAATGAACAGTAATGAACATTCACTTTGATGCTTGCCTGACAGAGTGCTTACATTTCAGAAAGTGGAAGAACTCCCCTGAATATGACTGATAAATGAAACTCCTTTTCCGACCCTCACTTCCATCAGTGCTTAAGCAATATCACTTTTAACACTTCAGTTTGGGAGCCTTGCCTCTAAAAGTCAAAGATTTATGTAGAGTGAAAAACATCCATATTAAAAAGGTAAGGGGAAATCAGATGATATCCACTTCTGACCACTATAATTAATAGCTGAATCTTCAGTGGTAACTAATTGAATGGGGGTCAGTATGTTGCCATGGTAATGTCCTAGCCAAGCAATTTTACCCATTTTCCAGTCTACTGCCCCTTTGCATAACTGAAGTTATAAAATGCCTTAATTGCAAGATTTGCAAGCGATGCAACATCTGGGCACAAATTTACATATAAAGGGAGGAGTTTAATAGTGTTATTAGCATATTGGTACAAACTTCTCAATTTTTATACTTAATTATGAAATCTACATTTTCATTGATGAACTCTGTATATAATGGAGAAGAAAAGCATGGTATAATGTGACAATCAGTGTAAGACTCCATTGCTTAATTTCAGGAAGTCTCAAAACCAGTCTTTGTCTTGAGTACTTAGAGAAAACTTGTCCAAAGGCAGAAACCTGCACTGCTCACATGGCTCCCTGTATTAAAGATGTTTAAACTTACATGCAGACTACAGATTAGAAAGTTCAACAAAGTTAAATTGCACATGTGAAATAAGCTATTTACACAGTTTCTTTTGTCTTCTAATGAGAATGTAGATGTGTTCTTGTTTCATTATAGGCATATGAGAATCCTTAAGGCAGTAGTAGCCCAAGAGAAGAGAAAACGGGAGTTTTATAAACTAGCTAATCTATATATTATGCAGACAGCAGTAGTTCTATCATATTCCCCAAGGAAAATGGTGAAAATAAGTTTATGCTAGATATAATTTGGTGTATGTAAGATAAAGCAAAACAACAATAAACGGTTGCTTTTACTTTTATTGGTAAAAAAAACCCCACAATCCAAAGGAAATAAAATCTATAAACATTGTTATGAGATCTGAAATGACACTTGCTATGGACTCTAAAATGAACTTTCTCAAGGAATCGTACAGTACTGAAACACAGAGGTGAACATCCTACATACATTTAAATCAATGTGGCACTCACAAAGAGGAAACGACTTTATGTGCTGTCTATATAGACAAGTATTGGAAACTGAAAAGAACAGTGACCAAATTAAAAAAGAAAATAACAGCTATAACCATTTACTATTTTTGTAATGGACAAGTCTTTATTTTGCAAGCATCATTGAGCTTTCTAGTATTATTTTATGCCTTAGGCCTCTTTTCCCACTCTTTCATAGCTTAACATTCTGTCGTTCAAGATGCTGACACAGCAAATTATCTGCTATCTGACTTCTAAATTTTAAATTTTGTAAACAAAAAAATGAGTCTGTTAAGCAAACACTAAGACTACTGCAAATATTCTTGTTTCAAAACAAAGGCTAAAATTTTGTCATATATATTTTAAATTGTCAAATTGCACCACAGGCATTCTATGTACTCAATATCATATTTAGAAGTTTATTAACACAGAATTGTCTAAATGAGCACACAGGAAAACACAAAGACTAAGCACACAGAGCATGGTACCAGACAGCTCTCTCGATAGAAGCAGTTAAGCCCAACAAGGGCCCTGCAGCAGCATCGCTTCTGCACAGACACGGCGCGACTGTAACTGTCCATAACCATCTTTCCACGGGATTTCAAGCAATGCGCACGATGTCCTTAGCAAGATGCCTTATATAATAACCACGGCATAATGATACCTAATATAATTGTAATTACCCACCTCATTTGTGGGCACAGGCACTACCTCAGGGAGAAGTGACAGAAATTTGTCAGGGCAGGGTACAATCATGGCTGCCTCATAATTCTGAATTAGCCTTTGGCCTCCTAATGAGAGCTTAGTCTTTTACTAATAGCCAATTTGTTGGAAATGAAGTTTCTCTGAAGTCTCATCTGCAGCCATATTTTTTTTCACGGCTGTAGTGAATGTCTTGCTGTTAGGCTTTGTGAACACTTGCAAGGAGAGATCTCCTCCGTTTGGTGAAACAGACTTAGCACAGTCCCCAGCGAAGATTATGAACAGAGGGCAGGAGCGGCATGGGGAAGATCCAACGAGAGCTCCAGAGAACTGTCACAGTCAAACGAGGGGAAGAGTGAAAAACTTAAACAATGGCTCAGAATAGGTGGTCCTAGCAAGAGTAGCTGGTGCCCACTGAAAACAGAAATTCCACTGTTATTCAGCCGAACATAAAGCAACTTTTTAAAGGGTGTGTGCATGAAACAAAGAGAATTCTGAGGAAAAGCATTACCAAGCCTTAAATTTTTAAGTGTGGCCTATATTTGATCCCTCACTATTTTGTTTTTCACATCTACACAGCTCAAATGTCTATGCAACTCAAACCAAAGAGAGTCTTAGGGCTGGAAGGTCCCTTTCTCACTACGTGTTTGTTGCTATTCATATACACCATTTAATATATACTGAAGGTAAGACTTAGTGAAATTCACACAAGTCATTCCTCAAATATAATTTTGATATCTTTCTTTGTCCTTTGTTGAGAAGACAAACATTATGCCTGAGTTTCTGCTTCTGCAACATGCACAGGTTCCTATAAGGTGGCTTCACTTTGGCCCCCATTAGCCCAATGCCTCTCTGCTACAATAGTCCAAGCAACATCTGATGATCTACATTACATTAGGGAACTAAAATGCTTCAAGGGTTTCTCACCAGACTTGTGCAGCTCCGGAGGATATTCTTGCATGCTGTAGGCCCATTCTTTCCAAATAGTGCAGAGAAGTTAAGCTCTGCAATGGAGCTACGGATGCGTGAATATGATTTTGAGCAGGGATTCTCAACCTTTCTAATGCTGTGGTCCTTTAAAACAGTTCCTCAAGTTTTGGTGACCCCCAATCCGAAAATGGTTTTGTTGCCACTTCCGAACTTCCAAACTGTAATTATGCTACTGTTAGGAATCTAAATGCAAGTATTAGATATGCAGAATATCTGATATGTGCATTCTAAAAAAGGTCAATGATCCACCGGTTGAGAACCTCTGCTGTTGAGGACCTTAATTGGCAACCACACATATTATCTACTTTCAATTATGTGTACCTTCAACCCTTACTTCCCATAAAACATTAAGTTGCCTGATATGAGAATTTTATTTTCCACAGTGAAGTAAGTCTTGCAACTAATAAAGCTAATTTATAATTTATAAGAGTAGAAATATACAGATACCCACAAAGTAATTTTGTTTAACAAAAATGATTTAACAATTCTACTTATGAAATAAGCAACGTGCCTGTTTTTACTATATGTTAGCGCTGATTAAAACCTAAGAGCTCAACCTTGCTCAGTATTTTCTTGAATTTCTAAACAATGTAATTGTTCTAGAAACAATACTACTTTATTCAATCATCTGATGCTATTTCTTAAGTTACACCTGAGACTCTTCTGGTCTTGAGAAATGCTTGCAATTTTGGTGGCTATTTCTGTCCCAGAATTCCCTTAGACACAGTGTGAAGCCACTGCTCTAAACCTCATGCCTTGGCTGCTGCTGATAAAAATAGAATTTTTGTGAGCAAAGTGCGATGGCTTGGAAATAACAGCTACCTGCTTGTACCTTGTGTGGCGAAACTGTCACATACTTCATCCTGTTAATTACCAGCAAATGGAGCTGAGAATTGCTTCACTAGGAATAGAAACACTGTCTCCAACGCAAAAAGAGAGACAAGAGGAGAGAGATGGGTAAGAGAAGAGAAAGGAGGCAGAGATGGAAAGAGGGAAGGGAGGGAGAAAGGAAGGAGGAATGGAGGGAGGAAGGAAGGAACGAACTAATACTTTTCTCTGTTACCAAGAGTCCCATAGCATCATCCATCACATGCTATGAATGAGATAAGTTACATTTATAGACTTTAAGAAGCTAATTAACCTATGGTGATAAAACTGGTAAGAAGTGGCAGGATGTTAGTTTCTGAGCCAGTGTTTTATCCCCAAGTGATACTAACCTAGACACTCCCTTCACCACAGAAACACTGAATATTTTCCAAATATCCAATAGTCCCTTCAATACTTTCTCTTCCTATGAGTATTAGTGGCTTATAACTATTCTTCAGAGCCCTATCCAAATGTTTCTCCTGCCTCAACAATTCAGGCTTCCAGGACTACAAGGAGACCACCAACCATACCCAAGGGAACTTCCTGTGTTGATAGCTTTCTCCTAAGTTGACAAACAATTCACACTAGTTATCTCTAAGCTGATCACATCAGTGGCTTCCTTAAAGTGATCAAAAGAATTCAGTTTCCTTCGGAATCCCGTTTGAAGTTCTGTGCCTAGCACCTCACTCAGCCCCTTTGGGACATAGGTCTGCTTTACACTTCCCATTGCCAACACTGAGCAGCCTCCTAGGCAAACTGTGGTACCACAGACTCCTCTCCTGTGGAAGCCAGGTACGATATGTGACATGATAAATGAATGAATGAAGATCAGTACTCTAGTGATCACCAAATGCCATTTTCTTCTTATTGTTTATAGGTTTTCATGTATTGTTCTCCCCTATTACTCATAAACACAAGCACTTTTTTGTTCACTAGTTTCATTGTTTGAATGATTTTAAATAATCTCATTCTTCAATTTCTTTCTTCAATTATCCAATGCTACTTCTTCCAGGAAATTGTGCCTGAAATCCTCAGCTAAGAGCCCTCTCTGCTCCTCTCTCCCGAAAGCACATTGTATTACGTTCCTTGTAGACCTGGCATCCATTTCTGTGGCGATGAGAAAAATTCTTCAAGTCATGGATTGGGTCTCATTCAAGTTTAATTTTCTAAAATGCCTTGTTTGCTGCAATCACCTTCCCAGCTCTCTGAAGAAAATTCTGCTCTTCAGAGATTGGGGAGACGGGGGGGGGGGGGGCTTCAGCTGGAATTAAGACACGTAGGTCCATTTAATCTTGACTTTCAGAAAATAATAGCTTTCTTCCTGTTGCCAATTCATCTTTTTAAAAAAGGGTTCCTCCCATTTCTTGCTTTTTCTTTTCTTTTTTTCCTATTCTTTTCTTTCTTTTTTTTTTTTTTTTTTTGAGAAAATGTCTCCACATGTCTTAGGCTAGCCTCTAACCCTCTATGTAGACAGGCTAAATATACACATGTGATCTTCCTGCATCTACCATCTAAGTACTGGGATTACAGGTGTGTCCACCAGTCCTGGACTATGTCAGCTTTCTGTATGCTAGACAAACACTATTTAATCAAGCTATACTCACTGTCCACTAGTTTTTTTTTTAAGAGAATAGGAACATTACAGATTTTCTGATAGCCTAGGGACCTCATGACCACAGAAATATTTTATATATATATATATATATATATATATATATATTACACACACATATATGTGTGTGTATGTATATATGTATACATATACAGATATATGAATCACCAACCCATTACAGATATCCCAGAATTGGTATTGTCTGTGGTCCTCTGGGTAATCTTTTTCCTATTCATGGAAAGCACTGAAGTACTGAGAGAAACAGATTCTTAAATCAGACATACTTGTTTTCTAAGTTCCACTGTCGTTTCCTGTCACTGCAACACTGAAATATTACTGAACATCTTTAATCTACAGCTTCCTCCCGAATGAGAAAAGACAACTGTATTTATTTTCTAAGTTTGCTATGATGACAGACTAAGAAGATGTGTGTAAGAATTTTAGCCAATGTACCTATCTACCACCAAAAAATAATCTATGAAAAATGTTTATCAGAAAAAGGCTATAAGGAAGTTATGTCCTCTTTCTTTTGGTGGTGGACAAAAGCATAAAATATACTTGACAATGAAAGTATAGAATCAAATGTATAGTCTTCAGGCTGTGTTCCAATTGTCTAAGTGTATAGAAGTTTATTGAGCTGAACATACTTCGGGTCTTGTTAATTTTGTTGTGTGATGTCTATATATGATTGAATTTTTAAAATAATGATGTTTATAAATTTAAAGAATTTAAAAAAAAATAAAAATAAAATAGTCATAAAGCTTAGCCTAATATCTGAGCTATAGTAAGCATTCCATTAATGTAAGCCTTTATTGCTATTAACTGTCTGAGCACCTCTCAAACACATGAAGCTGCCCTGCACAGCTGTGGATATGGTTAATGGGGTACATGAATTCACTTCCAAAACAATGTCAGCTTGTGAATGTCAAGTGGAGAGAAACAGGACTCTGTTACACTTGTGGGGTAGGATGGGCGGAAATGGATTATGTGGCTACCAAAAGTATTAATTATGGTGGGACTTCAGCTACTCCTGGGGAAAGGTCAGCACAAGTGGGAATATGGGTTAGTGATCATGGGAAGATGGAAACACATTTGTGCAGCTGGGGACACTTTGTGGGTGGCTGTAGGTATAATATATGAAGGGTCAGGGTAGCTGACGGGGTTCGGGGAGGGAGCCGGGGCACTACAGGCTGGAAGCAAGTGTTCCAAGAGAAATCAGAAGTGATTGAGGGGAGAGGTGGCTGATACATGGAAATCCAATTTTAATGCCTAACTTTTTTTGTTTATGTTGATTTTATAACTTGTCTTGAACTCAGTGGAATGTTCACCATGCAAGGACTTGCTTTCCAAGTGTGGATAATTCCAGTTACTTGGGGGTTTTCCTGCTTAAGCTAAAGGAATGTGCTTGCGGTTTCTGCAGCCCTGGCAAGCAGAGGTTACGACGTCAATAATGTGGATGGCAGCTGCCATTATTGACCTTAATGGAAAAGAACAGAGGGAAAGCGTTGTTAGCCAAAGATAAGGTGAGTGGTGTCACATGTAGTTTTTAATATTTAATGAATCTATATGGTGACAATCCATTATGTGACAATTTAATTATATGACAAAAATGTTTGATAAATAATATTGTGGTAGGACATCTAATTCATTATTTAACAAAGAAATCAATACTTTATAAATCATGGCTCTCCACAGATGTTTGTCCCCCACCCCCCGAGTGTGTAAAAACCGTATTCAGAATCCATATGTAATTTATTTTCCAGTCAGGACAAGTTTGAATGGAAGTTTAATTGGGCCCAGGACAGCCATAAATTCTATTTACCTTGTTTTTAACCATTAAATGGAAAAGCTTTCATTACAAGTACTTTCAGGACGCCTGAACTGAATGCAGAGAGAATTTTCTAAGGTGTGTTTTAAGAGCTGAAGGTAGGAGTGCCATAAATTATGTATCGGGGTATAACAAAGCACAAACTAATCACACAAAGCATGTTGGTATACCTTCCTTTTCTTGGTGGAACTTCAGTATGTTGAGATAACACTTTCGTATTTAACTATTTCTCTTCCCTTTTAGACCTGTAACTGTTGAAGACTGTACACTCTTTAATGCAGGCTCCAGTGCCACTTCAGCAGAGAAGAAGAAAATTTCTTTCTAATTTAAACATTTGAAATCTTGTTGGTATTTTTCTAGCATGTAACTTAAATCCAAGTATAATGCCATAGGATAATATATTTTCATAACACATGCTCTGATTTTCTTTGTGATTTAATAAGGAGCCCTGTTTTTTTGGGATGAATTGCTACATTTTTACTTCAAATTCTAGTTGTAAGGGTCTATCAAATGGAAGCCAATGATCATGCATACATTTTATTGAAAGCCCGTGATTATTGATACATTTAAACAAGAAGCTTAAGTTTCCTGCTTTACTCAAAAGAAATAAACTTCAAAGAACTATTTTCCAATAACAAAAAAATGATGTTTTTCTATACAGAGACCTAAACCACTAATTTTCTAGAGCAAATTCTGAGCCGGAGCACAGCCACCCAAAGCCTTCTTTGAATGCAGTAAAATACATTATTAGCAATTTTTCACTTTCATTTAAACAACTGTGTTGCATTAGTAACTGTCTGTCATTATATTTTCATTTCATTATTGATGATTTTTTTTTCAGTAATAAAGCATAAAAACCCTATGGGTGAAATTACATTTTTTGAATCCAAATACTTTCATTTTGAGATGAGTATAGTCCACTCATTGTTTCCTGGTTGAACACTGGGCTATAGCAATTGAATATTTTCTTACCTCATTTAGCTCTGAACGTTGTAAAATATAAATTTCTTTCCCCCAGGTTTTGTTTGGCATAATGTAGTCATTCCCTAACATTTCAAAGCAGAATTAAGAGACAGGAGAATTATTTCTGAATAAGTCTAGCTTCTGATCATTATCAAATCATCAGATTTAAGGTTATTAACCAAAGACACTATGGTATTCTGAAAGCTAGCTGTGCATTTTTTCAAATCTATGGTCTTGGTTGAGCTCATACATCTCTTTGTTCTTCTGGTTTACGCGCTGTAATATGAGAATAATTATGCTCATGATTAATATATTATATAATATATAAACATATATCTTTAACCCTATCCTATAGGGAGTTCACAGAACTATTTTACTGCTCATTTATTTTGAAAATATTTAAAATAAAATTTTGCAAAAGCAAGAGCCCTCCCAAGCTCTTTGAAAATGTTACATAGCCACAAAAGAATTATCAAAATCAAAAAGTCGAAATTATCAGTTTTGTAAACTAAAGAGATAGACTATTAGAAATCCACATCCCTAAGTATATGTTTTTTTTTCTGCAGGATAGAATCTCATCTCCCACAGGAAAGTTATGGCTCTCTTTTATGTCTCTCCAACTTAAGAAAATCCCAAGATTCTCCTTGTCCATCATGACATTGGACCTTTTGAAAAAAATCTGGTCAGCTATTCCAACTACAAAATCTTATTTTGGGTTTATCCATCATTTTCTAAGAAGAAATTTGATTTTCTATAGTTTAGCACATATTTCCCTGAGGTCACATTATCACCTGTGCCTTAAACCAAGCACAGGTGATACTACAGTTCAGTATTGACCCAAATCTGGAGCACACAGTGAAGATGTCTTTATCTCTCTGGAATATAACAATGTTATTGTTAATAATGGCAAGTTCTTGAAATTTTTTAAACTATTAATAATTTAATAATAACTGATTATTAACACACTCATATATATTAGCGGGTTTTTTTTTAGTTAGAAACTCAGAAAATTATTATTTATTTTGCTTTGAAAACTCTCTTTAGTTTGGACCAAGGGAGACTTTCCTGGCTGTTCTCCTCTGTGTTTCATACATCCAAATTCACTTTTCAACAATTAGTTTTCTTGCTTCGTAAGATGTTTTGGACTTATATTTTCTATCATAATAACTAGAACTTACAGCTTATCATATGAAACCATGCTACTTTAGATCTATAATTATAACTGAACCCTAATATCTGGTGTTTGGTTTGTTCACTGTATGGGGTTATGATTGCTTTTGTCCCCTTTGCCTCAACCCGCTCCCACATACATTACAATAATTTCTTGAATCTTTAAAAGCAAGCTAACAGCTTGAGTCTAATCTAATAAAATAATAGTTATTTTAATTTCTTCTTTCTTCCTTGTATTGTTTTTTGCTTTTTTTTCTTTTAAGATAGGATTTGGATTTATGGTACAGATTGGCCATTATCCCATGATCCTCTTGCATCTACCCCATACATGTGAAATGACAGGTATGTGTTATATGTGCTTCCCTCCTTGCTTTCTGCTTATGTAGTTCTGATGACAGTGAAAAACTCAGTTTATTACATGTAATTTAATCATTTAGTTGTTCAGTCCCAGATGCAGGAGAATAAAATGTGCCCAGACATTTCTAAACATAAAGCGGGTGTGCAGCCTTACTAATTTCTAACTGCTATATAGTTCCTCCAAGTCTTCAGGACAGCAATACATAAACAATGTGCTATTATTCAAAATTAATTTTTAAAGTTTACATATATATATGGAATTTACTTAAAATAAGATATGTTATTTTCATAAGTCTAATCCTGGACTTTCAAAAGGGTTACATGGTAGCTAAAATATATATTCTAATAGAGTCATGAAATAAATAATAAAACCAATCCACAATCAAGAACAGTTTTCTGCAAGACTTGATGAGATGACCGATGATGATGAGAGAGAATTTATAATTACAGTCTATTTTCTTATCTTGGAAAAGAAATATAGCTATTTCTTGTATCCTGAAGCTTAAAGACAGAGGTGAACACAACTAGAGACAATCATTTCTTTCTATAAAATGGAACCTTATAAACATCAAAAGATTAAAATAGAAAGGGTTGAGGTTGAGATAAAGAAGAGGTCAGCTCTATCATTCTGACTCTTCTTCATTTCTGGGAAGACATATTAAAAAAACAGTTTTTTCAGAGATTGAAGTTTTCAGCAAATAAACAGCCTCTTTTCAGACACAAAACTGACAACTGGAGGGGAAAACTGACATAAATCTGATCTGTTTATTCCAAAGTAAATATTTTCCCCTGCTTTCCTTACTATGCTGTTTTGGAGAGAGCCTACTTTGGTATTCTGGAGCTGGAGTTAACAGGAATTGTGGTGGAACTATTTTTTTGAAATATTGACTAATTCTTTCTTTGAATTATTTTGCCCTTCGAAAATTTTAAATATTCATGTTCAGAAATGGAATGAGCAACAGGACCATCAAATAATCAAATTACCATCTTATCAAGGCTAATGATAGGCCTGTCTCTCTCATGAATTATCAGTGATTCATTTCACACAGTCTCAAAAACATTCAAAGGCATTTCTGTGGGGGCCTTCCATAATTGGATAATAAATGTCACAAGGTCACTTAGGCAGAATTCTTGTGAATCAAGTTGAAAGTTTTAGAACGGGAAGTGTCTGTGTCACAATACCTCCAGTCTTCCAAACACTATAGCAATTTAAGCCTTTAAATATGTTTTATTTATTTATATATTTTCTGTGTGTGTGTGTGTATGTGTGTGTGTGTGTGTGCGCGTCTGTATGCATATGTACATTAAGGTGTATCTGCAGAGTGAGATACTTTTGTGGTTGTCTATTTATTCCTTTTACTATATGGGTGGGGCCTAGGAATCAAAATTTGTTCTTCAGGCTAGGTTGTAGGAGTCTTTACTCATGAAATATCTGGCTTGACTACTTGGCATTTTTTCTTTTATAAAAGTAATATGGCATTTTTAATGTCATTTAATATTGCGAGAAGAGGCATTTTGTTTCTAATTAGTAAGATCTTTTACAATTAACACATACATCTCCATAGTTTTATACAAATACTCAATAACATGCCAATAAAAACCACGTTATAGATTTTGCATAAATCTTCTCGATCACAAATCACAAATGCTGATTCTTCACAACACTCGTGTTAATAAGGACAAAAATTTTGCTTTGCTACATTTGTCTGGAGCTAGAAGACAACACAAGCATCTTCCTGAGGAACTTGTCAGGGCAGAAGACATTTTATTTAGTAGTAGCCATGTGAGTCCTGAGGATTTGGAAAGCTCACCTTTCTGAGAGTTATAGATGATAGCAGATACAGGTGGAATATCGCCCTGCAGTTTAGAAATTCAGAGCAGCATGCAAGATGGAGACATATCGGATAGAAATATAAAACAAAAACACACTGACCCTGCCCTCACCTGAACACTCACAGTATATACCATGGCTTTGTCCTGGTTCCCCTGTTGAGTAAAAATATTTTTTCCTCATAAGGAGTCTCCATCCCAAGCCATCTTTAATTTTTTGGAGCCTATCAAGGGACCAAAACAGGAATCCCGGTTTCACAAATTCTGTGCTAGGTTTCTGTTTTTATAGAACGCAGCCATCTTTGCCGCTGTCTGTCCTTCTCTAAGTCCAGGCTACTTTGGCTCTAATTCTAAGCTAATCATTTGCTGCAAAGTCCCCAGGGTTTATCTCTTGCTTCCTCCTGCTGGCCGCCTCTGAAGTTGCAGCTGGCAGATCTGAGCTTCTGTTGCTGCCACAACTGCCTGGGAACACAGGATGCTGCAGCACTCCTACGCTTGATGGCATTGCTCTAGAGAGAATGACATAGCACTGTCCCTAGAGGTCCGCCTTGGCTGCACGCTCCCATGAAGCATCACCGGTGTGCTTCGATACTCATGGGCTCTGATTTCTATAGCTGTGATAAAACACCGTGACCAAAGGTAACTCAGGGAGAAAAGGGTTTATTTTAGCTTGCAGTTCCACATCACAAACCATCAGGGAATGAAGTCAGGGCAGGAACCTGTAGGCAGTACCCAAAGCATAAACTGTAAAGTTATCTTGCTTACTTTCCTTTCAGCTTGCTTTTATTATGCACCTTAAGATTACCAGCCCAGAGATGGCACTGCCCACAGAGAGCTGGGCCCTCCCACATCAAAAGTCAAGAAAATTCTCCATAGGCTTTTTCCACAGGTCAATCGGGTAGAATAAATTTTTCAGTTGAGATTCCCTATTTCCAAATAACTCTAGATGTGTGAGGTTTATAAACAAACACACACACACACACACACACACACACAGAGAGAGGGGGGGGGGAGCAAAACAACAACAAAACTGTGAACACACTCACTAAATGGCAAAGCTCCCCAGAATATCACCAAGCTTCTCTTCCTGAAGGCTCCTATCCTGTTGATTCCATTGCTGCTTTGATGTTTCTCCATATAGGTACTAGCAATGATATTAGCTATTATAAAGTTACCTGGAGTGAACTGAAATCTCCCTTTTTTATATATTCTATGATTAGCATTGTAACTCTTGTGATACTTGTGGCACTTTGAAAGTTTCAGTTGCGACTGCCTGAAAGAAGCCTTTAGGAATTTGTTTTTTTTTTTTCCTTCCATAGATGACTATGGATTTTGGCTCAACAATGCTTACTGAATCAGGTCAGTTGAGAATATCTCATAATATAAGGATAGATGTTGACAATCCACAGTGATGCTGTTCCTGGCTGTCAGTGGACTTTCTTTTCATTGAAAAGCCCTTTATCCAACTATGGTACTGAGCAACTCCCCTGTATAAGTCTCATTCAATGTGTGTGTGTGTGTGTGTGTGTGTGTGTGTGTGTGTGTGTGTTTCTGTGTGAGTCTGTGTCTGTGTGTATATAGAGTGGCCAGGTGGTTTGGACTCTTGACATCATTGTGCCACTAATTGCAGCATTTTTTAAATTTGGAAATAAACAGTAAGAGCAATATATGTGGATAAGGAACAACAGCCTGTATTATAAACAGCAGGGCTGTGTCACTTTGCTTTTAAAAGAATAAATTAAAACCACCTCCTGTCCCCTCTATCTGAGAAGAATATCTAATAAATTTTCCTTCTATTTCAGTGTCACTACTCTTTGTGGGCTTGTATAATAAAGTGTGAGTTGGAAATGTAAGGATAGTGATTCTAATAAATGCATGGATTTACATGCGATATTTATTTTATGATTTAAAAGTGTGGGACTATAATATACTCTGATGATTAGAGGATACTTCAGTCTCAACTCTATCTTCCAAAGTCACCAGCATAAAAACCAAATTACTCCCATCTCCTGCTGGGTTCAAGCATCATCAACATCAGCCTGGCTGAGATTCCATAAACCTCTTTGTTGATCCTGCTGTGGCCCACAGGCACCTTGTGACCTTACCTCTCCAGTGCTCAATTCTGGAGAAAGTGTTCAGTCACTGTCAGTGCTTTAGTCAAAATCAGAATTAGAATACAAGAGACCAACATGTTAATTTTAAATTTGGGAACATTTCAGAAGCCACCCCCCTTGTACATAAACTTGGGAGAACTCTGCATTGCCATGTCATGTTGCTTTTGTTTTTAATTTTTCATCAAATACAAAAGACAGGGAACCACCATACCTAGTATGATGACTGGTTGATATTATCTGACTGAGATGCTGGAAATAAAATATTGAATTCTGAGGTGAAAGGAGGTATCAATATGAAATCTGATAGAGCTGGGGAACTGGAAGACTGTGTGGACATTGTCCACAGAACTTTTTATACAATGGGACTTTGGATTCACAGCAGCCTGTGGTAAAGGTATTGCTGGCCTGATTTCACTGACTGGAAGCTTACAACTTCTCTACAACCTGCAAAGGTAATAGTGAAAATTTCATTTTAGAAGTCTTGATTTATACGAAACAAAAATTCTGACTTACTTATGCCCAGAACCTTTTCTGTGTGATTATCTGGATTAAGAAGTCGGGGTGGCGTTGGGGGTGGTGGTGCAGAGTTAGGGAATAGGATGCAGATGCAGACACAGAGAATGAAGTTCAGGACAACATCATCCCTAGTCAGTACACATCCTATAACAGACAGTAAGTGGGGCTGAGGTGATAATGGCTTTGTGGGTAAAGCACTTGCTGTCCACAAATGAGGTCCTCTGTGTGATTCCCCAGAACTCACTTAATTAAAATGGGTTCTGGATGTACAGATCTGCAACCTCCGTGCTCCCTTGAGAGATGGATGGTGGAAATGGGAGGATCCTCAGAAATCTGAGGAACGCCTAACCTTCCTTATGCAGTCATAAACAATAACAAGACCTTGTCTCAAACGCTAGACACAGTAAAAGGGAGGCAAAGGAAGGTGAGGATTGACACTGGAAGTTTTCCTCTGATCTCCCCACACTTCCAAGGCAAGCATTTGCCCACAATCACACAAGCACGCAAATACACATACATCATATGCATAATGCGCATCATATATATCTACTATCACAGGCACACATGAATGCACACACACACACACACACACACACACACACACACATTACTTAAAGCTCTTAAAGCTGCACTGTGGCAAAACCAGAACAAGAACTCCTGATATAAGCCGATTTAGCTTTTCTTACATAATGGGTTGTAAGTTTTGTAGATTATTTTATTAGTATCCTAAACTCTAACTTAAGAGTGAACCTTCAAAAAATAAGTTAAAATTAGGCCATAAGAGTGGACATGAAACCCAAATAACCTCATGTTTTTAAAAACACGATAAATTGAGAATCAAAAAATAGGCACCAAGAATGCAGAAATACAGAAGAAATTTTATATGAGGAAATGCAAGGCTCTATTGAAGAAGGTGGCTTTATTCAGACCAAGAATGGAGCCTTGGGAAGGACAAACCTTAATTTATTGTATTTTTGGTTTCCAAATATTCCTTAGCTTCAGTCACCTATTCTACTATATCTAATATTTGATTGTGGCAGCCTACCCGGCTGATACAGCCCTTTCCATGTAATAGCATTGTTTTAATTGGTGACTATATTTAAAAATAATTTAATAGGCTAAACTTATGTACAATTTTGCCTGATCACAGATTTGTAATAAGCCCATCATTGGTTCCACTAACCCTTGCTAACTGGCTTAGAGTATGGTGCATTGTTTAAAGGTAACGCTTTGGCACTAAAATTACTAATACGAGGCTTGCTATTTAACACTTGGTTCTTTGGTTAAATTCTTAAACTATTTTTTGGCTACATTCCTTGTATATCAAACAAGCTATTGACAATAGTTCTTTTCTAGTTTCAAGCTCCATTCAATGGAATTTTGACTTTGTAAATTTGAGTTTAATTAAAATTATAATAATCCTGAAAACATGTTGTGACATCGTGCTTAATGGGCTAAGTAAATATAATCCATTTTAAAGGCTTGATACTATGATATATTTTTCTCTGGCATTTCTGAAAGCTGAGTTTAAAAATGTATTTTCCACAACCCATTATCTGGGACTTTTATTAACAAATTTTTCATTGGAATGTAACTATGACAGGAATGTTTTCTCCAGCAATTTAGCATAATATATGGAAGAATGGATCATTCAAGTTTGTTAGTTATTTTAATATACGACTTTACTGAGCACATTTTAAATATATGATCCATATACTTTCAAGATTTTAAAATGAGAATTGTCTTCTTTTGATTGTATTTATAATTAGAGTACTGGACAGCACAATACATATTAAGTCCCTTTGGATAGTTATACTATTAATGTGAAAAGATATATTTGTGGTGTATTCATTTTAGCTTTTGAGTTTTGTTAATTTTGTTATTTATTTCCAAATTTTATAGAATTGGTTCTACCAGTCTTGGTAAGAATGATGTTTTAAGTTATCTCACAGTGATGCTACCTTCCCTGGGTACCATTCATTAACCTGTAGGTCTCTCTGCCAGGGAAATACATAAAAAGGTAAGCTCAAGGCACTTCCTTGCTCTGCTTCAAAAGGCTAATGAACCAAAGCAAGTGTGGTCTTGTGATAGCTCATCAGTGATAAAGGAACTCTGCCTGTCATTTCTTTTCAAGGTCTATTTGCCAAGTGTTCAGCCAGTACTTATGGATACTCGCATTGAAGATGAGAATACTAAAGGGTTTTTACTATGATTAAGTAACTTCTCGCAGTGTTTATTCATGTTTACAGTTCAATGTCCCAATTCAATATTCTCTATTTAGCATTCTAAAATATTTCAGATTCTAGGGCAGATAAAGTGGTCAAGTGAATTTGGGGATGAATGACACATGAATAATAAAATTAAACATGAAGCTTTGTACTAAGGTATTTCAAGAGAGTTAGTTACACAGCTTCCTATGTCTTCAGGAAATCACCTGCTTTGCTAGGAAGTCCTTCTTGAAAGTGATGTTAGATGTTGCTTTCACTCCGTTGTAAGACAGGCAAGAAGCCTCTTTGTGTCTTGAGTAACTGGTTGGCTAACAGTCAAGACTCAAGAGTAACAATTTTCTACAAACACACAGACAAGACTGGAAAAAGAAATGTGCCCCTCAGGATGTTCAGGTATAGTTATTCTTTCCTCTTTCTTGGTGGACTAAGAAGACGGGGGTCATTTACAGACTGACCGAGATGTCAGAGTCAGCCATACTCAGCAGCCAGCAGGATAAAGCATCCAACACCAAGATAAAGTTCTAAGTCCATGCATAAATAAATGTTTTCTTTTCTGTTACATTTCAAACCAGCAATTTATTTCACAGGGATCTATATCTATTATTTTATCTTCTGTGGCATAGCAGCTTTTTGTTTGCTTTTCTATTTTCTATATCTAAGTCCATTTAGGATCCTCACAAGCATTAATTCCTGTTATGCTCTATGCCCTTGGCATCCGGGATACACGCTCCTTTTAGCAATAAGTTTGAGACTGAATTCTGTCGCTATTGTTCTAACATTAATGTAATCATTGGAGGTCTGTATATTTTAATATCTACAATTTTTTTCATAAAATATAACAAGATGATCTATGCTATGTTGAGCATTGTTACACGAATCGTTTTAGTATGTAGCTTCTGACAGATAGTAATTTAAATAATTAATATCACTCTATAGAACAGAATTGGAATTAGCTGTATTATTTCCCTTAAGAATAATAAAGTATACTACAGCACACATTTTTCTCAATTATATTTATTATTTTACCTTATTTTCCAGTAATAATGAAAATCCAAAAATATTAAAGTAGAAAGAGTAATCATCTGTTTTTCATACAACACAGCCATGTTTACAAATAAGCTAGTCCCCCTCTTCTTGTGTTTTCTCATTCTCCTTTTCTGGCTTATAATTCAGGAAATTGAATTTGGTAAACTGAATTTATATATCTCTAAGAGAAATGGTTTCAGATTCAGATTTCTCATTGGTCATTTGTCTCCGTTGCTTAATACAAGAAAAGTTTACTAAACAAATTTGAAGTTTTATATAAACTATGGTTTAGGAAGTGATCAATAAATTGACAGATCTGGCCATAGATATCCTACTTGGACTCTGGCTGTCTTTTGTTATTAATGTTGATTGTTTGTTTGTTTGATTTTTGTCTTCTGTTTTGGAGAGCATATCTCATCATATTGGACAGTCCGGTACTTGGTATGTAGACCAAGCTATCTTAGCACTCACAAAGATGCTTCAACCTCTGTCTTCTGAGTACTAACACTAAAGTCTTGGAATACTCAACTTTAAATTATACAAACATCATCTCTAGATTTACTTTAATCATTTTTGAATATTTGTCAAGATTTGCACTTATTGCTCAGAGGCCTCAGTTTAAAACCTCTTCATGTAACCAGTAAAAGTGAATGACATGAAAAAAATAGCTATAGATAAACATAACAACAACCAAACAAATTCAAACCTAGAAACAAAGCAGACATGCAAGTAAACAAGAGTCCTTTTGGGTATAGCATCACTTGGTACAAAGTGTTAAAAATATGAGAAAAAGGCAAGAAAACACAAATCAGATACTTTAAACAGTTGTTACTAGACAAAATTATCTCAGATAAAATTAGATACAGGAACTTTTCAGATAAAAAGGGAGACATTTTCAGAGATAAAGACATGGAACCCTGGCTAACATTTATTTTGAAAATACTGGATAAAGAGAAAAAGTTGTTTATCTTAATTAACAAAGTATTAGCCGAGAACTGAATAAAAGTGCAAAGGTTTCTCTGATATTACTTGGAGTAATATCAAGCAGGTGGAAAGAAACTTCCTGTGTATGAACTCATTCCAAGTGCAGAAATGGCTAAACTTAAGAACTTGGGTGAAAAATCTCATTTCCCCTGCCATAGTTGACTCAATTAGCATGTAGAATGTTTTTCTACCCCAAAGATGTACAGCTACCCTTCCTATCAGACTGTCAAAGAAACTACTTATGATCATCAATCATCACCGCCGATGTGGAGCAGCCAATTATGTTTCTGGATTTAGTTTTAGGATTACAGCCCAAATCGCACATATGGGAAAAGAACAGTAAGCAAGAAAAAATTCTTTAAACCACGGGAAGATTAATTTCATATTCAGAAATGATTGCTACACCCCACTGCAGAGATAATTAGTGTAGACAAACAATAGAACAACCCCAAAGATATGCTTGCTCTGTGCAGTGATTGCCTGTTACATTCCTCTGCTCTCCCAAATACAGTCTTCTAGGGCATATTATAGTTCTTTAACATTTTTCATATCAGTTTTCCAAAAATCAAATGAAACAATCCTTCAAAGAAATTGAAGCTTAGAATATGTAAATTGTATTAGTGATGCACAGGGATTTTTAACAACGCCTTAGCAGTTTAAGGGATTAGAGAGTTGCTTCATCTTCTTATGAATTCTCTCTGTGGGGCATGACAGTTGAGGTGAGAAATTTCTCGGCAGACATTATCTGCATGGCAAACCCATTGCAGGCAAAATATGGCTGTCTGGGGCATTGCTAAGCAGCTACCTTTATGTCTTCTGCTGTGAATGAGCAGGTACTCTTGTTCTCTCTGGCATTGTTAAGACACAATCATTTTAGATTCACTCCTTGAGGCAAACTAGAGGCTAAATGAAGATTTCATTCTTCACTGACTGAAACTCAAAACTGAACTCTCATCCATTGTTGGTGGGAATGCAAACTCGTGCAGCCACTGTGGAAATCAGTGTGGCGGTTTCTCAGGAAACTGGGAGTCAACCTCCCTCAAGACCCAGCAATTCCATTCTTGGGAATATACCCAAGAGATGCCCTATCATACCAGAAAAGCATTTGTTCAACTATGTTCATAGCAGCACTATTTGTAATAGCCAGAACCTGGAAACAACCTAGGTGCCCCTCAATAGAAGAATGGTTGAAGAAGGTGTGGAACATATACACATTAGAGTTTTACTCAGCGGTAAAAAACAATGGCATCTTGAATTTTGCATGCAAATGGATGGACATAGAAAACGCTTTACTGAGTGAGGTAAGCCAGACCCAAAAAGAGGAATATGGTATGTATTCACTCATAAGTGGATTCTGGCCACAATTAAAGGTCTTTGAGCCTATTATTCGTGATCCTAGAGAAGCTAAATAAGAAGGTGAACCTGACGAAAATCATGTAGCTATCCTCCTGGAGATTGGAAATAGACAAGAGTGACAGGTAACCTCGGGTGCATGGGGGGGGGTGGGAGGATTGTTGGAAGGGGAGAGGGTTAGAGAGAAGGGAGTAGGGGAGGAATGGGGAAAGTTCGGGGGACTGAGATGGGGGGAGGGAGGAAGGATGGATATGGGATCAGGGAAGAATATATCTCAACTAAGGGAGTCATTTTAGGGTTTACAAGAGACTTGATTATAAATGGGATCTCAGGTCCAAGGAGAGTTCCCCAGATTGTTCTCTGGACAGAGGAGAGGGTGCCTGAACCGGCCTTGTCCCATAACCATACTGATGAATATTTTGCTTATCACCATAGAACCTTCATCTGGCGATGGATGGAGATAGAGACAGAGACCCACATTGGAACACTGGACTTAACTCCCTAGGTCCAAACGAGAAGCAGAAGGAAAGAGAACGTGAGCAAAGAAGGCAAGAGCAGAGGGAACCTTCATCCGACAATGGAAGGCGATACAGACGGAGACCCACATTGGAGCACCGGACTGAGCCCCCCAAGGTCCAAATGAGGAGCAGAAGAAGGAAGAACATGAAAAAGGAAATCAGGACCGCGAGGGGTGCGATCGCCCACTGATCCAAGGGGACTGATCTAATGAGAGTTCACCAAGGCCAGTTGGACTGGGACTGAACGAGCACGTGATCCAACCAGATTCTCTGAATGTGACCGGATTCTCTGAATGTGGCTGGCCCAGAGTCTTTCTGAAAAGCCATTGACAATGACACTGGGACTTGTTTCCTCTTCATATACTGGATTTTTTGGGATCCAGTCTGTTTGGATGCTCACCTTCCTGGACCTGGAGGGAGTGGGGAGGAACTTGAACTTCCCAAAGGGCAGGAAACCCTGACTGCTCTTAGGGATGGAGAGGGAGGAGGAGAGGGAGTGGGGGGAGTGGGAGGGTGTTGGGAGTAGGGGCGGAAATGGAAACTTTTATAATTTAATAAGCTTTGAAAAAAAAAGTGAAGCATTAGGTTACAGCATAAACCCCAACATCAGTCAGCAGTTTCAATAAAGGAATGATACAGAGTAAGAGAAAAAGAAGCAACTACATTGAGGCTGCCTTTGGACCATCACGCTGAACACTAGAGAATTCTCACTGGTAAAATGGCTAACATTTGTCCCCTAGACACTATTTTGATCCTTTCATTTTCTGAAATGGAACCAACTAAAGCCATAGGGCTAGTGATATAATCAGGAGGTAATGGCTTGTGCCACTAATGCCGATGACCTGAATTCTATCCTTTATCCAAGTGTTTGTAGGAGAAAAAGGACTTGACCCCGCCAAGTTATCCTGGGACCTCCATAAGCTGTTATATGTGTATGCCATCTGACCTAGCCTCAGCATGGAACCTGCTTGATCTCTTCCTCTAGAAGACATTTTTTTTCCATTTCTTGGTAATCTTTTTATCAATGTCATTGGAGCAGCCTCTTTCCTTACACTATACTATCCTTCAGACTTTAAGTTATTATACATACACCCATTTATCAGTCAGTGATTTCATTCAAGGTTCAACTTGTAGAGTTTTTGATGGTGAACTCTATGGGCTTTTATCTGTTCTTTCAGGAGTCTGTAATTATATGTGCAAATCTCTGCTCATATACTCACTTAGAAACGTAACATATACCACCCTGATTCATGAACTCCACCCTTAAGATTGCTTTCATCATGGTGGTCTCCAATCCAGTGGCTGCAAACCACATCCTGCTCATTGCTCAAAGCACTCACCTTGGGTTAAGTCCACCCTAATGCTTTTCATTGTGCACTAACATGTGAAATTCTTCATCAGTCTCTCCTGGCCCTACTTGACATTGCATGCTATTTCAAATATGTCTCAAGGTCTCTATAGCACCCACCCTAGATTACTGAAATCACCTCTTCCCCTGGCTCATTGTAAACAGGGTCAAATGTCTGCTCTGCCCTTTGCACCTTCCCTTCAGTACGTTCGCAACACAAAATAAAATGGGATTCTTCCAAAAGAGATGTCTCATTTTCTGTTAAAAAGTTTCAAATGTTTTCTCTTCTTCCTCTAATGAGAGCACATGTTTAATACTGACTACATATGTCTGTGTGATCTGATTCTCATTCTCCCCACAATCGCACAGTTCCTGCTAATATTGCCTCATCTGTTTTTGCCTGTGCTTATTTCCCTTTTCTGGCAATCATATTGTTGCCATAGAGTCTTTGCTTGGCCAGAAAAGCCTTTCCCCATAACTGTAGGAATCCCCTCTTTCTCTGTTTGACATACATTCAAATGTCACTTCATCAGTGAGATCTTTCCCTAAATTTGATATTTGTAACTTCCCCTTGCAGCATTTTCCTACTTCCTAGATGTGTTTTATCTAGTTATACTCAATAACTCATATTGAATTGATTCAATATGTTTATGTTATTTGGCTGTGTTTGTTTCTAATATTGCAAATATACTCCCCAAGAAGGGAAAATTTTGCTCTGTTATTATTCTGTGACGATCTCCAAAAGAATCTCACACAATAGCCTCATAAGTTAATGAAGGTGTCTCCAGCAGCTTTTGACACATATATTATAATATGACTTTTATTAAATAAAAACAGTACTAATATAGTAAATAGAAACTAAGAAGCCAGTGGTTTCCAGTATGTATTGAGAGAGTTATTATACCCTTACTAAGGACTAAATTCTATTTCATAACAGGAAATTTGATTAAAGTTTGTGTAACATAAAGACAGATTAGGATAGTTAATTAATAGAAGTTAGTCTTTTCTGTAGAAAAAAATCAAAGATGAAGTATGTGGATGGATTAAGACAATTTCATTAAATGTATTAGAATAGAAAGTAAATGCAAACTTATTAGAAACTATGGGATCAGAACTGATTTGATATTGTATGAGTAAATGTGAATATGTTCCAATCAGTACTATTTACTATCTATTCAATTTGGCTCCTGATTTGTCAAATAAGCACCTTTAAAAATTTGTGGGGTTTTTGTATATTACAGTGCCCCATAGTGGTACTGTAGTGGATAATTGTGATGCTTCCTTTTATTAGGTTAGCAGTTTGCAGATTTATAAACTGAGATAAAAGACAATAAGCCTGGGGTTAGAGGAATGGCTTTTAGAGAAGTGTTTAGTGTCCTTCAAGAACACCCAGCTTCAGTTTGCAATGCTCTGGTTTGGCTGCTTATAATTACCTGTATCTCCATCTATTCAAAGTTCTTTTTGGTCTCTGCAAGCAAATACACATGTCACACACACACACACACACACACACACACACACACACACACACACACACACACACGGGGGGGGCGTGCAGGCAGGAGAGAGGGAGCGAGAACAGAAATAGAAAAATAACAACAAATCTTTAAAAAGAAAAAGGACAATAGGAAGAGGTGAGTGTCTGAGCAACCTACTAAACATCTGTACTCTCTCTGCCCTAGATGTTTGGGGCACATCTGTGTCCCACCCCCACCTACTACATACTCCCCCAGTGACCTATCCCAACATCCCCTTCCTTATTGGGGACCACCAGAGCCACAGACCCCACCTGCAATGATTGGAGGAAGAGATGGGTAGACAACAGTGTAAAAATGAAGTCAACAGCATGAAGAACAATATGGCAGCACCAGAAACTAGGGGTCTATAACAAAAAGACCTGAACAATACAACACAGAGGGAAATGACCTTAGAAATAACTTTATTAAGATGATAGAGGCCCTTAAGAAGGAAATGAAAAATTCCCTTAAAGAAATGGAGGAATAGACAAACAGAAAATTGGGGGGGGGGGAGAAATCAAGTCCCTTAAAGAAGGCCAAGAAAATTAAGGAAAAAAAAACAATCAAACAAGTGTTAAAAACATTTAAAGACTTAAAAATTGAAATAATAGCAATAAAGAAAACACAAATTGAGGAAATTCTGAAAATGGAAAAGCTGGTGCAAGCATAACAAACAGAATGCAAGCAATGGGAAGAGAATCTCGGGCGTCAAAGATGCGATAAAGGAAATAGATTCATCTGTCAAAGAAAATGTTAAATCTAACAACTTTAAAACATCTAGGGAATCTAGAACACCATTAAAAAACAAAACCTAAGAGTTATAGGGATAGAAGAAGGAGAAGAATTCCTACTCAAAGGCTCTAAAAATATATTCAATAAAGTCATAGAAAAAGTTTTCCTAATCTAAAGAAGAATATGACTAAAATGGTACAAGAATCTTATAACACACCAGATAGAGTGTACCAAAAGTTCCTCTTGCCATATAATTATCAAAACACTAAACATATAATATTAAGAGCTTCAAAGGAAAAAGGCTACGGAACATATAACGGCAGACCTATCAGAATTACACACAACTTCTCAATGGAAACTTAAAGCCAGTAGCCCTCCTATAAACAAATGACAAATGGGCTTAAAAGAAATCAGAGAAATATCACCCTTTGTAATAGCCACAAATAACATAAAGTATATTGTGGTATCTCTAACTAAACAAATGAAAGACCTTTATGACAAGAACATTAAGTCTTTAAAGAAAGAAATTGAAGAAGATATCAGAAAATGGAAAGATCTCCCATGCTCTTGGAAAGGTAGGATCAACATAGTAAAAATGGCAATCTTACCAAAAGCAATCTATAGATTCAATGCAATTCCCATCAAAATCCCTAACAATTCTTCACAGGCCACGAAAGAACAATACTTAACTTCATAGGAAAAACAAAAAACCCAAAATAGACAAAACAATCCTGTACTTCCACAGGCACCACCATCTCTGACTTCAAGGTCTAATACAGTGATTTTGATAAAATGGCCTGATATTGGAATAAAAACAGACATGTGGATGAGTGGAATGGAATTGAGGACCCCGATATTAATCTAGACATCTATGAACATTTGATTTTTGATAAAGAAGTCAAAATTGTACAATGAAAAAGGGAAAGCATCTTCAACAAATGGTGCTGGCATAAGTGGATGTATAATTGAAGAATGCAAATAGATCCATATGTATCCCTATGCTCAAAACACAAGTCCAAATGGATCAAAGACCTTAACATAAATCCAGTTACACTAACCTGCTAGAAAAAGAAGTAGGAAAGTAGCTTTGAAAACATGGGCACAGGACACCACTTCCTAAATATAACACCTGTAGTACACACACTGAGAGCAACAATTAATAAATCGGGCCTCCCGAAACTTAAAATCTTCTATAAGGCAAAGGACACAGTCAGTGAGACAAAACAGCAGCCTACAGAATGAGAAAAGATCATCAACCCCACATCTGAGAAAGGGCTAGTCTCCAAAATATATAAAGAACTTGAGAAATGAGCCATCTAAGTACTAAATAAACCAACTAAAAAATGGAGTACAGATCTAAACAGAGAATTGTCAACAGAAAAAAATCTCAAATGGCTGAAAGACATTTAAGGAATTGTTCAACATCCTTAGGCATCAGGGAAATGCATGCCAAATGGACTCTGAGATTTACATCTATCAGAAAGGCTAAGATCAAAAACACTGATGACAGCTTATGCTTAGAGGATGTGGAACAAGGGGAGCCTTCCTCCTTTGCTGGGGAAGTGCAAACATGTACACCCACTTTTAACTCAGTATGGCAGTTTCTCAGAAAACTGGCAATCAATCTACCTAAAGAACCAGCAATTGCCCTTCTGGCCTTCTGGTCATATACATAAAAGATGTACAATTCTACCACAAAGATATTTCTTCAGCTATGTTCATAGCAGCATCATTTATAATTTCTAGAACATGAAAACAACCTATATTCCCCTCATATAAAGAACGGATAAAGAAAAATGGTACATTTACACAATGGAGTGTGATTCGGCAGTAGAAAACAATGCCATCTTGAAATTTACTGGCAAGTTAATGAAACTAAAAAAATTCAGGTAACCCAGACAAACACGGTCCATAATCAGTCATAAGTGGATAGCAGACATAAAGCAAAGGAAAACCAGGCTACAATCTACAACCCCAGAGAAGTTAGGAAAAGGAAGACCCTAAGAGGGACACACATGGAGAGCCCCAGGAAAGGAAAAGAGTTAAGATCTCCTGGGTAAACTGGGAAGGGGAGTAGAAGCTAGGGCATAGGGGATGGGAACAAGTTGGCTCAAGATGGCCAAGTTAGGAGAGGGACAGAGAAGGGGAGCAATGAAAGAGATATTTTAATAGAGGGAGCCATTATAAGATTAGGGAGAAATCAGGTACTAAAGAAATTCTCAGGAACCCACAAGGATGACCCCAGCTAAGACTCCTAGTAAGCGTGGAGAGGGTACCTGAACTGGCCTTTCCCTATAATCAGTTTAGTGGCTCCCTAGTAATCATCATAGAACTTACATCCAGTAACTGATGGAAGCAGATGAAGTAATCCACAAACACTGGGCTGATTTCCTGGAGCTTAGTTGCAGGAAAGTGGAAGGGATCATATGAGCGAGGGCATCAAGATCTTGATGGGGAAAACTATGGAGGTAGCTGGCCTGAGCTAGTGGAAGTTCACTGATTCTGGACTGACAGTTCAGCTCAGGATTCTGTATGGGAATAAATTAAATCCTCTGCATGTGTGAGATAGTTATGTGGCTTGGTCTGTTGATGGGGGCAAGGGGGCTGACAGTGGGACAAGGATTTATCCTGTGTTCATGAACTTGATTTTTGGACCCATTCCCTATAGAGGGATACCTTGCTTAGCCTGATACAAGGGGGAGGTGTAACATGAGGGGCTGTTTGTTTGTTGGGGAATACAGACAATTCTCCCACACCAGGGAGGGGCTTGGTCTTGCCTCAACCTGGTATACCAGATTTTGTTGACTTCCAAAGAGAGGCCTTACCTCCTCTGAGAAATGGATTAGGGGTGTAGTTGGGGGAACTGAGGGATTAGAGGAAGGAAGTGAAGGAGAGCTGGGGTTAAAGTGTAAAATTATTTTTTCTTTAAAAAGAAAAGGACAATAAACATGGCTATAGAATCATCTTGGCAGTCCAGTCATAGTTATATTACTACTAATCAAATAAATGGAATATTACTTTGACCATGAAGGTAATGCGCTAAGAAAATAAGTAGCCTTTACCATATTATGTTCTTGGTTCTAAAAACTATACAAACAAATGCATGATGAATATAAGCAGTTTCTCTTTCAATTTCTTTACTTTGGCCAATAACATGACAAATCAAAACACAGAGCTTAACATGACATTTGAAGTGCATAAACAAGCTAGTTTTTTCCTGACATAATGATATCTATAGTCTTTCTTAGATAAAAACAGATTCACCTTTAATTGAATGGAGAATAAAAAGGTGTATCTGTCATGATTTTCTATACAATCAAAGACAATTTCACAGTCTCATGTGGGTAAGAGCTGAACAGACACTTGTTGACTCAATAAAGCATAACAGTTATAATAATATGATTTTAGTAGAAACAGAGGTTCTGACAATGTGTATTTTCAAGAATCTGTTCCATTGCCCTATATTGTACAGTTTTAACACTCTTCTTTATTCCCCTTTGGTTAAATTTACTGTTTTGTAAAGGTAGTATCCTGTTGTTGGAAGCCAAATTGTTGTGAGAGGCTGCTCATTTATTTCCTGGTGGCCCAGACTCCAAAAATAATCACAGAGAAATCTGTATTAATTGCAATACTGTTTGGTTAACAGTTTGATCATCTTTCTAGCTAGCTCTTAGTTCTTAAATTAACCCATTTCTCCCATTTCTATTAATCTGTGTATTTCCACATAGCTGTAGTTTACTGACAGGGTTCTGGTGCTCCTATCTTCTGCAGGTGCCTTCGCTGACTCTGCCTACTCTCCATATATATATGTGTGTGTGTGTGTGTGTGTGTGTGTGTGTGTGTGTGTGTGTGTGTATCTTTCAGCCTATATTTCAACTATATTCTGTTAAGCCAGTGGCAAAAAGCAGCGTCTTTACTAACCAATAAAAGCAACACATATACAGAAGGACTTCCTATACCAGTATCCCAAGTCCTCCTTTTCAAGATAAAGGATATATTTAGAACACACTTTAAAGTAGCTGAAATCTAGTACATTCTTCTTTCAAAGGACAGCAAGTCTTCCTCTCCTTTCCTGAGGGAGGAGCTTGTAAAGAAGAAATTCCAAATAGATAAGCATGGGTATTAGGAACAAAGAGACACAAAAAGAGAAGGGCACTTAAGAAAAAAAGATATGACTGTAGGCTTTATTGCAGCATAATAGAGAACAATGGTTCCCATAGCAAGAATTTCAGAATTGTCTGATTTATGTAAAGACAAACAAACTTGTGTCTCTTAACACTGTAGAGTATAACATATTTAACCTACCTAGAAAGTTCTTTTAGAATGGATTGAATAAAACATGCCAAGCAGCTGTAAATTCGTATATAAAGTCTAATTTTCAACTGTAATTTAATATATGCTTTAAAAAGTCGGACATGAGTATTTCTTTCTATAACTAGGACATAACATGTAATAGAATGCAAATTATTTAACAGCAATTTGGTCCTGATTTGCTTAGTAATAATATCTATTTCCACCAAGGTTACTCTAATTAGAACCAATGAGACTCATTAAGCCTTACAATCTCAGACAAAAATAAACCCAAGAACATTGGGACGATAGCTCTCCTGTGCTTATTTACAGCAATGAGAATAACTTCTGCATTTGCTCTTGAGGGTGCTGTGTCCCTCGATGCACTCAGAAATGTACATAGCATGCTCCAATCAATGCATATATTTTGAAACTTTTAAATCCTAAACTTTATTTTTCACGTTCAAGTTTACAGGAAGATAGAAGAAAGACCACAGCTTTATTTTCTGCCTGAAGGATTTTAGACAGTCCATGGATTGATGCTTCACTGGTTTTTTCAGCGGAGAGTGAACAGCACCAGAGGATAGAGATGAAGGGCAAGGTGGCAGGATTGGTGAAGCGTGGCACTGACGTGCCATGCTATCCAACTGGGGACAGGCTCACACATCAAAGATGACTGTCAGAAGCAATCAGACTTCAGAGCTCCCTTGACATTCACATATGAGTTTCCCTCACTATCAGGAGCCTGTATCTATATGGCTTTTGAGTGCTGACTATGGAGCACAGTAAATATATGCAAGTTTGTAAGTCTGTGCATGATATACACTATATTTATTCCTATGTCTCTTGGCTCTTTAAGGAATCATTACATAAGGTCCTTTCTGTTTTATATTAAAGAAAAAGTTTAGAGTATTTTTATCTGAGAAAGACTATGGATGTATCATATATTATAAAAAGAAATGTTTGGCAAGAGTGACAGAGAAAGATTATAGAAAAAGGGACAATATAAGAAAGGAAAAATATCTCTGAATTTTGAGAAAGAATTACACATTTTGGGAACTACCGATTGTCAGCAGCTTATGTGGGAGGACATTAAAGCAACAAGAAGACTAAAGCTAAAGAGGAGGGTTTAGCCCAGGAAACATCATCAAATATATATCAAATATCTATCTCTTCGATAAAATTTTGTTTGATGTTTCAATGTGTAACTACTGTAGCAGAAAAAGTGATGGATGTGGGGGATGGAACTGTTTAAGAGAAAAGTATCTTTCTTTCTGCCAAAAGGGAAGATGAATGTTTTAGCTTGAAAAAGATAGACAAATGGCGAGATTGGTTGTTATATTAAAAAAGAGAATGTTATAAAGATTAAGAGTCCATTTACTGAGCCCTAGTCCATGCTGTTGCCGACTGACATGTTCAATCAGGAACCAGTACACAGGTGCTTCTTTGCTGGCAGCGTTATTTATATGGCTTTCTTTATCATGCAAAACTCTGGAGTAACTGCTTTATGTTCATTTTATCATAATAAAACTATTTTATAAATTAAATTTACAATGTTCTTATCTTTAATATTTGAGCTCAAACTAGTAACAGTAACATGTACTTACATGGTGTCTGTTTTACAAGCATAACATTTTTAGTACTTCATGAATAGTGACTAATTTTTATCCACTATCCAACTATTTCAGTAATACACACTATTATATTCATAAAAATATGAGACTCTTAGGGCACAGAAAGACTTAGAATTTGTCAGTGTTTTCATAGTTTTTATGTGATGAATTTTGTAACACAAACTCAGATAACTCTGTTTTAGTTCTGAACCATTAACTTGTATATGAGAGTATACAAGTATACATATATGGAGCATATGTAATGGGATAAAATATTTTCATGTTTTTTCGAGACATCTGGGATAAGCATCAGTCTAGGTCATAGATTAGATGAAGTTCTTACATGAGATTTAGTGGGGTTTCGGTAAGGCTATTTGTAGCCTGTAATTCAAAGAAGAATACAACTATGCCCTGAATGCAGTCATATGAGGACAATCTTAGCACACTAACAGACTTGAAAAGCATATAGCAACTAGAGAAGACAACATTTTCCTAGTGATGGTTAGCCACTGTCAAATAGTCTGTAGATGGAAGCTTATATCCGACTTGGTCCCACAGTCATTCAGTTCCAAAGAGACACACAGAGGTTTAAATTAGTTTTAAATTGATTGGCTATTCATAACTAAGGGTTAGTATTCACTAGCTCTTTACAACTAACTTAACCAATAATTTTTGTCTATGTCTGACCATGTGGCTAGGTACCTTTTATCAGTGAGGCATTCTTATCTTGCTTCTTCTGTGTTTGGCTGGTAACTGTGTCCTTGCCACCTTTTCCCAGAATTCTCCTAGTCTGGCTGCCCTGCCTATAATACTGCCTGGCTAGTGGATAGTCAGCATTTTATTAAACCAATGTGAGTGACAAATCTTTACAGTGTACAAGAGCATTATCCCACAGCACTCCCCCCTTTTTTTCTTTTCAAAACAAGAACCCTGAATCTAGTCTCATTTGTTTAACTTTTTTTTCCTGAACATTATCTATAACAACTTGTAACCAACACTCTAAACAAAGACAAACATCCAGAATCCATTTCTTTTTTGAATGTGGACATAGTTTTCTATGCTACTTCCTGTTAACTGGAGGCTAGTAATCTTATGGGGATCCAAAGAAAATATAGGATTATGGTCAAGTCTTGAATGGAGTATTCTGTGAAACTAGATATCTCAGCCAGCATTCTTGGGGATGTTCTTGATGTAGAACTCAGAGGAAACTACAACAGAGGTGCTCTGAAATGTTGGATCATTTAGGCCATCCATTCCCATTGGAGATTTTTCTGGGGAGGGGGAGGCTCTTCCTTGACCAAACCTTATTTTTCTTAATCAACAATGAAACCAAAACTTCTCATTTTCTGCGGAAACAAAAGTAAAACCTCTTCTCCAAAGTAACATATCTTTTGACTTAAATTTTGAAGTCAAGGCATTTTCAAAATATATAGGTTGAATTAATTTTTTAGCAGCTGTTACTCCTTCCTTAGCAGTCAAACAATTCAAAGACATCTCAGTAACATATATTATTCAGACTCTCTGTGTATTTTGCATGTTTACATCACTTTTTTTTTTAACTCTATCCCTTTTTATTTTCTAAGTTTTTGGTTAAAATCAAATGTCTTTTTAGAAGCTGTTGCTTTTTTCTCAGCAAACAATTCAAACCCAGTAACATACAGTACCCAGATTTTCTGTGTATTTTTCATCTTTATGTGGCTTGTTTAAATTTTATTTCTTTTATTTTTATTTTTTAAAGTTTTGAGTTTTAGAGACAGGGTTTCCCTGTATATTTTTGGCTATCCTGGATCTTACTACGTAAAGACCAGGTTGTCCTCCAACTCACAGAGTTCCACCTGCCTCTGCCTCCCAAGGGCTGGGATTAAAGGTGTGTGCCACCATACCCTACTCTCTATTTTTTAAGTTCTTTCTCTATCCTTTTTATTTTCTCTCCCAAACCTATGAATATTTTTAAGCACACTGTAAACCATCTAGAATTTTCTTTTTTATTTTGTGTTTAGTTTTTGCTTTATTTGTTTCATCTGAATGTGTCCTTAATATATATCTTTATCTTTTTCTGACCACATGAGTTTTTCCTCTGCTAAATTTCATGGCTAGGATTAAAGCTACAGCTTTGGTGGCTGGTTTCTCCCCATTCTTCAGCTTCTTGATAGTATAGCTTCATGGTGGAGGTATTAGTAAGAGTAGAATTAATTGCCATAACTCCGTGGCATTTCTAGATTCATGTCACCACCAAGAAGCCTGATGCTGACTGTTCACGAATACCGGTTAAGTGTTTGGTGGAAGAGCTTCTTAAAAGTGTCACTGTATAGTTTCTCTTGCTAATGCTTGTCAGGACGCCTCTCTTAAAGGGGCTGTGCCTCTGCTTGCTGTCAGCAAACAGAGACTATTGGAGGAAAAGACAGTTACCAAGGACCAGTTCTTGACTCTGTTTATGGCTGTCTATAACCCTTTTTTGAAAGCTTTCTCAGACTTCATGTGGAAATTCTTGCCCAATATTTGGGTGCCATTTGTGGATGAAAGTTCTGTCCTGCCTGGTCCCACAGCCATTAAGTTTCAAGGAAACACACAGAGGCTCACATTCATTATAAACTGTTGAGCCTATTACCTCAGGCTTATTATTAACTAGCTCTTAAAACTTAAATTAGCCCATAATTATTGTCAATGTTAAGCCACGTGGCTTGGTGGCATTATCAGTGAGGCATTCTCATCTTGCTAATTGCATCTGGCTGGTGACTGTGTCTCTGCTACCTCTTCCCAGACTTCTCCTAGTCTGGTTGCCCCACCAATACCTCCTGCCTGGCTATGGGCTAATCAGTGCTGTTTTTGAAGCCTGCCTGGCTATGGGCTAATCAGTGCTGTTTTTGAAGCCTATGAGTGACAAATCTTTACAGTGTACGAAACGATTATCCCATAGAGCAACATCAGGACAGCTGCTGATGCCAAACTGCTCTTTAATGTGCATAGCACTGCACTGAAAATTTGAAAGAACAGAGTTTGCTCAATAAATTTCATACCAGCAAAAAATAAACCTAACCAACAAAGTTAAGGATGTGTGCTTGGGAAGATGAGAGTGGTATGTTGGTAGACTTCCCTCTGGAACACAGTAATTTAAATTTTCACTTTTCAACTTTTCCCAAACAGTGGCCATTCGAGGAATAGACAACAAAGTAAGTCAATTTCAGAGTAAACATAAATTTTCCATATTTATTCTCAAGCATTGCTTTCTCAATAATAGAGATTTTTCTTTCTTCTAAAAAATATGAAACCACACAGGTTTAGCATTTGAATATATTTCCCACAGAACAAATACACTATTCTATTCAGAAGATGATTATTTTATTCTTATTATTAGTATGCACTAGAGGTATTTTGTTATTTTCATATAAATAATATAGGATTAGATCTTTTCACTAAACTATACACTAGACTAGAAAGGAACAGGAATATATATCAGTAGTTAAGAGTACCTGCTATATTTCCAGAGAACATTGGTTTGACTCCCAGCACCCACATGACAACTCTCAAACCTCTGTAACTCCAGACTCAGGGGATCTGACCTTCTCTTCAAGTTTCTGAAATTACCAGACTTCTAAGTGGGGAAGATGCTCACATACAGGCAAAACATCCATGTACTTAAAATGAAAATAAGCCATTAAAATAAGTACAAGTTTTTCCCACTGAACATAATATATATTGGTAAATAAAATGCATTTATGAGTTCAACATTTGTTATTTTATAACTGTCTATTACTAGATGAAAAGAGTTCATATAAAATGAAACTAATATTGGACAACGAACAGATACATTTGATTAGCTTTATTTTAGTTTTTGAGTACTATGGTAAGTTAGGAGCTGAAATAATCTCAGACATGTAGAAGAGATAGTAGCTGCTAGAATGGGATGGAGACGAGTTACATCCTTGGACATTACTTTCTTCCTTTGAAATAATCCTTTTATTTAAAATGCTTTTTCATTTTCCCTAGAAAATGCAAATGTTGCAAGCCAAAGTCATTCAAGATTAATTTTCATTTGAGAAGTGAAAATTTGTTGCTTTTCATTTTCACAGGCAAATATCCATAGCTTGCATTAATGTTTCATGAGAATAAAATGCATATTAAAGACCTCTTGGAGACATGGCATTTAGTCATAACATGGACAAACACCTCTGATATTTGGTGGGACAAAGAAACCTCAGTTTGATATTACATAGTGCTAGGAGTTTAAAATACAATGCAACATTCTTTTCTTTTGTTTCATTTAAATAAGTTCACTCAGCATTGCTTATAAACATAAAACATTTAAATAATACATTTTCAAGTTTCTGTTTTACATTTGCAAATCTAAAGTGGAGTCCCATGATGATTATTATAATCAGGCTTATTATCAGTTAAGTCTTATGAGTTCTGCCTGGATTGATGTATGATAAAATCCCTTAGATACTTCATTAGTCCTTCTATCAGAATAGAAAGAACTGCCTCTCGTGAAGTAAATGACCACTGAAAGCTCAGGGTAATGTTAGGTGCCAATCATGGGATCGGAGTTCACCTCAGCTGAATGATTTAACAATTTTGAGTTATATTACCCAGGAGGGCAACGATGTTATGAGTCTGTTCCCTCGGTAGGTTTTGCAGTCGAAACTCCTGTCTAATGGTGTGTGCTAATACATAATGATAATGTCCTTCATTGAGATGCTCTCTAATGGCGTATGCTATTTTGTAGTGATGATATACTAGGGAAAGACAATAACTTTAATATCTCCACTCCATTGAGAAACACATACTTCACATGTTGGGGTGCACATGAATGACCTCAAAAGTGGCTGTCTCAAACTGAAAAGCAGAGAAAATAAAATGCATAAGAAACAAGCAGACACTGAGTATTTTCTTGTTTTAATCATCACGTTACGAAAAGACAAAATTGCCTGTAGCAATTCACTGGGATAAAGACACAATTTAAAGGATGCTGGAGAGCAACGTTTTTCTACTGTTTTGGCTCACTGACTCTCTTAAGGTAATTGTTTGTAAGATTTGCAATACATAATCTCCAACTGGCCTTTTAAGAGAATTTATTTTTAAAAGTGTAACAGATGTTATGAGAGTCACTGCGTTGAGTTTCTCTGAAGTGGATCCACTTTAGATTTTCTCTTAGGATCTGTGAACATTCTATTCAGTTAATATAGTAATATAGTGAATTAATGTGTATTTTTGAAGAGTATTTACAGATTTATTTTAGAAAAAGCTATTCACAGAAAGCATTTGCATTTTGTTACCAGGCTCAGTCTTTTTTTGTGTATTTCTATGAGATGGGTTTCATGTAGCCCAGACTGGCATCAAGTAAATAATTTTATTGAGAAGTAATAAATTTTTGTTCTTCCTGACTTTACTTCCTGAATGATAGCCTTATAGACATTGTAACCATGCAGCTTTTATGAGGTACAGGAGACCAACCCAGTACTCCCATGTATACTAGGGAAGCTGTATACAATATCCTTAATTTAGGGATAGCAATTATATATTATATTATGCTATATTATATTGTGTCCATGCTATGTTGTTATACACAGGTGACGCTCTGAAATTTGGAGAAAACATGTATAGAAGAAAACTAAAAACAAAACCAATACAAACAAAACAAAACAAAAGCTATATTCTTCCCATTGAAGCTTTTAGTTTGTCGTAAGACTCTTACAATAAATTGTAAAAAAAAATGGTGAAAAATTCCCAAAGCTACATCCATATTACAGGAGCAAGAGGATTGTATATGTAATTAATATGATATAAACCTTTTCTGGTTTGTATGTCCTGTTTTGCTTACTCAGTTTAATTTTCTTTATGTGAAAAGAATCATAGCCCAACATAGTACCTTTGAAAATTCTATCAACGCTGGCCTTTATTACTTTAACAATAATAGTAAAGTAAATAATAATTTTGAACAGTTATAATTTGTCATGTATGCAGAAATATTTCTAATTTAAGATTTCTGTAAACCTTCAACTATTCATTTTAAAGGTTTTTCAAAATCATCTATCATCAAAATGAACTGAAATGAAAGCAGCTCTTCCTGCTTCTGTTTGGACCGGAACATAACAGGTGTTGAGGAAAAGTCAATGTCTAAGAAGTCTTCTAAGTGGTTTGGGCTCATTTTGCCATGCTTCATGGAAGATAAGAAGTAACTATCTGCCTGAAGTCTTCTTTCAAGTTTACAGTAAATACTATTGACTACAAAGCCTCTTCCCACAAAAGAAACAACACTGAATCTACAATGTGTAGCAGTTGGCTGATATTATACAACTATCCTTTTCCATTACCAATTTCTACTCAAAGTAGAATAATAGGGGGGATAAAAAGATGGGAAATTATGAAGGTCTGGGAAAGAAAAAAAAGCCTCTTGATTTGGAATCTCATTGTGGAAGCCTCTTGACAGGGGTTAATAATTTCAGCATTCAATATATGCCATTAATATTGCTAACATAGAATTTGTTTTATGTAGAAATATTTTCAAATACTAATGTTAAAAGAACAAGAACCATGCTTAAGGTTTACATGTATATGGTGTGTGTGTTTGTGTGTGTCTGTGTGTGAGTGTGTGCATGTGTTTATGAAGAAGTGATTGTCTACAAATCTTATGCCAAATCTCCCTTAAACTTAAAGGAAAAGTCCAAACTTCTTTGTGTTACTCTAGCAAATATTGATGTCATCATATTTTGTTCCACCCTAAGCAATCAGGTAATGAGGAGAATAGACAGGTATAGAGGAATGAGGGACTAGAAACACATCAAGCAACATACAAAATGTGAGCCTCCAAAATAATAACCACAGCTACCACCAAGGCATTTAAGAGCGACTCGTCTCTGAGGAGGTAGCATCTTCATGTTGGGTTTCACTGGATTCTTTCTCTTCATGTATTTCTATTTTTTTCAAGGCATTTTAAAATTTAATTCTATTCTTTATAATGAGGGAAACACATGCTAAGGAGAGTGTCCAGAGGTTGGAGAACAATCTGGGTGAGTCAGTGATTTCCTTCTGCATTTATGTAGGTTGCAGGCTTTGAAGTCACAATTTCTATCATCTGGTGTTAAATACCTTCACTGAGTGACTCTTCTCACTAGCTCCTTTCTTTCCATTCGTATAAACTATCTCTGCTTCAGAATAACTATGCCCGAAATACTTTTCTGTGGCAAAACCAAAGGTCTGGATTTACCTGAGTGTAAGTCCTTAAGGATCAGCACTTCTTAGGTTGTCAGTGAATCTGGGCTACTATTCCTGCTACTACAATTCCAACCAGCCTGCTGTGAGATACTTGGGTATCTTTCAATACTCTCAGAGCTGGAATGATGATGATGGTAAATATATGTCTCCCGTACAAGGTTTCAGAAACAGTCTTGTTGTCATTGTTATTTAGACTGTAAAGTAAACCGAAGATAATACAATAAATATCAAATGAAAAGTGGACTTTCATGCAGAGTCTTCCTTGTGGTGACAAGCAGAAGTAACAATCAATGTGTAATAAAAGAATAACTTAGCACACATAGAGTGTTCTATCCTTGTGTATTTCAAGAAGGGATGTGTCCTTGACAAGATTCTGGGTGGGGGAGCTCTACACCTTTAAATGCCCTGTCAATTAGATGCCTTGTTATCCAGGTTATGGGCCATGCCAAGCAGTTCATACTGATGGTGGCCGTGTGCTTTGTACTGGATACTTACTGCTTTCCCTCCTCTGGATGCTCTAAACCACAATGAATTTTCACTCCTGAGGGGGAAGATGATGTAACAGAGACATAGAAACTACTATCATCAGTCAGTGATTTATGCCTATGTGAACAACCCCCTGTTAAATCTGGACTCAGGCTTAGTGAAGGTGATTGACAGCCTGTTATCCATATCATCACTCACCTGTACTTAGAGAATGAAGCACCATCGCTGTTAATCCGTTCTGCCTCAATAATCAGAGCTCTCGATTGCACTGTAAACATCATGACCCAGGATTTAAACATTCATGCTTCTTCATGATAAGGAGCCTCAGGAGTTGATCTCACAGCTTTTTGGAGCTCACTTAGTTGTTTGTGGTGAATAACTGGGGGGTAGGTATTCCTGACAAGGGCAGATGAAATGATGTAGTATATCATGGATGTCATGGGGCACACAGCTTCAGAGAGACTGGGCAGAGCTCATGACAAAGCACTGAACTATTAGAGAGAAGACATCAAGAAGTACTACTCAATTCCCTCATTCTCCTGAGTTTTTGTAGCTACAACACCAGTTGAACTTAAAAATATCTTCCCAACATCCAGGTATTAATTGTGACCACAGAACTTATCCTGGAAAAGATAAAAGGTGAGGCTGGAAAAAAAAAACCCTAAGGTGAATCTGCTGAAGTTGTGTGTGTTGCTTCAACACACTAGAGCATCAAATTCCATTTTCCTTCCGCAAAACCGTTTCTCAAAAGAGACAATGACTTACAGTTGCTGAAACTATGATGTATTAAGCATTTGTGTGGCACAGCGAATCCTAGGAGAGCTGTTCAGTATTAAGAGGCCTGGAATGTAGCCCACACTCAGCAAATTGAGTTGAAAAAAAAAAGGTTTGAATTACTCAGGACCCAGGAGAATTCATCTCAGACCCAGCCCCATGATTCTAGCTTTCAGCACCTCTGACCCTCACCCTGCAAGATATGAAGCTCAAAGTAATGATATATTCAAATCTGCTCAGACACTACAAAGCAGAATGAAACCATCAAACTTTTGTTTTGCTAATGGTAAAGTAACTCTTTCTTTTGGTTTATTTTATTGGATTATTGGGAGATAATATGGAATCAAGGCAATAATGAGCTTAATACAAGTGCCCCCACTTAGTTGATAGGTTGGTTAAATTCTATCTGCTCTAAACACCCATTTTCAGTTATTTCTCAAATCTAAATAAACATTTAAAAGCACCAGCTTTGTTCCCTTGGGAAGATCTTCATACTCCTCTTTTCAGTACCATCACTTGTGATGTTCCTGTACTGAAGTCACAAGAGAATAAAGGTTGTGTCTATGATACCTGCTTAGCAGAACTACATGACACTGTAAATACAAACTCAGAAATCTGTGTCAGAAACAATTCTTAGCATGAAATCATTTTGTATCAACTGCCCAAGCAATGCACAAATTAATGTGCAATAACAATAGGAACACCAATAGTGAAGAATGTATCTGTCCTGGCTTTCCACCTAAACACAAATACTTGGGAATTTACAAAAAATTCAGACAAATGAGACTGATGTAAAAAGAAACAAGGAAACAAAGAAAAATATATCAACAATAAAAAGAACAGAACCACCAAAGTTGATTTAGAGTCTATCATGAGAAACAAACATTGGTAATATAATAACAAAAATTCTCTCAGGTAAATGTAATGCACAAAGAGATCAAACTACTATTCAACTGTAGCCATAATTTTAGTTCGTGAATATCCCAAATGTTTAAGTTTCAATTTGCATTATTAAATTTATTTTCACTATATGTGGAAGATTAATTGAATCTTGGTCATAAGCTTCTCTAAAAGATTTGTTTCCTCAGAAAATACCTGTCTTGCATATAAATGTTGAGGAAGTTTGTTTTCACTTACATTCACCTGAAAGGGATGTATGATAGTCCCTAAATATGTCACCCCGATTTATTGCAAATTATTTATGCACAGGCATAAACAAGACATTATTTAGTACAGTTAATAACCCGTGACAAGTTTCCTTGAAATAAATGGGATCTCAAAATTCAATTTTATTTATTAGCCAATTTGAATTTTTTCCTAGGCATTTATCCATCACGCATGGCACTGTTATTGCACATGCATTATGCAGCATGTCAAATTAAACCATTGTTGATAAAACAAACATTAGTTATTGAATGATCCAAATGGCAGCTTGAAAAGCCGTGTGGTGGCTAATAAATATGCTCGACTTCCATAGCACAGTGGGCAAACAGGGTAATTTGATCTGTATGCCTGTACTTCATAAAATTAAAAAGATCCCTTACAAAGGACAAGGATTATGTCTTGTGTTTAGCATAGGGCAGGATCTGGCTCAAGGGACTGATAGCCGTAACAAGTGTTAGGAGAAACACACTCCCTCATTTTGTTCCTTTTCTATAAATGCTTGCATTAGCTTCTTTGGCGGTGTTAAATACCTATCCAGTGTAGAATTTGCTGTTATTTCTATCAATCACACATTTCAAGGCAAGGCAATAGTCTGAGACAATGGGGCTTAAATACATGATGACACAAAGAGACAGAAGTCCTTTAATTTTACTACATGGCAAATGGGGTGTACTTGTTAAATATGCTCTTTGAATTCAGGCTCATATGCAAATTTCAAGGCTCTCAATTTGACCTTCCTCTGTCTTTGAGAAGCAAGGACTTGTTAATTTGTTTTTAATAATACCTATGATAATTCACCCAAATTTAGTAGAAAATGAATCTAACTTAATGTGAATTGAACTCAGCAATAGACACAGGACCAGAATATTCACAACCTACTCTAAGGATTTAATAATGACATACACATGCTTGCACACACATGTCCATACTTGCAGCATACAGTGATGCTTAAAAGTGAAGGAAAGAAACCACCATACCCACATAACTCCCATAGTTTTTCAGGATATCCAACTAATTGTATGTATTTTGGGTACAGATGTGAAACTTTATATAATGTCATTAACTGCGGAAAATAGCAATTTCCATCTTTCAAATTTTATAAAACATACCTATTTCTTAAGATGACTGTATGGTTATTAAACATTTAAGGGATTATCCTTTGTCGGTGCTTTCTGTAAATGAGTCACTATTTCTAGCACTGTCCCAGTGGCTTCTCATGGATTTATTTGAGCAGATGAACAAAGTAGTAAAACTTGTAGATTTAGGTTATCTGGCTATGACAAGAACACTAAAACAGATCCTTTCAGTTGAAAGAATGTGATATTGGGTGTGTGTAAAGGAAGATGAGGGTGTTGTGGGCTGTGGATGCCCTTTCAGAAGACAGGATGCACAAACAACCTTTCTTTTAGTTTGTAGAAATCAAGGTTCACAGTTTTTAATCTAGCAGAACTTTCAGAGATGATGAAGGATACATAGATAGTAGTTAGATAGATAGGTGAAACATAGATAGATATGATTTGATATGATATGATATGATAGACATTGATGTGCGAGTCTCTTCTGTGTGCTGCAATTAATATTAATGAATAAAGAAACTGCCTTTGCCTGTTGATAGGGCAAAAGTTAGGTAGGCAGGAAAAACTGGATTGAATGCTGGGAGGAAGAAGGCAGAGTCAGAGAGACACCATGGATCCACTGCCAGAGATAGACATGCTGAAACTTTACTGGTTGGCCACAACCTCGTGGTGATACACAAATTAATATAAAGGGGTTAAATTAATATGTAAGAGATTAGCCAATAGAAACTAGAGCAGTGATTTGATTAATATAGTTTCTGTTTGATTATTTCAGGTCTAAGCTAGTTGGGCGGCTGGGGTCCAAACAAGTGCCCTCCTGCAACAAGACATGATAGATATTTTTTTAATTTCATAAGGAGATTTTTACAATATTTTCAAAATATTTTAAACGAAGAATATGTCATGATTTAGAAATTAAAATAAATCTATTCTTTCTTCTTATATTTCTTTCTCTTCCTCCTCCTTTCTTCTATTTCTTCAAATGCTGCCCATAACCAAGTTTCTTGTATATGCTAGGCAAATGTTTTTTCACTTAGCTATACCACAGTCCTTCTTTTTATTGTTAATGTTTGAATCTATTTCATGGTTCTATCTATTTTGTCTTCATTGATATGTTGGGCTATATAATTCCTTGATATCACTGGGTATAGGGGTTATTTTAGCATTGTACAATGTTTACTGGCAACCCTGCCCCTGACCAGATTCATTTAGTACCACTGGCATATAAAAAAAATCAAATATTTTTAGAAAAGACTGTTGTATGTACAACCTCCCTGCTGGATGATTGTCTGGATTTAAGTCGCTTTGGACTGAGTAGGACAAAATACAAGACAATATATGACAAAAGATTAGGCTATAAATATGTGCACACATTATATTTGTCTAGTGTCTTACTTAAGTCCTCTAAGAGTAAATCTGAAGCATTTCCCCTCAATCCAGTCCTCCATTATATTGTCTTTCTGTTCCCACTGAAAATGAATTAAAGAGGAGAGATTGTCATGATTGTCCAAGTAGGGTGAAGCATCACGGCCAGTCATTGGGGTAGAGGAGATGACACCAACAACACATTAATGTGCTTTGCATATGATGTACTCATTGCACAATGAGAAGACAGAAATGAGAGATGGATACAGTTGGTTATGAAATGTGTTTGATAACATATAAATAAGTTTACATTTAGTCAGAAGACTGTGTTACTTTATGGCGTATTTATAAGCAGAAAAGTTCTTTTTAGAGATAATGGTTTTGACAGTTCAATGGATTCCTAAGGAACTTGATGGAGCAGAGAATAGCTGGAAATATAAAAACCAGATAAGAAAATAGGTTTGCAATCTTAGTTAAAAATATTGAGGTTAACCATTCAGTTGGTCAGTGTGTCATGGAAGAAGAGGGCATATATAAAGATTTTTTTTTTAGAAATTATGATCTTTTTATCATAACAATTATTTTATATTGGTGAAATAGTTGGTGACATCAAGATGATCTTGAATATCTGTGAGGCAAATTATGATATATTCACTATTACTGAAAGCAACTTCTCTAAATATTTAAAATTCAATAATGTTCATCAGTGTAAACATAAAATTTAAAGTGGCAAAACATGACATTATGCCTTGTAAGTAATAAAGGATAAATGATAAAAAAAAGAAACATCCTGGAGAGGATTTGACTATTGTGAAAAATAGCGTACATTTGTGAAAGTTTAAATAGGACCTCCTGAAACTTGTGAAGCATCTATAAAGCAAAGGACACAGTAAGTAAGACAAAACGGCAGTAACTGACTTTTCTAAGACAAAGCTATCTGTTGAAAAATGACAGGATAATTTTACTAAGATGGCAGCATAATTTTCTATCATATTTAAATGTCATGAACAGACGATTGTTTGTTTATAGACCTGATGCCCCAATCTTGAAGAGCATTGTTACTAGTGCACATCTCCTTTATATTGTTTAAAATTCAGCTATTAATAATGCACACATTGAACATTTGCTTACTTATTATTATAACATATATCGTGAAACTAAAAAATCCCGTCTCTTAGGGACAGTTTGCTTTCTTATTATTATAACATATATTGCAAAACTAAAAAATTCTGTCTCTTAGGGACAGCAGCTGTCTTGACATGTTTAAATTGATTTATGGTCAACAGACTGATAGGGGAGTTCCGTTCCCACCACTACAAGAGACCCAAATCCAAAGGTAACTGACATAGGGCTTCAGGAACCCCTCTATCAACATTCATAAAAGCTGATCAACAATTGACAACAAAAAAGCAAAGAAGTATGAAATCCCATTATTTCCCCATATCAACATTAGCTCATCCTCATATAATCCTGCATTCAAAATATTTTTAGAAAGAGAAAGACTGAGCATAAGACACAATTTGCTATCTTCTTCAATTTGTTCAGAGACTTAAAGTTCTTGTTATACAGGTCTTACATCTGTTTGGTTAGAGGTACCCCAAGATAAGTTATGTTATTTGTGGCTTTTGTAAAGGGTGATATTTCCCTGATTTCTTTTTCAGCTTGTTTATCATTTGTATGTAAAAGAGATACTGATTTTTTTTTTAACTCATGCTTTTGGAGAGGCAGCAAAAACATAGCAAAAGTGGTCAAACAAAAGCAAGCTACAGATTCAATGCAACCCCCCTTAAAATCTCAACCCAATTCTTCACAGACGTCTAAAGAATAATAGTCAGCTTCGTATGGAAAAACAAAAAATCCAGGATAACTAAAACAATCATGCACAATAAAGATACTTTCAGAAGTATCACCATCCCTGAATTCAAGCTATAATAAATAATTAGATTATTAATTAATATATTATATAATAGTAATAAAAACAACTTGGTATTGACATAAAAACTAACATATACTCTATAAAGATTTGTTACTCAAATTAGTTTAACAAAATACTGATTGGATTTTATACTGTGTTGGATTATTGAATAAAATACTGATTCAGGAAGGAAGTATATGTGGGGCAACCAGACTAGGAGAATTCTGGGAAGAGGAAAGGCAGAGACTGAGAAAAGTTAACATGCTGCATGACTACATGGCTAAACATAAACAAGATTTATGGGGTAATTCAAGTTGTAAGAGCTAGTTGTAAGAGCTGGTTAATAATAAGCTGAGCTAATAAACCAAACAGTTTATAATTAAAATAAACCTCTGTGTATTTATTTGGGACTGAACACCTGTGGAACTAGATGGGAAAGAAACTTCTGTTTAGAAAACAGGATAGTTGAGATGGGAAAGGACAGAGAGGGAGAGCAAGCAAAGAGATATCTTGATGGAGAAAGCCACTATGGAGTTATGGAGATTTTTGGTGTTAGGGAAATCCCAGGAATCCACAAAGATGATATCAGCTAAGACTCTAAGCAGTAGTGGAGAGGGTACCTGAACTGGCCTTCCCCTGTAATTAACTTGATGACCGCCCTAATTGTCATCATAGAACCTTCAACCAGTAACTTATGGAAACAGATGCAGAGATCCACAGCTAAGAATTGGGCTGTATTCCTGGAGTACAGTCAATGAGAGGAAGGAAGGATATGAGCAATGGAGTCAAGATTATGATGGGGAAACACGCAGACAACTGACGTGAGCAAGTAGGAACTTACTGACTGTGGACTGACAGCTGGGGAACCTGCCTAGGACCCAACTTGGACCAGAATTAATCCCTAGGGATGAACTGACTTTTTCGGGGCCCATTACCTATGGGGGGATACCTTGCTCAGCCTTGAGACAGGGAAAGAGGGGTTTGGCCCTGCTTCAACTTGATACCCTAGACTTTGCTGGCTCCCCATGAGAATTCTTACCGTTACTGAGGTGTGTATGGAGGATTGTATTGGGGGAAGGTGGGGATGAATGGAAAGAGAGGATGGAGGAGAAACTGCAGTTAGTGAGTGAAATTCCTGCTTTCCTTTTTTCCCCTTCCTTCCCTCTCTCCTTTCCTTTCTTTCTCCCTTTCTTTCTTAGTTCGTTCCTTCTTTTGTTCCTTTCTTCCTTCTTTCATCCTATTTCTTTGTTTTTTCTTCATCATTCACTTCTTGGACTCTTTGAGGTCAATAAAATTCCAGTACACTTGACATTTTTTTCTTTCTTTCTTCCTTCCTTTCTTTCTTTCTTTCTTTCTTCCTTCCTTCCTTCCTTCCTTCCTTCCTTCCTTCCTTCCTTCCTTCCTTTCTTTGTTTCTTTTTTTAATTTACAATGAGACATAGGCCCAAAATGAAAGAGTCTGGAAACCGTGAAATGAAATTTGTGAGAACAAGAACCTGTAGTGACTTTTCTCCATTTGCTTTGTATCTTAAATATTTTGTTACAGCAATGGAAATCTGACTAGCAAACCACAGGAGAATATAACATTTGGGTTATTTTTATTTAAAAGTTTAAGGAATATATAAATAGCTTATTTTCAAGGTGGGCTATGCTATTTCAGTTATATAAGCAGTGTGTAAAGACTAACTTGAAATGATTAGTATACTGCATTAATAATTTATCATTACTTTTTGGGAGTAATGAAAAGGCTTTCCTCAAGCTATTTTTGAAACCTATAATTCACTACACTTAACTATTGTCACTGTTAGTAGGCTTTAACTCACTACCAAATTAACAAAATCCTTCAATGCTTTTGCTGTGTATGCATTTAGAGAAATTTTTTGAATTGCTCTGTCAATCAAGCTGTAAACTGAGATTTTCTATTGTACAGTGTTTGACATTATAATGATAGTTGTTAAATCCACCATCTTCTTTGAAGTCTTACTAAAGGACAATCTCAGTGAATGGGCAAGCTGATTGTATGTTTTTCTTTAGAAGGCAGGACTTAATCCGGGAGAGCTAGGGAATCCCAGATTAGAAATAAACAAAACAAATAAACCAAAAATAAACAAAAAATAAAAACAAAAGTCAACCGAACAAACAAACCTCAGCATTCTGACTGCATTTTGGCTTTTCATTCCAGCATCCATGTAAGAGAGGGAAACATTTGTTTTGGGAACCATCTGTGCTTTTTCAGCTTGTGATGTTCACCTGCATTTAAAAACAATAAGGCCAAGGCTCAGATGGAGGATTTTGCCTTTTCTCCTCCAGTCAGCAAACATCAGAACTTCCTACCTGTTCTCAAAGCTTTCCACCTTCTTTGCTCATGGGGGGAGGTCTGGGTGGGGTCTTGATGTCTTTATAAGTTGGCAGAGAAGGTGCCCTTCGAAATTAGTTTAGGTGTTTCCACAACATATTTACATGCATAATTTCTGGCATTGTAGGATCATAATGATTCATGCCAGTCTAACTATTCACCACTTTAACTGTTTCCTTAAGATGACAGATTGCTATCGTGAAAGGTGAAGTTTCTCTGATTTCCCTCCCTGCTTCTTTATCCTTTGTGTATAGGAGGGCAACTGATTTTTTGGAGTTGATCTTGTATCCTGCCACATTACTAAAGGTGTTTATCAGCTGTAGGAGTTCTTTGGTAGAGTTTTTGGGGTCGCTCATGTATACTATCATATCGTCTGCAAATAACGAGAGTTTAACTTCTTCCTTTCCAATTGGAATCCCCTTGATCCCCTTATGTTGTCGTATTGCTATTGTTAGAACTTCTAGCACTATATTGAAGAGGTATGAGGAGAGTGGACAGCCTTGTCTTGTTCCTGATTTCAATGGAATGGCTTTGAGTTTCTCTCCGTTCAGTTTGATGTTAGCTGTCGGCTTGCTGTAAAGAGCTTTTATTATATTTAGGTATGATCCTTGTATCCCCAATCTCTCCAACACCTTTATCATAAAGGGATGTTGGATTTTGTCAAATGCTTTTTCAGCATCTAATGAGATGATCATATGGTTTTTTTCTTTCAGTTTATTTATATGATTGATTACATTGATAGATTTGCGTATGTTGAAGCAGCCCTACATCTCTGGAATGAAGCCTACTTGATCATAATGGATAATTTTTCTAATGTGTTCTTGGAATCGGTTTGCCAGGATTTTGTTGAGAATTTTCGCATCGATGTTCATGAGTGAGATTGGTCTGTAATTCTCTTTCTTGGTTGTGTCTTTATGTGATTTTGGTATCAGTGTAACTGTAGCTTCATAAAAAGAGTTTGGCAATGACTCTTCTGTTTCTATATTGTGAAATATCTTAAGGAGTATAGGTATCAGCTCTTCTTGAAAGTTCTGGTAGAATTCTGCATTGAAACCATCTGGCCCTGGGTTTTTTTTTGGTCGGGAGGTTTTTGATAACCGCTTCTAATTCTTCGCGACTAACAGGTCTATTTAGATTGTTCACCTGGTCTTGATTTAACTGTGGTAAATGGTATTTATCTAAAAACCAATCCATTTCTCGTACATTTTCCAACTTTGTGGCATATAAACTTTCGTAGTAAGATCTAATGATTCTCTGAATTTCCTCTATGTCTGTTGTTATGTCCCCCTTTTCATTTCTGATCTTATTAATTTGAGTGTTCTCTCTCTGCCGTTTGATTAGTTTGGCTAGGGGTTTGTCAATCTTGTTTATTTTCTCCAAGAACCAACTTTTTGTTTCGTTGATTTTTTGGATTGTTTTCTGTGTTTCTATTTTGTTGATTTCAGCCCTCAGTTTGATTATTTCCAATCTTCTACTCCTCCTGGGAGAGTCTGCTTTTTTTTTTTTTTCCAGAGCTTTCATAGCAGCACTATTTGTAATAGTCAGAACCTGGAAACAACCTAGGTGCCCCTCAATAGAAGAATGGTTAAAGAAGGTGTGGAACATATATACACTAGAGTTTTTCTCAGCGATAAAAAACAATGACATCTTGAATTTTGCATGCAAATGGATGGACATAGGAAATGCTTTACTGAGTGAGGTAAGCCAGACCCAAAAAGAGGAATATGGTATGTATTCACTCATAAGTGGATTCTAGCTATAATTAAAGGTCTTTGAGCCTATTATTCGAGATCCTAGAGAAATTAAATAAGAAGGTGAACCTGAAGAAAATCATGTACTTATCCTCCTGGAGATTGGAAATAGACAAGAGTCCCAGGTAACCTCGGGTGCATGGGGGAGGGGTGGGTGGGAGGGTTGTTGGAAGGGGAGAGGGTTAGAGAGAAGGGAGTAGGGGAGGAATGGGGAAAGTTCGGGGGACTGAGATGGGGGGAGGGAGGAAGGATGGATATGGGATCAGGGAAGAATATATCTTAACTAAGGGAGTCATTTTAGTGTTTACAAGAGACTTGATTATAAATGGGATCCCAGGTCCAAGGAGAGATCCCCAGATTGTTCTCTGGACAGAGGAGAGGGTGCCTGAACCGGTCTTGGCCTATAACCATACTGATGAAGATTTTGCTTATCACTATAGATCCTTCATCAGACGATGGATGGCGATACAGACGGAGACCCACATTGGAGCACCGGACTGAGCCCCCCATGGTTCAAATGAGGAGCAGAAGGAGGAAGAATATGAAAAAAAAAAACTCAGGACCGCGAGGGGTGCGATCACCCACTGATCCAAGGGGACTGATCTAATGAGAGTTCACCAAGGCCAGTTCAACTGGAACTGAACAAGCACGTGATCCAACCAGATTTTCTGAATGTGGCTGGCCTGGAACCTTTCTGAAAAGCCATTGACAATGACACTGGGACTTGTTTCCTCTGCATATACTGGATTTTTGGGATCCAGTCTGTTTGGATACTCACCTTCCTGGACCTGGAGGGAGGGGGGAGGAACTTGAACTTCCCACAGGGCTGGAAGCCCTGACTGCTCTTCGGGATGGAGAGGGAGGAGGAGGGGGAGGGGGGAGTGGGAGGGTGTTAGAAGGAGGGGCAGAAATGGAAACTTTCCTAATTTAATAAACTTTGAAAAAAAGTGATTACAGATTGCGTGATAGCTTCACCAGGATGTTAAATTTTCACAATTGAAAAATTAATTAAACATAAATGTTTTTTTTCATATTTCTCAGGTTACTAAAACATTCTTCATATATGTTTGTATAACTGTGTGTGTTATTAAAATGATGTAACATTTATCTCCCATATTCTTCCAGAAATAAACACACCTCCAGAATTTATTATTTGCATCTACAGGTAAGCTTTGTTTTTAGTATAGGAACCATCATGGTGATGTTCATTATCAACTTGAACTGCCTCAGAATTGCAGAGCACGGCGTCTGTGCTGTGTGCTGTATAAAACATTCAGAGATTAATGGGCTAAAGGGCTCAGAGACATGCAGATGATGGAATGCTGAAATGCTGAATTCAGTTGTCCAAACTTGGAGTGCACAGTTCACAAAGAAATCTTAGTATGTGATCCTTTGTGTTAGTTACACTACTGATTCTGAAAAATGCAAAAAAAAAAACTATTTTGATTCATATTAGAAATTCTTAACTTTATAAAAAGAAAAAATTAATTTATAAGCCCTGAAAATAACCTATGTGATACTTGCATTTGCTAAAGTCAAAATAATAAACATATCTATGTGATTTGTCAATATTGTTAATTTTATAATAATTTCTGCTAATTTATTAATATATGATACAATGTTTTTCTGTCTCCTTCCATGTTTCCTATGAAGTATTGTGTAGGAGTCCTATTAGCAATAACTCTTCTTGCTCTTATCTCAGTAGGAATATAAATCATTAAATATATACTGCCAAATTAAAACTAAACAACTCAAGTATACACCTAATAAAAGCATTGTATTTATACAAAGGGATATATGATAATAGAAATTATTTTAAATTTCCAGTTATGTTCATTATAAATTCAAAATATTTTCCATTGTGCTTAACCTTCATACTATTTTCTAGATTATATTAGGTATGTTAATACAATTTTCTATATACTCTGTAGTCTTTATTAAAACTGCTAAAATGGACACCGTAGTTGGGATAAAATCTAAATAATGAAGGATTCTCATTTTAGATGTTGGAAGTCTTAAATCCTGGTGCCTATGGATTAGGGTCTAGTTAAGATACTTGGGTTTGCATGTAGCTTCTTCTTTATTGTGCCCTCACTGGGTAAATACAGTTATGGTCTATCTCATTTCTTTTTCATTGAAGGCAATCATTACATTCATGAGATCTCCAACAATATTTCTTGAATTTCTTCTAAAGGCCAAACTTCAAATATTGTATAAAAGATTTAGGTTCCAAAATATGAATTTGATACAAACACATATATTTAATCTATAGAGATAATAATTTTTTATAGAAAAGTTACATATGGAATCCAGGTTGCTTATTTTCAGGAGTAAATTAGTAACACATAGATCAAAGGAGAGTTAGATAATGATTTGGTTCTTTAGAGAAACATATGATATTATTCATCTACTTATCTCCAAATTCTTTGCTAAGCACTTGTCATATTTACATTCTAATGATAATAAAAGGATAGTTTAAAACAGCCATTCAAGTAAAAACAATAATACTTATGAATAAAAACAAATAAGTAGACATACCCAGGAGCGTGGTAGATGTTATTTTAGATAGGGCCCTTGATTCTTGTGTTAAATATATTAGTTCATGTTTGCTTCACGGAATTTTTGTGTAATAACCTTCCAAAAGTCATCTGTAGAGTACTTTAAATTTTTTTTAATAAAACAAATATTTCCCAGTGTGTAAGTCTCCACTTACAGCTTCTTACAAGCTATCCTACAATTTTAGGCTTATTTTGCATTTTCAGATTAATACTTTCTAAGTCTCATTTAAATGCAGTTTACAAAACAATTAGAAATGTAGGAAAGCAATGGTTTTTACTCGATTCAGGTTATTGCCTCCTCCAGTTTTTGCTTTCACTTCTTTTACTTTTCTTTTTTTGCCCTCGTATTTTTGGATCATTTCTTCGATGTAACGATTGTCTTATAGCCCAGCTGTCGCTGGTGATTAAGTTCACATTATACTTCCTTCTGTTTTGAAAAGAAAGTGAGGGAAAATAACCAAGACTGCAACAGAGAATCCGCCTCTACTTGAACAAGTTCTGCACTATTAGAAGAATGTTTCTTAGACTACGAGCCCATACTTTTGAGAAATTAGAGCTTTAACTGCTAAATACACTTGCTTTGGAGGTTTTTCATGTTCCCCACTGTAAGGGAACTGAGGCATTAGGACAAACCAAGCAGTTGCTTTGCTGTTGGATTGCTGAGAGGAAGCGTCCATGCTAGAACGTAACAGCATGTCTAGCGCTCTTCTCACCTTCACTTTCTTTTTATTAAAGAAGTAAATTGGTTGACTCTCAGATTTTCAATTCTCTTATTTTTGTACATGTGAACCAATGACAATAACCACTATTATACGCTTCCTTTCAAAACTTATAAGTATCTAATAAATCTTCTCGAAATAGAAAAGCAAACATTCTGCTTCCACAAATACAAGAACGGTTTCAAGTAGACCAGTTCAAGTCCACTTTTAAATTTTCTAAGTCATGTTGACTTCTTTTGGCAGGGAATTTCTTTCAGTATCGTCAATGACATGAAGGAGATGATAAATACATGGGTTTACCACAATAGCCAACTATTTTACTTTAGAAAAATCAATGGAATCAGTTAACTTTTGAAAATCATAATCAGCTCAGATGATGATTATTCCTGGCCTTATGTCATTTGCATGTTCTGATCACCTATGTCAAAGTAGTTAAAACGACATTAACTTTAAATCAGGATATAAGCATGCAAGAATCATCTTCCAGATTCTTGGAAATTCCATCAGGACTGGAAACATAACTGTTACTATTCTGAACTGCCTTTAGCTCTAAGCTGATGGTCTCATTTTGAAGGCATGCTTGAAATAGCCCAACATCCTTTCCAGGTCATTAGCTTCTCTCAATGATCTATCAATGATTAAAGCCAATAGCTTTAGACAGAGCTGGATTCAAGCACCCTTAATGTCACATTCATACACAAATGCAAGACATATTTAATTTTGATGAAGAACCTCTAGGGCAGTCTCGGTTCTGTTTTACAAAATAGTGTGAATTATGTTATTATATGCATCTTCAGCAGCCGGCAGTGAGAATGATACCCACTTTTTTCATGATGAAAGTCAGCTGAAATATGGGAAGTAGCTTTACTACTTGAGTTTCTTGCTGATTCTAATCCTTGATTATGATCATTTATAAAATTGACTTTTTTTCCAACCAATGTCCATCCTATGTTCTATTACATCTCAAAGTTAGTCACAACGATGGAAGTCTTTGTTACTCAAAGCATATTGGTTGAAGGAATTGATGAGTGTATATAAAAGAATTCGACATTATTCTCTTTTACTTTAGGTTGATAATCACAATGAAAGCACCTCAGCTCCCTGTCTCTAAGGAATGAATTCTGTCAATCCTCTGCATGGCTGTGGAAGTGGATTCCTTCCTAGACGACCCTACAGTGAACCTCTAAAGCAAGAAAGTCCTGAGGGGGACTGCTGAGCAGGGATCCCTATTAACTTGCACTTCAACATCTGATCTGCAGAACTGCAGTCATCAAAGGGTGCACTTGTAAAATAGTTTATGAATATTTGTTATCCTCTGATAGGTGACTAATATGGAAAATCCAAATGACCAGAGCTATAACTTTGATATTCGGAATTTTATAAAAATGTTTATATATATTAATGCCACTTATATGAGAATAAAATTGATTGTTAAAAATCATATTAAGAGTTTTTCAAATGCCAAATTTTAATTAGATAGGTAATACACATAGATAAGCTTTTTAGTGTTTTCTGATAATGAAGGAGCTGGAATGCAATTTCATCTTAGACAAGAGCAACTCCATGGTAAATAGTGACCAAAGGAAATCCCCAAGCCAAGCTTAGTCAAAAATGTTCCTATAAGAGTGGGGGACCCAAAGTTTCATCATACAAATGTTACTGACAATATATAACTAAAAAGTCTGCAATGGGTAAAATGGTTACTAGCCCCATCCAATTAATATGCACGCTATGTAACTGCTCCTTGACTGCCCAATTAAAACGTACACTAGCTCACCATAATTTGAATTCCCAGAGTACACTTTACAAGGGCCTATGTGCCTTTGTCCTGATATTTAACGCCATTGTGTGTGGACGATAGACCTCTGCATGCTGGCTATTTCTGCATTATAAACACCCTTGTGTTTGCCTACTTCTTGAGTCTGGGATCTTTCTTCAGTGATGCTAGAACCCTTACAATGTTGCTGTGAAGTCTGACTTCAATTGTTAGTGAGGGTAGGTCTTGGCTAGGGAAAAAGGTCTTTCTCCTCAGAAATGCAGTATTTTAAGCCTCGTGGAAAACAGTTTTTGAAAGGGAAAATTATCGGTGTTGGAAAATAGCTTCACATTGGTGAATTCTAACATATTCAATATTTGATGGGTATGTTTTTGTTTCATCATGGAAAGCATTTATTTTAATATAAGAAAAGTAATAAAAGAATTATTTAACATACACAAGCACTTTCACAGTTTTTGTTTCCATTTCCTAAAAACAAAAATGTTCTCGTTATTATTTTTTCTATTCAATATAATGACATGTTTTCTTAAAACTATCCACAGAATCTGAAATCATTGCAGATCTCTCTATTTCCCGAGTATAAATTCAATCAACTTTAAACTTGTAGTGTATTTGTCTTCTGGGTCATGAGACTTCAACATTAAAACATATGTTGATGCTCTGTTTTCTTGAATAAATCAACAATATTTTGATGTCCAGAATATATTAATGCAGATTTTACACATGGATAATTATTATGACAATGGTGAAAAAATTAAGATTAAAATCACATTTTAATATAATTCATAAACATCCTCCTGCATAACATTCTGTATAGGAACATGTCCTCAATTATGCTGACCAGCATATGCTTAAAACAATAGACAGTATTTCCTATAGCAGAGTGACTCTCAGATTAAGAGAATAAACTAATTGATCTGCAAAGCATACTCCATGGTTGGCATCTTCAACCTGGACATGCAGAACATGGATGTATGCAGGTGGTACTCAGGAGCCTTTTACTATGGGAAGGGAAGAATTGTTCTTTTCCATAACTCCTATAAAAGAGGACAATGAAAAAGAGAGCTTTGGGGAGTAACCACAGTTGAGACATCAATGACAATGTTGTATCATATTGTAAATGTTAAAGATATCATAATATACAATTTTCATCAAAATTCTTAAACTCTGCTAGTTAATTGGCCTAGCAATACAGTTGATAGCAAATTACCTGATCATAATTGTATAATAATTTGATAAACTACACTTAAATATGAATTTTTGAAGTGATGAATTATTCACAAAAATAAAAATGATATGTCTATTTAATCTTCGGTAATAATAGCCCTTGATTATCATGAACATAAAATTTTGAAAGAGGTGAAAGGAGATGTTATCAATAGTGTGTATGGTGTGAGTTCGTAGATTTGATACATACTTCAAAAGTTGAAGTACTTTCCTAAAGTAACTCAAATACTCATCCCTGTCATTTGGTTGATGTGCTGCTGTCTAAAGTGTAGATTGATGGTTGACAGCATTGATGTTATAAATTATGCATGCCAATTTAGTGAACACAATTAAACTGAGGCAGTATGGGTAATTTAAATAATTGCATGAATAAATAGTATTATTAGTCTTGTCAAAATCTGCACCTATACTAAATGTCAGCATTCATATCAACAAAGAGTTCTTAGGTTCCAGGATTATGAATCAAGATGGTTGGGAGACCGATTTCTAGTTCAATTATTTGTAAAAATAATATTAGCATACATTTGTCAGTTAACTTTTGGTTTTTACTTTTCCCTGAAGTTTGAGCAAGTACCAGTAACTAAGATTTCAGTTATTTTTGTTAAACTTAGTTGAATAGAGAATTTAAAATTGATATCTGTAGCATTTGACCCCTTACTATATATCTTTATATTATATATATATATCATATATATAACATATATATGTTGGTTTCAATATTTATGGTATATTTTTAGTGTTGTGTTTAAAATATTAATTATAAACTTATTTTTCCCCCACAATACAGACAAACCATTCTCGATACTCAGTAGAGGTCAAATTATTTCTTAGTCAGACTACATTTTTTCGCAAGTACATTACTACCATATTCAAAGAGTTTTATGCCTATGGTTCCTTCTTTTTTAAGGTTTATTTACCTATTGTGTATACACTGCTGTGCCTGCAGGTCAGAAGAAGGCATCAGATATCATTATAAACGGTTGTGAGCCATCCACCACGTGGTTGCTGGGAATTGAACTCAGGACCTCGAGAAGAGCAGTCAGTGCTCTTAATCTCAGCCAAGCCGTATCTCCAGCCTCAGCCTGTAGTTCTTATTGTGATTGGCAGTGAAGCATTTGTTTAAGTTTAGAACTAGAGATTTTAGAGGATAAATAGGATGATTAACATTGAGATTTAAAAATGATACCACTCTGAAGAAATGACATATTGCTATAATATTCTTTGTGACTATTGGAACCAATCATTTAAGGGAAAATATGTCTCAGGGAATCTAAATGGACACATTTTAGTCCTGGTTTTCTGAACAAAATGTAAATTCTTTCATTTTTTAAACAGACTCTTGGAGTATAAAAGTCTGTATGACCTAAGAGTTCTTGTGTGTTTTTAGTTAAGCTGAAGGCAGTTCCAAAGTACTATGACAAGTGTAATTATTGTTACTATATATCATCTATAAACTTATTTGTCATAAAACAATTTTTGTCCTTTTAGCTTTTTAAGGAACAATTGACAGTTCATCTATATTCCTAGAGTATTTAGCAATAATTTTTATATTTTTATACTTTGAAAAATCACATGCACATCAAAATAGTTAACTGATTACCTTAGCTAATTAGCTTTCATTTTTGGTAAATCCTTCTATTTTGTCAAATATTATGTGTGTCATGCATAATGAGTATCTAGAAGTATGTCATTCACAGCAAGATTCATGATATAATATTTTGATGTTTCAAAAATATTTTGTCAAATGTTTGAAACTGACTTCAGACAGTTTTGAAACTTAATGATTGCCAATTTTATTCTATGAGTAAAACTTCTTACCATGAGGATAGTAATGAGACATATATTCTATCATTCCTACTTGCCGTCTTTATCTCAACTAATATCTGCAACATTTTCCACGTGCATTTTAAAATAAAAAATTGACATTATCTCTTCTTGCTAAATTTTACATTTTACCTTATGTTTTACATGATTTCAACAAAGTACTTTTTACAATATTAAATAATTATATTACCAGTCATAAACGTAGATTACCACTAATCTATCTTACATAAGACAATAATAGTTGTGTTGATAAGGAAATTAAACTTTCAAATTACAGTAAGGATGAGAGAGAACTATTTGAAATCTAGAAAGAAATCCATTAATGGGAATTTATTAGACTCTTCCACAAATTGTGCTTATTAGAAACTTGCTGCAATTTGACTAATGTAGCAATGCACAGCAAAGTCACATCTTATCGCAAGCTTGTCTAAAGTTTCCAAATGAGTATTAGAGGTAGAAATTTCTATATAGTATAAAGAACAGAATAACCAGAAGTAATCAGTAAATGTATTGACCTTGTAGATGGACAAAGATTGGGGGATGTCAGAAGAGTGTTGTTTTTATCCAATATTCATCCATGATTTTATAGACACACACACACATATATGTGTATATATATATATATGTGTGTGTGTGTATTTATATATTACACAAAGAATACACAACAAATAGTCATTCCAAGAGCTGTGTGACAGGATTCAAGGTAGTCATCTCCATCAGTAATTAATTGGTATGACACACATTAGGTAAAATCGAGCAGGGTGAGTAGGAGGAATGAGATGACTACTGCACGCAGTCCACTGCCATTACAGTTGAAGAAAGGTAGAAGTCCGCATTGTAAAGGCATGATTTGCAGTATAGTATTACTTAATGTGAAAGTACTAATGACTAATGAACTTTTCTTTAAAAATTATTTCATCTTTTGGGCATCTACTGTATGACAGCTTTTACACTGAGTAAAGTGAAGCAAATTGGAACGTGAAGGAAAATATATACAATATGGATCTCAAGTTAAATGGAAAAAGCAGCAGAAACAGCAGAAAGATAAGACTACAGCTTCATACAGTTGTCATCGAACAGTGGTAAGGTAGAACGATAAACCATTTAGGAGATAGTCCTAAGACAGTGTTTCCCATCTACACGATCGACCAGATTTTCAGATTCATTTTGATCATTCTGTTTGCAAGGTCATCTGCATGACTCATTTGGGAACTTTATATAAGCTTGCAGTAGGGTGTGGTTTTTCATGCATTGCTACCATCTGAAGGTCATCACTAGCTCTCCAGCAAGGGAGAATAAGGAACAGTTTTGTCATATTTTTATATTTACTACATAAAAAAGGAAACTTCTAGCTCAAAAAGTTAAAATGTTGGTTCACACAGTTGAGTTGAGAGAAGAGGTTTGTAGTGTATCAACCACTGTCTGCATCTGAAACATTAAGGTAGGTTACCTTCAGTGGTCTTCATCACTATGGATCTGGCAAAGGCACTACAAATTAAGAATGTTTCCTTATATGTGTGAATATACGCTTGTTTAGTAATGATGCTTCCTTACTTTGCATTATCTTCTCAGAGTCTATAAAAACATCTGCATTGTTCTTTCATTTTAATACTAAGAGAAACAATCACCCAAGTGCTCTAACATTATCTTGTCCAAAATAAATGGTACAAGTTAAGGGTAGGCATTGCATATTTCTAGTTCAAATCATTATATTTTTTCTATACCCTGCTATTCTAGAAGACTGGATCCAAAGATAGAAAACTCCTGACATGGAGGATATGAATGGATATTGATTCTCACCAAAGTTGTCATTGCCACTTCAAAATTGAAGCTCTTGGATTTAATGTTATAAATCAAAACATTCTGATGTCTGTTCTAATTAATTTCTATTCCTGTGATGAAATATCCTGATGTGAATCAACTTAGCAGGGGTGGGGGGATGCATTGCTTCACAGTTACAGGTTACAGTCCATCCCGAGGAGAAGTCAAGACAGAATGTCAAACAGCTACTCACAGCACATCCATTGTCGCGAGCGGAAAGAAGTACACAGATCCATCCTGCTTGCTTGCTTGTGCTCAACTCAATGTATTACTCTCACACAGATCAGGACTACCACCTGTTTTTAGGGCATGATGTCACCCACAGTAGCATGGATACCATACTGACTATTCCAATTAACTAATGTAGTTTTCCACAGATATGGACAGTGGCCAGCAAAATGAAGACAATCTCTCACTGAGATACTCTTTCCAGGTGATTGTAGGTTGTGCAAAGCTAAAAATGCTAGTAGTCACAATGACTAAAACATAATTTTCACTCTATATGAACATTCCTCAATTATTATTAATGCAATATGCAATGCATATGTTGTCATAAACATGGTCAAGATGCCAGCTGTAAATATACTTTTGAAACAGAAGTGATGATTGTAAGCACTGCAAACTTCATTTTGGGTCTATCCTTTCTACTATAAAAATATTTCTTTTTAATAAAACCTGCTTTGTTCCTTCTAGCATACCTCTAGCTCATTATCAAATGTATCCATTTTAGGGAAGAGAGGAGTGAATATGTTTTATGTCATGTTAAGGACACTAAAGGGGAGCTTCAGGGAGTAATAGTTTTACAGAAAATCCCCTCTGTTAACATGAGGAAAGTTTAACACTCTTCTGCCAACCTACCCAGAATTGAAGAATTTTTTATATTAAAAAAATAAGAACAATCCATCAGAGACTTGACTTTGTGCATTATTTTGATATGTATATATTGATGGAAATATATAGAATTTTACAACTAATGATGAAGTTTGCTGGCTAGACCTGAAATAAGTAAAACTTCACATTTATTGCCTCCTCACCAAAAAGACCTAAGTGACTTTCAGATATGTTCCCATCATGCGAACATCTATCAACAGTCGTATATAGTATTGAGTAAAAGTAGCATTTTGTGGGGGAATTGATAAGACAGAATTAGTCCATGATTATGAATTAAATGTGTTGTCTACATGTAATTGATGGATATGATCCATTGGAACAATTTTATCTGGGAAACTTTTAAGTGAAAATTAAGGGTACAATCTTTTTTTTTTCTAAGTCTAAGCTGATGGGGTTGTACCCGATCAAATTTTTAACAAACTTTCCAGCTCATTCTGTTTCCTTCTAATTTTGTTATTTAAAAGGATTTTTTTTTTAATTTTACCTAACAAGTACAGTTTCCACTCCTTCCCTCCTCTCCTGCTGTTACCCCCCTATCTTCCCCCCACCCAACCCCCCATCCATGCCTCATAAAAGGTAAGGCTTCACATGGGGAGTCAACAAGGTCTGGTGTATTAAGCTGAGGCAGGATCAAGTCCCTCACCCCCTGTAGCAAGGCTGAGCAAGATATCCCTTTATAGAGAGTGGGCTCCAAAATGCCAATTCATGCACTAGGGATAAATCCTGACCCCATTGTTATGGCCCCACAAACTGCCCAAGCCACAGAATTGTCACCCACTTTCAGAGAGCCTATCTCAGTCCTATGCGAGTTCTCTTGCTGTCAGTCAGAGTCAGTGAGCTCCCACCAGCTCAGGTCAGCTGGTTTTGTAGGGATGCCTATGGTGGTCTTGTCCCTTCATACTGTCGCTCGCTCCTCCCTCTCTTTGATTGGATTCCAGGAGTTCCGTCCAGTTCTTAGCTGTGGATCTGCATCTGCTTCCATCAGGTACTGGATGAAATTTCTATGAGTACAATTAGCGCAGTCATCAATCTGGTTACATGGGGAGGCCAATTTATGTACTCTCTCAACTATTGCTACGAGTTTTAGCTGAGGTCATCTTTGTGGATTCCTGGGAATTTCTCTAGCACCAGGTTTCTCCCTAACCTCATAATCGTTCCCTCTATCAAGATAACTCTTTACTTCCTCTCCCTCTCTGTCCCTCCCCCAACTCATGGTCTCCTCCCATCCCCATTCACCCCCACTCCCACTCCCAACCCCACCCCCTCTTGCACATATTTTACTCAGGAGATCTTATCTATTTCCCTTTCCTGGAGGGATCCATGAATGTCTCTTTTAGGGTCCTCCTTGTTACCTAGCTTCTCAGGAGTTGTGGATTGTAGCCTGGTTAGTCTTTTCTTCATTTCTAATATCTACTTAAAAGTGAGTACATCCTATGTTTGTCTATCTGGGTCTGGGTTGCCTCACTCAGGATGGCCTTTTTCTAGTTTTAAGAAACATTAGAAATGATGAAAATTCCTAGTATGTGAAATTGTCTAAGAAACATTTCAGTTTGCTTAAACAAAATTGAGTATTTTAAAGGTTAAATATGGAACTTACACTCACAATCAAAATTTGCAACGTGCCTGAAGGACATCATTGTACTACCCTGGAGAAGAAGAAAATACAGAACAAGAAGCAAGCCCTCCCTCAATTCCCACTTTTGTGATTGACATCATTGCTGAAGAACAAATTTCCTAATCTTATGAATAGAGCGACAGTAAGGCTGGGAATTCTGTGTTTGGAATTGTGCCCAACACATAATTAGCAGTGTGTAATTGTTAGCCGTTATTTTTATTTTCATTGTTGTTTTTCTTATTATTGTTTTCTTTGCTGAATAGCAGATTTCTAAAGGCCATTCACAAAGTGATAAATGTTGTTGGATTAAAAAAAAAGGAATAAAAAGGTCTGATGCCAGAGTGTTTTCATCTCTATGATGCAATATAAAACTCAGGAGAATAGCTGAAATATCTTCTATCTTCTAAAGTATCATTGAAGGATAGATGAAGACAGAGTTTCCTCCACATACAATATATGATTAACAAGCAAGGTGACTGAGAAATTTGACATATTTGTCTTAGTGGAAAAAAAAACAGGCTTGTCCTAGTCTTCAATGTATTACTCAGCTTTCTAGCCTTGTAAGCAAATATCCAAGAAATATATACTGAAAGGATGAAGAGTTTATTTTTGCTCATGGATTCAGTCAATACTCATCTGCTTTTGCTATTTCTGGTATGTCATGAGGCTGAGCACCATGGCAGAAGGACATGGTAGGATATAGTAATCCTTTATCTCCATGGTAGACAGTAAATACAGAGACAAACATGTTCCAGGGGCCACATGTCTTTCAAAGGTACAGTCTCAGTGCCCTACTTCTAACTGAGGCATGCCTCTTACCCTTTCTCAATAACTGTATTAAGTAAAGAAACCATGAATGGATGCGTCTGCTGAGGAATTCAGCACCATTACATTCCAATTCATTTGCCAGTGATTGAACCCACCAGCTGAGGGGTGGGTCATTCCTCAATATATGACCCTTTTGTGAAAATTCAAATTCAAGCTTAACAGTCACTGTTTTTGCAGTTTGTATCCAATTTTAAAAGAAATGTGTCTTCTTTAGGCTGTGTACCTAAAGATACACTGTTGATGGAAGATTGTCCGGGGGTACTGTTATATGACAAAAGTTCAGTGAGATACTAATCATTCTATAAGAAGGTCACATTTTTCTTTTCTGTTTAACATAATGGATCCTCAGATAATGAAGAAGGGATTTATATTAAACATCTCTGGGAAACTGCAAGCATTAAGAATCAAAACCTGGGGAAAGCAAGATAGAAGAAGGCAGAAATAAACTGAACTGAATAAAATGGATGTTCAAATAAAACAATGAAAAGGAGTTTATTTACACTGGTATAAATGATTAGCTGAGTCATTATTACATGGCAATTATGATAGAGAAAAACATACTTAAACAGTGTATATTAGGCATTCAATAAAGATTCAATATACACTTAGAAATACAGACTAGAAGCTAGAGTAGATTTTGTTCAAACACAAAAGTAGTGTGTACCGGGGATAGGGATGATGATAATTATCAAGTGCGCTCCATAGAACATTAGAAAGAGTGGGGGACAGATCACAAAGGAAACACTGAAGAGAACGCTATCTACGGAGCAGTTGTAGAAGACATAGGGACAGTGGATACCGTTAGTAACAGAGAGCAGGGTGGAGGCTGAAGCTGCAGAAGTTCACGAGGACCAGGCAGGTTCATACCAGAGAATGGACCATGCAGAGTGTATCTTAATATTAAGGATAGCAAGGTAGAATATTCCAGAAATTATTTGTTTATGTGTGTGCCTAATTGTGAATATTTATGAATAAAATCAGTATATGGACCTTTGTGGAAAACTTGCATCTCATCATTCTTTAGACTCCTTTATACTATCGTTCAGGATTGTAAACCTGACCTCTTCATTTGCTTAACCAAATATTTAGCAAACATCTACTGTGGATAGATAAAGAGACAATTATCTGTAAGCATACAGTGAAGAAATTACAGCATGTGTCCTCTGGGGCATCTTAAAAAAAATAATAATACAGAGCCTATTCTGTGCTAAGCTTTATCTTCCAAATACCAGGGAATCAAAACTTACTTTTCTCTTGTTCTGCATTTTCACAAACAAGCCAGATGGTTTTTAAATTGTTTAAAAATGCAGCTCAAGGTAGGATTTTATTATAATTTGTTGTGACTCTTCTAGACATTTCAGAAACCTTTTTTTCTTTCTCAGTAACAAAGGAGTTTATAAAAATAGAGTTGTCAGAAGGTAGAAATCTAAATCCTATCTTGTCTTAGAATAGACTCATATATTAGGAAAAATTTCCACACCATTTATTTCTTTATTTGTTACTTGAAAGTGCTATGTCTAGATTCTTCGACAGTATCTGCAAATAAATCCATCCACCATTGCCACTGCTGAAGAGAGATTACAAACTCAAAAGCAAACAGGACCATTACTGTTAACAAGTGGAAAATCAGAGACCTCAAATTCAACATCTCATGTCATGAGCTGAAAAACATTGTGTAGTGGCATTTCAATTGTATTTTAATAAATAAAACCTGTCTGAAGATCTGAGAGTAACAGCCCCACTGTTCAGCCCAACGACAATGTTATGCTAACATACACCTTTAATCCCAGTAGCCACACTAGTTGCCATAGAAATTAGGTGGGGCATACTTTTAATTCCAGTGTTGCATATCTTTAAACCCAGCCCTAGAGAGAAATATAAGACAGGGAGAGACAGCTCTCAGACACAATCTCCTTCTCAGATTCCAGGAGACAGGATCACTATTTCAGACTGATGTCGAGGTAAGAGCAAGTAGTTGGTTGTTTTGCTTTTCAGATCTTCAGGTTGAATCCCAATTTCTTTCTCTGAATTTTCATTAATCATGTTTCATTTGGTGTCCAACTATTGGGATATGAATTTACAAAAAAAAAAAACTTTTGTCTGATATTTTCTAGCCATCAGCCCAGGCCAGAGTTGGGATTGGAACTTCAGTTCTAGGAATTGGAACCCAAACCTAGCTACCTGGGTTCAGGTGAAAAACTAGCGCTCCCAGCTCCCATCCACTGGCATGGCAACATGGGACCTGACTATATCCACGGAAAACCTGAGAAAGCTTAAAAAGGAATTCTAGATGCAAAAGAACAGAGTTAAGTATGGGTTAGCACTGTGGATCCTTTAAGCAAGGTTTTCCTGATTCAGTGGTAGCAAAAAGAAAACACATGAAAAAATAAACCAGAAAACCAAAAATGGGTGGTTTCAAAATAGCAGCTTCCTGTGCTATGCTGCTAGCACTAACTGCCTCTTTCAGGAGGTCGAGTCTTGAATGCAGTTGGTGGGCAGCATGCTGCAAGTTACTTGGCAACGTGGACCAAGTGGTTATCAGAGTTGAGGTGGTGAGCATGGCTCCTACCTGGCAGTCTCACAGAAAGCAAACAGCTCTGCCATGCAGGACGAGGTGGAGCAAGCATGTAGGACATTGTTTGCCCTAGCAACACAGCTGCTTCGATTTTTAAGAAGCAAGCACTTAGCATTTTAATAAACCTTTCTGGTCAGAAAACAATTACAGATACATAATCAGGACAGATTCAGACATAAAAGACCTCTGGATGAGACACAGTTTATTTAAAAAATATCCCTAGGCTTGGGAGAGAGAAGAAAAAGAGTATAGAGAGCTATAGACAGAAATAAAGGGTTTTTTTTTTAAAAAATAAAACAAAGTCTTTAAAAATACAGAGTACGGAGAGTCGTAGATTAAAAGGCGTAGCCTAGAAACCTGCATCTACAATCCCAAAATAATGGATTATAGATGTTTGGTTTTGTTTAATGTCTTGGTTACAAATTGTTATAGATAATGGTCAGGAAAAAAGGTAAACAAAGGAAATTAAATTCAAGATTTTTTAGTAAAATAAAGAGTTCTGGTCTGATGCTGGATTTCTATGATTTTTTTTAGATTTAGATTTTTCTATATGATTTTGATGAAGAAGATGTTTTGAACAAAAATCACATATAATATTATAGCCCATGAACTTCTTTGTGAGTGCAAACTTTTATTTTACAACATAATATGTTGTGTGATAAATTTCTGCTGAGCAAAAAGAAACAGAATTTATTCTTTAAAGAAAAGGTTTTTCCTATATAATCCTGGAGAGTCCTTTACCCTTGAATATATAGCCTTTCATAAATATTACTAGCAGGCTAAAAAGCTGGCATTTAAATGTCATTACTATAAATAAACCACAGAATGTGATGCCTGACTTTAAGGGTCAGTGCCACAGAGGAAATGGTGGAGTATTCTATATAAGGAAGAATATCTCTGCTACCAATCCTTATTTCTTTAAGAACTCTCATTTATCAATTAATGGTTAATTTTAAATTTCAGGGTAATGTAGTCCTCAGAAAGGGCCAGGGACATCACCAACACCTTAGTCACACTGGCCATAAGCACAGAAGTTACTGTTCACTGCCTGTCCCCAGAGTGTCTTTTCCTGCATCTCTTTCTGTTCAACCATGACAGTCCATACCAGGTCTATTCTGTACTTCAAAAATAGTGAAAATCTACATGGCATACTTAGACAATCCTGCCACTAGTATGTGATTTTATAAATGCCTTTGATTTCTTAAAAACTATTTTTTTCTTTTACTCCTGGTTCAATATTTAAAGACATATTGACTTCTTTGACATTTCCAAAGTTTGTTTCTTCTCTATTACTTTAAAGGTGTGTGTGTGTGTCTGTGTGTGTCTGTGTGTGTGTGTGTGTGTGTGTATGCATATATATTTATATCAATATCTGGCCTTTTCTGTTGTGTCCCAAATCTTCTATTCTCACTATCTGGATACATATTTTGTACAACCAAAATTTAGCTTTAAAACCATTTATTGTGCTTTATGAAAAAAAAAGTATTCTGGAAAACAATATTCAACTAATCCCTGTTAATTATGTATGTTATTTTCACTAAAATGCGAATACATGCCATACAAATTAGACTCAGTCTATTTCTCTTTGTATGACTTCTGTGATCTTTTGAATGTTTATATTATATCTTTAGCACTGAGTCTGAGTCCTCAGTTCAGTAACTACAAACAGTGTAACAATCAGGTGTCTCTTTTGTTGTTTTTCTTATGAACTATGTAAGACTACATTGAATGTTTTGTTTTAACAATACCCTCATTAAATGTCTAATCTGCTTTGGAATGCTTGGATTATTTGAGTTACTACTGTGCTATTGATAATATACTGATATGGGGCCAATGATGTTTTACATATTGAAAATATAAAGGTTTAAAGCAAGCAAACCCACAAACCAGAGTAAAGTGATTCCTTGGTATCCACAGGCACTCAATTCATGTAAATTCCTAAAGGATGTTCAAGGACTTGGTACAAAGTAGCATAGTGTTTATATATAATTCAAACACATATGACCACATGCTTTAAATCAATTTGGATTATTTATAATAGTTAATAACATTAGAATGTTCAGCCAGTAGTAATTAATTTTACTTATTTTTATTTTATTATGTTTACACAGTATAATGTCAAAAATGTTTATAGATGTTCCCTACAGATGCATTTTTCAAATATTTTTGAGTTTTAGTTGGTTGGATCCAAGAAGGGTAAATCTACAGATGCATTGGCCTGTGTATAACTTACTAAAATAAATCATTCTGGCTAATAAATCTTGGCAATGGTTAATGGTGTAACTGGAGAGTGAGTTGCAAAGCCTACTAGCAGAAGAACTGGGTACATAAATGCATGGAAACACACACACAAAAAAGAAAAGGTTAAGTGATAGAAATTCACTAAAATAAACAACTTCTAAAAATGATAACAACATAAGAATAGCTGAAAACCTTAAAATGAAATTATAAATAAATCACAGAGATTAACACACTCCCACCCCAGTAGCCTCATGTAAGAGTCTTGCAAGCATCTGCATTCAGGTGCAGAGTGTAGGCAAAACTGGGGAAGATATTCTTCTTCTCAGGATGTAGCCCCCTCAAGTGGCCCTGAGAAAGCACTCACTGACAGGGACTAACCCATAGCATCTTAAGTCTAAGAGCAAGGTAATAAAATTGGCATTGGGTTTCTACTGAAATGTTAATTTCATACAATATCTGTTGCATTGAGGCTGCTTGTTGGATCCTGGCTACTCAGCCTCCTGAAATCAACACACAGAAACTATATTAATTAAATCACTGTTTGGCCTATTAGCTCTAGCTTCTTATTGACTAACTCTTACATATAAATTTAACCCATTTTTATTAATCTATGTATCGCCATGTGGCTGCAGTTTATCAGCTAAAGTTCCCAGCATCTGTCTCTGGCAGCAGCTCCATGGTTTCTCTTTAACTCTTCCCTTCTTTCTTCCAGCATTTTGTTTACTTTTTCCTGCCTACCTAAGTTTTGCCCCGCTATAGGTTCAAAACAGGTCTTTATTAAATAACCAATAAAAGTAACACTCAGACAGAAGGACCTCCCACACTACTTTTTTCAGTTCCATTTCTACATTTTATTCAGTTTTGTGCTTAAGCCATAAAATGATGCTCCCAATATTTAGGGTATGTTTCTTATCTGAATTAATTTAATCTAGAAGTTCCCTCACAGACAGATAAAGGTGAATGAAAAACTGCCAATACAGGTGGAACTGTCTTTGAAATTTCCTGTTTCATGAAAAAGTCTGCTGGATACTATGGGCCTGTAGGCTGAACATGGATGCCCCAACTCTACAGAAGAACTTTGGCAGACTGTACAGGCAGCGAGATGTCCCTGTCAATTCTAGAGTTTTAGAAGTTGCTTACAATTAACTTCTTGTTTACTTTGGTAATATTTTATCCTTCTGGAGACTTTGTTGGAGTTGAAGAATGAATAGTTATAGTTATAATTAGTTTTTCTGAACTATGATAAAAGATAAAGTAGATATAAATATTGAAACTTTAATTCTTGTTTGATACCTGTTTTATTATATATAATTTTACTATGTTAAAGTTAAAGCTTTCCATTTTGTTTAAATAGAAAAGAGGAAATGATGTTGGAAGTCCTTCTGTCTGTGTGTTGCTTTTATTGGTTAATGAATAAAAAACTGCTTTGAACCTATAGTAGTGCAAAATGTAGGTAGGCAGGGGAAACAAAACTGAATGCTGGAAAAAAAGGGGGCAGAGTTAGAGAGAAGTCAAGGAGTTGCCACCAGAGACAGACACTGGGAACATTAGCTGGTAAGCCACTGTCATGTGGTGAAATGCAGATTTATAGAAATGGGTTAAATTAATATAAGAGTTAGCCAGTAAGAAGTTAGAGCAAATGGGCTAAGCAGTGATTTAATTAATACAGTTTCTGTGTAATTATTTCAGGTCTAAGTTAGCCAGGAGGCCAGCAACCAACAAGCAGCCTCCTGTAACAATATCATTTTCTATTACTAGAGCTAGGTATTATTAAATTTTTCTTGATAATAAAATCAGACGGAAAGTTTCTTCTGTAACTTTCCCAAAGTCACACTGTTCTTGGAAAGAGCAGTAAAGCTGTCTATCTCATTCTGTAGCTTCTGAAGTTCATACATATGGCTCCAGCTGACCTCCATCTGGTATTAACAGGTAAACAAATTAGAAATAAAAATTTCCTTCAAAAACATTTTCCAAGGGATCAAGTATCAACTTTCCAACACAAGAGTGATAATTTCAAATATCTTAGGTGATATTTGCAGTATAGCAAATATGGTAGAACTTTTCTGTGGAATTATTTGAAAGTTTCCCTTAAAAATTTATTCAACTTCAAAATGATTTGTTGATGTAGAAGTAATATAGAAATAATGATAAAATTTATCTGCCTTTATTTAATTTAGAGTCTTTGAAAAGAGTAATCAAAATAAAAGAATAAACATATTTGATATTTTTAGAACTTACTTTGCAAATAAATAAGATACATCAAATAAAATAAATCTAAATCATACAGCAGAGAAATACTATTTAGACTATGCATACAAAATTTTATGCAAAGTTGTTATTTTCTTTTTTTCCAATTGTTGTAGTAGATAGTGAAAAGATTGTACAAGGAAAGCTAATAGGAATTTCTCATGGAGAAAGTATCAGAAGATGTAGCTAGCCAAATCAGTGAGGAAAGACAGAAAGCAACTGCTGTGGTTCAGGAAGCTATCCAAAAGCCCTGAAATAAAGTGAGCACAATGATGCTAAGGGACTTATATAATCTTCTGAAAATACTAGATGAGAAAAATTGCCAGACTGCAGTGATGCATTGTATAGGTGTTGAAATCTGAATGAAGTAATATTTATTTCAGACATTTTATACATTGAAAGAATATTCAATAATTAAAACTGAGCAGGTAAGGATTTGTGGAAGGGCGTTGTAGTTGGGATTAAATGTTGACCATAAAATTCCCTAGTTGTCCAAATTGAGAGTCTGTGAATGTCCTTGCATATACTGACTTGTAAGTTGAAAGAGCAATAAACGTGAGGACCATGCATTTAAGGTCATTCTTTACAGTGACAGGACTTGTAAGGTTATTGAAAAGTAAAGCAAAGAGAGATCTAAGGTTGACAGACGAGAGGTAGATAGGATGAAACCTGATATACTATGGACATTAAGAAAGATAAAACATCCACTGTCAAATTCTGCTGATCCACAGGTCAATAGCAGTGATTGGAAAGATCCATTAATCATGCTAACAGAAGTTTACAAACAAACTTGATAAATTCAGATCCAGTAAATTAGTCTGAGAAAAAGGAGAGAGAGTTGGTGTGGAATGGCTAAAGGGAATAGAAAGAGTGACCAACTTTGTCTAGGCAACTGCATTGGGAAACTTGAACAAGAAAGTGTGTAGACATAGGGCAGGGTCAAAAATTAGAATATGCTTATATATTATCCTCTGGATGGGTACTAATGAGATGTATTTTAGCAACTGACATTGAGGGGATGCCTAAATGCCAGACATTTTTCTGTTTATTCTTCTGAGAAGAATTGCTGCATACACACTCCGGCATCTTGACAGAATTGCTCCTGTTTCTACAGACAAGAAAATTGGGACACAGAAGAGGATTTGTTCTAATTTCCAAGATAGGAAGAAGCAGAGTCAGGATTTATAAAGCATCTTCACTTGAGTTTGTTTTCTTGATGCTGTAAAATATACTACTGCTTCAAACACACAGAGGAAATGGAAAGCTAAGCAAAGAATGGAAATAGCTTATGGGTTAGTGGGAAGGTGAGGGAGAGGAGGTTCAAAATTAAATGGATATTTTAGATGTTAATTGGCACAGGGACTTGAGTCTTTGATTCGGAAATGCTTTAATGATCCAGGACCTTTTTATTGTATCTCATTATGGCTGAAAAAAATGTGTGAGATAATGATAATGACAGTAATACTTCCTCTTCAAGGTAAATATGTGAAGATTGTGGTATGGTTTAAAATACCTTAAATAAATGTGAGTTGTTTTCATTTCTAAGTATAAGAAATGTACTGGGGATTACAGATGTCTTCTCCAGTCCCCCTCACAACTGTTAAATTACATCTCATTTGATTTAGTGCAAAAGCGATTATGTGGTGGTGTTGGCTGCATTTCAGGTGTGGATGTAGAGAGTGTAAAGTGCTTTTGGATATGCTAACAACTCAACAGTGTTAATTAAAGACAATAATATGCTTGGCTCTTGACATGGGGGACTCCTGCTAGCAGAGCATAAACAATGGAATGTGCCCAAACACCTGAATCTTGACAATTTATTTCAGAAAGCAAGGTTTACTGTTTTCAGGGCAAAGCTACATGTATACCTGTGATTTACAGACCCGCAAAATCCCCCAACTCCAAACATAAGCTTGATCATAGATGGTGAGAGAAATTAAATCAATTAAGAAAGGAGATTTAATCTGTATGTCATGTATATACAATGCTTATTTGAATGCTTATTTTCAATGTCTATAATTTATTTGCTAAAAGTAAGGAATATGCTTTTCTTTATGTTATATAAAATAAAGGGAAACTGTGCTAATATTTGGAAGTGTATTATTTGTGAGAGATTTAATTTTTTGATGTTCCATCCTTTCAATATGGAGTTCTTAGAAAGTATTCTAGAAAGAGTCAACCAGCTATGAAAAATACTAATAGAATGGCTTTCACCTTCCCTCTTAAATGCCTTTGTTTTATCTTTACCTTCTGCTTTCTTTTCTTTCTGTTTTTAAAAATATATTTTCTTTTTAAATATATTCTTATTCAGTAACTATGATACATTTTAGAATTTTAATATACAGTGGAAAAATTCAATTTTCTTCACTGTTTTCAAATTCTTGGGATGTTACTTTTGAGATTCCTGTTTTCTTCTATGGACAATTACTGCATAATTACATGGTTCCAGAATAAGAAATATGATTGATAATAATTTATGTGTAATGAGTCTTAAGCAATAACTATCAAATAAAAAATGTTGTCTATTAAAAAAGAAAACACAAACTCTTTTTATAACAAGACAGAAATTTCAATATGAAATTTTGTTGCAAATCTACTTATCAAAATTAATTCTAAGGATCAAAATGGATAGCTATGTGGCCTACATAATTTTCTATTGCCTAAGTCAAAGATGTTTTCGAAATTACTGATATTTTTAGCTCTTTTTATAGATACAATCTGGAATTATCCTTTATCAATAATAAGTGATACAATGGTAATACAATAATAGTCACAAATAAGTGAAAGTATGAAAAGTACCTTTATATGAAGGTGATAATAATACTATAGAAAATTAAATAGAAGAAATAAAATATTTTCTATTCAGAGTTCAATAATAAACTAGAAACACTGGAGAGTTAGATTAGGCTAAAGCACAAAAGTGTGTCTTACAGAAACTAAGAATAAATGGTTTAATATTATTTTCTATGAGAAACTTCCTGCTGAGGAAGCCCCTTTACGTGAAAGAACTCTTAAGATAATTTGACCTTAACTGCAGTGTGCTTTCTCTACCTGGACCCAGAAACTAAACAGTCTTCCTTTTTTGAAATATCCCCAAATTGCTCACTTGAATTGTCATAGTATGCCAGTGGCTACCAATGGCATCAAAACATCAATAAAAAGCTTTGCTTCCAAAAGTTTCACCTTAATAGGATGTTTGCCAAACCAGAGCTTGTGTTTCTTTAATCAATTGTGTTTCTTTAATCCGTGAAGTGTTAAGTAACATCTTTGTAACAAAGAGGTAGGCCATATTACCCCACTAGCACACAAACAACTTCAAAATGAAACTATTTATAGCTGTAACATAGGTCCCCATTGAATCTACCTATTTATGTGCTTTGTATTTCATTGCTGCCCCTTCTTTCTGTCAAACTGGCTCCTACATTCCCTGGCTTCTGTGGCTCTTCTTGATCTTTCCCTTCTTCTAATGCCCTGTGCTAATACTACTTCTTTCTCTAGCTGACACTAAGGGGTTTCTCTGTGGCATGTCTCTTTTGGCACCTGTTTATGAGCATTGAAGGTGAGTAAGTAACACCCTCCTGTTTTTTCTTGCTTCCCTGTAGTAGCCTTTAAGCTGTGAGCTATCTGAACGTATCCTGTGATGTCTATCTCACTCTCACTGTGTGAATATTATCTATCATAATGCATCATATATAGTACATATACAATAATATGTGAATATAGGAAATTGAAAATAATTTAAGATGTTATTTTGAAAAAAACACACAAAAGTTGGAGTTGTAAATCCATTCTGTTAACAATACGTAGTCTCAATTTTTTTTTTGGAAGCTTTCCACACTTCAATAAAACATACGCTGTGTGATTTCTGATTGTATGACTATTACACTAGTGAAATATGGTCCACTAGCAAATTGCAAAGCTTTGCCCAGCTAGAGAATTAGTATAAAACCTAATAAACATAACAGCATTTTGGAATTTTATAGGGTCACGGTTGTATTCCATGATTGAATGCAGTGATGGCATTACATCATCCACATACCAGTTTTCCGTGTATGGGTGATAGGAGGAGGTATATGGGTGATAGGAGCCAGGCTGACACTTGTTCGCTTCATAGCTCCAAGAAGAATTCATCAATAGTTGATGAGGTTAATGCATGCTGCTTCTTATTATTGGCATACTATATTTGTGTTCATTAAATAATTCAGAAGTGATTAAACATTAAGTATTTTGCTTATCAAAGAAGGCTCTTTCCAAATAAAATAATTTTTCTACTTAAACTTATTTCATACATGGATTAAGAATGATTGCATGATAAAAACACATGAAATTCTTAAATGCTAGAATTAAAATAATATGTACCTAAATATATATTTCTACAAATTTCAGATTATACAAATATTTATCTAATTTTTCAAATTATTTTATGTATTGTAAATGTTATTAAGTCATGGACTAAAGACTTGGGGACATCTAACTCTAAAAATTAACTATAGCATGTGAGGGTGAAAATAAGAGGTAGAACTTAAAATCCTCCCCTCCCTCACTGCAAACAGTCAAATATGTTTTCTGAAGGATTTTAGTGAGAGGCACGTTATGAAAAGTATCCTGTGATTGACATTTTCCAGGTTAAAATATGAATTTTTAAAGAACTGCTTCCAGCATACTAACATCTGAGCTCGACAAATAAGTTACAGATATGATTAGCAAAGTAATATTTTCTTAACCTTTCAAAACAGAGATAACTTGAGAAATGCTGTATCCACAGGCAGCAACTAATGTTTGTTGGTCCAAAGAATAGAGAGAAAATTCTCTTTCACATTTTTTGTTTACTACCTTTCACCTCTAGAGAAATGAGGGTATTTTCCCAAAAGAAATAAATTTCTGGTTTTAATTCCCTACAGTATGCATTTTCAAAACTCGTGGAATCACAAAGGAATTACTTGGTAAGTTTTTCAAAATATTATAAATATATAAAGTATTTTTTCTTTCAATTAACAATTTTGAGAATTGTTAATAAAACATTACTAAAATAATTACTAATAAAACTTAATATTTTAAATGTATGTGTGAGTTAACCTAATAGTTCTACTTTTTTATGACCTTTTGAATTGTACTGTACATTAAAGTTATACATTGAGGTAAAAATATAGTAATAGTTATTAGAAGTTGACTAAACCAAAAATGGATGGAGTTTTCAGGATTCTTTTTATTTTCAGAAATAAATCTAATTTCTACAAAAGAAACAAATTAAGTAAGTAACTAACTAACGACAACAAAACCCATTTTTCCCTCATTTTCTACCAAGCAAGAAATTGTGTAGTGGTCTGAATTAGAAATGTGCCCTACAGGTTCCTGGATTTGACAACATGGTTTCTACTTGTGGTATTGTTTGAGGAAGACACAGAACCTTCAAGAGGTAGAGTTTTGCTAGAGGAAATACATGAGTAGGGGTTGACTCTGAGACTCAATCTACTTCTAATTTCCTTTCCTTGCTTCTGATGATTCGCTTGATGTGATCTCTCAACTTTCTGTTGGAGCTAACTGCAGCAATGTCTTCCCCAACATTAGGGAGCGCCAAGACAAAATGAATTTGCTCATTTAAACTGTGCTGGGATTTTACAAAGTAACAGAATAATTAAAATTTTTAGCAACAAAAAAATGACTAATGCAGGTTAGAAGGGTTTGTTTTTGATAACCTGTTGGTGGGGGACAACTCTATATTCTGTCAATTATATTTTAAATAAACGTTGATTGTCTGGTAGCCAAGCAGGAAGTATAGGTGGGAAAGCCAGACAGGAAGTAGAGGTGGGGCACTGAGATCAGGAGTATTCTGGGAAGAAGGAAGCTCTTTCCATAGTCCTGTTCAGATCACAGAAGAAGTAAGATGTGACCTGCCCCACTGAAAAAGGTATCAAGCCATGTGGCTAACATAGATAAGAATAATGGGTTAATATAAGTTATAAGAGCTAATATGAAGCCTGAGCTAATGGGCCAATCAGTTTATAACTTATGGAGACCTCTGTGTAATTTTCTTTGGAGCTAATAGCTGTGGGACCTGGTAGCAGGACAGAAACCCTCAACATGCAAGACCTCATGTTACAAAATGGCTCCCACATGGACAACTCATCCACATAAAGCCTGAGACAGCTAGGGAAGTAATTCTAGAACAAAATGACAGCATTGTGCATGGTTTCTTTGTAGGAGCAATTTCTCAGGTCTGCTCTGCTTACTAGAGGCAAGCAAGTGCTCTCATTTAAGAAAGGCTTCCTGACTCAGCTTTATCAGCCTTGCAGCTCTTTTAAGAGGTCCTGCCAAGAAACACTTAAATAGTTTTGATAAAAAGCTGACTGCATGCTTTTTGGTTTTCAGTGATAGCAGGAAAAAAGCCATGCTGTATTAAAATGCCAGCTTCCTGGACCATCCTGCCAGGGCAAACTATGACTCCTTCAGTCAGGTGGTCTGACTATGGAGTGTTTGAGTATGGTTTCTGAGTGCACTGCTGCAGCTTGCTTGCTGGCAGGGACCTTGAAACGCTGTAGAGTTGTGACAGTGAACATGGCTCTGGTTATGAGGCTGGAATCTAATAAAGCTAAGGAATGGACAGGATCCAGCTGTCAAAGCCACAGTTTTAATCCTACTCATATTGTTTGGTAAATTAAAGACTCACGTAGTCAAAAAAAGAGATATACAGTAAAGAGAGATTCCAAGAAACAAACCTCTAAATGGTTTACTGTATGTTAAAAATATACGCTGGTTTGGGAGAGAAAAAAAGTTTAAAGTCTTTAAAATAAAAAAGAAAGAAAGAGAGTAGTTGGGTGTGGTGATACTCACCTTTAATACCTACGTTTGGGAGGCAGAGGTAGACTGACCTCTGTGAGTTCAAGGTGTGGTAGCACACACCTTTAGTCCCAGCACTGGGGAGGCAGATATGGACACATTTCTGTGTGTTCAAGGACAGCCTGGTCTACAGAATGAGTTCCAGGACAAAGATACACAGAGAACCTAGCTCAAAAACCCAAAAGTTAAAATAAAAATAAAAAAATAGAGGTTAAAGTAAAGCCACATAAATATAGAAAAGACAGAGAGAATCTAGATTCTATATGTTATTATGTTTTCTTTGAGTTATTTGAATGCTGAGGAAGGAGTAACAGATGCTAAAAGAAATTTGCTTATAAATGCTGCTGAATTAATCCAAGATAGGTATTTTGAAAATACCTTGATTTCAAAATTGAAGTCAAAAGATAGGTTACTTTGGAGAAGAAATTTTGCTTTTGTTTCCATAGGAAATGAAAGGCTCTGGATCTGTTCAGAGTAAAGAAAAATCAGGTTTGATCAAGGAAAACCACCTGAGAAATCTCCGGAAGGAACAGATGGCCCAGATGTCTGAGTTCTACATCCAGAACAGATTCAAGACCTCTGCCTGAGATGATCAGGTCTCACAGGATACTCCAGCCAGGACTTGATCAGCATTCTAACTTTTCTTTAGGTCTCCATAGGATTATCATTGCCCTCAACCAGCTGGAAGAAGCCTGGAAAACTATGCCCACATTCCCAAAAAATGGACTATGGATATTCTTGTTTTCTAAAAAAGAAAAAAAAAGAGGGAAATGGTGCAGGACAATTCTATATTCTGTCAATTATATTTTAAATAAATGCTGATTGGCTGGTAGTCAGGCAGAAAGTATAGGTGGGAAAGCCAGACAGGAAGTAGAGGTGGGACAATGAGAACAGGAGTACTTTGGGAAGAAAGAAACTCTTTCTACAGTCCTGCCCAGACCACGGAAGAAGCAAGATGTAACCTGCCCTGATGAAAAAGGTACCAAGCCATGTGGCTAACATAGATAAGAAAAATGGGTTAATATAAGTTATAAGAGCTAATATGAAGCCTGAGCTAATGGGCCAATCAGTTTATAACTTATGGAGACCTCCGTGTGATTTTCATTGGAGATAAACAGCTGTGGGACCTGGTGGCAGGACAGAAACCCCCAACAAGGAAGCCCTCATGTTACACCCTTTGAAGATGGAAGAATAATAATGACTTTATAAAAAATAACTTCTGTTGTTGTTATGTCTTTCTGTTTTATATTGCAACAACATTATTCTGTGTAGTCCAATTTTCTCAGAAATATCCTGTAAACGAACCTAACCTCAAAAATAACAGAGATACGCTGGCATCTGTACTGACCACGTTTAAAGATTAGGAAGTAGTATCATTAAAATGTAAAGAAAGTGTTGGTGTGTCAGGGTTTGGATTTTGAGGGTTTTGTTTTTGATTTGGAGGCAGGTAGAGTCTCCCTATGTTGTTCAGGCTTCTGCTCTAGTCCTTTGAGCAGTTGGGACTGTAGGCATGTGCTTCCATGGCTTCCTTAGGAAATCTTTAAAACGATTTTATTGCTCCCCAAAATTATTATCTATAGACCAGCACCTGGAAGCTCCGAAGAAATTCCAAATCATAAATGTAATCTAGACATATATAATCTAGACATAATAAATTATTATCTGCACTGGTAATCAGATTCCACAGTGATCTCATTCATATTAATATCAGATCAGTAATATTCTATCACACAGGTATATATCAGACATTCCTACTTGGAGCTCAAGAAGATTAAGCACAGCTCTTATGCACTGTACTTCCATCATGGAATGAAAGCATACACCCCTTTTACCAACAGAAGAAAAGCCATACATAGAAGGAATGTGATTTATCATACAGTACACTTAGGGATAAACATATTCTGTGCAGTAGACATTAAGATGATTTCATTATATTGTTACAAAGCTGGAATCTATAAAGGATATACTATTTTAGGTGATAGAAACTGACATTTTCTCTCCTTGTTGAATTTTATGAAGTTATCCACTGTTTGCTAAATAAAGCTAATGTCCAGAATCCTTATGCTTTTTTGTACTAATCCTGTCATGATTTTGATTGTGACTAATTAGAGTACTGCAAACCTATGCGAACACAAAATTTTAAAAGGTTCCTATTCTTCTATTTTTTAATATTTTGTGTTTACTTAATTTTGTTATGCGTAGCCTCCCAACCTCAGTAATTTACTTTAAATAAATATTTGAATTGGCTTATTTCATAGCTTTTACTGCCTGATTCTAATACGTATTGCTTTATACCAGCTTGGATAAAGCCCAGAAGAGGGACTGGTGTGTATCAAATGATGCGCACGTCTCTATACTCAAATATACTCTAGTTCATCAGGGGAGTTAAGATATACACACAAATAACCAAGATTAATTGCTGTGACAAAGCAAATGCTTTGGGAACACAGTCACTGACAGTCACTGCTGATCTGGAGAATTAGCTAAGACTTCCTGAAGGGGAAACTATTTAAACTAGGCCAAGGAGAAAGGTTGGAATAGTAACAAGAGGAGATGCAATCAAAGGATATTAAAGGGATATTTCCAGTGAGGTAGGTTATTGCAAACAAAGAGTGCTCAAAAAAGAGGGATTTAAACATTTACTTAGCTACTTCTTGCAAAATATTAAAGCCAAATCACAAAAAGATATCTTGTAGAAATGTATGGGAAGTTTCTAAGCTTTAAGGTATATAAATTAATAGTTTATTAGTAAGATTTCTGATTCAGAGTTGGATAAAATAAGCTGCTGACTATCAAATCATGGGAAAATCCTCTGACTAATGTAAAGCTGCTCATAAAATTGCCTAACATTCACAGGACAAGATATGAGGTTTATTTAATTAATGGACAGAAAGCATTTATTACTTGGTAATGTTCTAACACCAAGAACTTTGCAGTCTGGTTATAACTGATAAATGGTAAATTGATGTTCAGAATCCACAAACTAATCTTATCAGCTGATTCTAGTGGTGCTCATTTAAAGATCATACATAACTTCAGAACGGAACTTCCCGGTAACTTTAAACTAATTTGTTAGACCTACTCTGTTAGTAGTTACCATTATTTCTAATTTATAGTAGAAACTGAGATTTCAGGTCCCTGGTCAAATCATATGAAAGAACTGAAATTCAAAACTACAATTTTGTGGTTTCAAAGTTATTGATTTAATATCTTACACAGAAAAACAAATAATTTATAAGAATTTTGTTCCAGGTAAACCAACAAAGATCAGAAGTTTGGTGGATTTTTTTGGCACAAAGACAGTGATATCAAAAGAAATGAGGAAAAAAGTATATTTCATTCTGTTGCTGTGTCAAACACCATGACTGAAAGCTTGGAAGAGAAAATGATTCACTTCAGCTTCCCGCCTATCACTTGGAGAAATCAGGACAAGAACTCAAGCAGGGACTGGAAACAGAAACTATGGAGGAATACTCCCTGATTGTTCACTGTAGCTCTTACGTACCTAGCTTTCTGTTACCATCCAAGACTTGGCAGTGAATGAGCTGCATGCTGGGACCTACTGGATCAATTAGCATACAGAACCCATAGGCCAACCCAGTCGGAGCAGTCCTTCTATTGAAACACTCTTCTCAAATGACTCTAAGGTGTGTTGAGTTGACAAAGCTAGCAGCCATAGAAAAGAAGAGCATACAGTAGCTGATAAATATTCAGAACAGTAGCTAAGATACACAGTTCTAGGATTATAAAAGGTATAAAAGAATAACACTTTATTGCCTTCTGTGGATAGAAAGACAGAGGTCATGGAAAGGGAAAGAATGGATGAAAGCTCTGATTTTAATACATTTAAAGAAATAGAATGTATTTGCTATTGATGTGTGATACTCTCGAGATTATGCATTACTCTGTGATTCCTCTTGTATTAAGTTCCTAATATTATCTATAGTTTAAGTATATTTTTCTCTTTCAGTACACAGGTTGAAATTTAATTTTGACTATGCAATACCAAGTGATAGAATTAATTCAGATCCTTAGGAAGTGACCAAGATTCTGTGGTCATGAGTGGATTAACCCATTCATGAGAATAATGGGCTTGCCATGAAAGGTGTTTTGGTACAGGGCATAGGGCAAGTCCAACCTGGAACCCACTGTGTCGCAGGCCTGTCAGAGATACACAAAAAGACTGTTAAAAACAGCAACAAAAAGATCAATTGTACAAGGTCTCCTGTGGTGATATTTTGTTTGTGCTATAACAAGCCACACTAGTTAGCCATAGAGGCCAGGTAGTAGTGACACACACTTTTAATCCCAGCATTTGGGAGGCAGAGACAGGTGGTTATAGCTAACCATCACAATTAGATAATTATAGCGCTTCTTAGTGTATTTCTATAAATATACTGTTGAATATATGTACCTTCTGGTTTGGGCCATAAAAGTCTTCAGACTACATAAAAGAAGCTCACTAATGTTTTATAAAACATTACTTTTCAATCATTTTTCTGTTTTTAAACTGAAAAATTAGCTAAAATTTCTGTATATATGGAATCCATTACTCATGGGACACAAACGTTTAGAAAAACTAAAAATATACTTAATAGGTATCACATATTTCTTAATCACATTAAGCTGTAAATGTATTGGTAGTGCATGGAAGCTTTATATGCCACTATGTCATTTTATTAAGCCTTGAACATCTAATTTTAATACATGTGAGTATGTTTGTTGCAAGGTTTTGGAAAAAAAAACTACACATTCGTTCCAAACATTTGATATTTCTTATTTCACAGTAAAGATGTGGAAATAACCAGAAAAAGATTAACTATGTATATTCTTATAAACAAGGATTAACTTATTGAATTTTGTGCTTTGAATTATTGAATTAGTAATGATCTCAACTGGGGAGCTATACTTCAGTGATTCTATCTCATTGGATTAATTGCTGCACCTTTATTCAATAGTTTGCCACCAACAGCCTAATGTCCCATGGTGCTTTCATTGTGATACATTTCATTGTTAATATATTTTGACTTTCCATAGTTTAGTGTTTGTGAAATGAGTACACTAAGGAAAATTCTAAACATTACTATACACAAACCACATTAGAAATTTATACATTGGCTTCAATTAAAAGAAACTCATTTTCCTAATTTTTTTAATGATTTCTTTTTTTTTTAATCTGTGTGTGGTGTGGTGTGTGTGCATGTGTGTGTGGTATGGTGTGTGTTTGGGGAGTGGTATGTATTGTGGTGTGGTGTGCATGTATTGTGGTGTGAGTGTGGTGTGATGTGTGTGTGATGTGGTGTGTGTATGGTGTGTGTGTGTGTATGTGGTGTGGTGTGTGTGTGGTGTAGTGTGTGTGTGTGGTGTGATGTGTGTCTGTGTGTGTCTGTGTGTGTGTGATGCCGAATAATCTCCTGATGGCAAATGCTGAGAACCTGATCAGGCCCTCTGGAAAAAGAATCAAGTGCCCTAGCCCCTATATTATTTCTGTTAAGGAACATTTTCCTCATAATGATCAGCTTTGACTTACAACAAGCAAATCTGCTTTTAGAGTGTTACACTTCTTGAATTTGAAACAGTGTCAGTATTTCTGGGTCTCTTTTCCATAATACTGGATAACAGTTAACATTTGTTTTACTAACACAGGAGGTGTGAGTCTGTATGCGTTCTGCAGATGAAAAGAATTTATGTAATTTGCCACCATTTAAGCAAACATGAAGTACATGTTATTTGAAGTCTTTTCAAATTTCCATTTCATAAAGTTTCAGAGTGACTTTTTATCATGTTGTGCGTGGTGTATTTCTGTCATACCTGGACTCATAAGGAAATTAAAAGATAATTATTGGTAAACTCCAAAGAAAGGTGAAAGTTTGAAACAAATTTTTATTTAGTCATATAGTCTACTACAAAGAAGTTTATTGAAATAATGCTACAGCCGGGCAGTTGTGACACACGCCATTAATCTTAGCACTCGGGAGGCAGAGACAGGTGGATCTCTGTGAATTTGAGGCCAGTGTAGCCTACAAGAGCTAGTTCCAGGACAGGATCCAAAACTACAGAGAAATCGTGTCTCGAACCCACATACACAAAAGAAAAAAAGGAAAAAAGAAAGAAATTATGCTACAAATCGATACAAATAGTTTAAATAGATACAGGACATAATTCAAATTTATATCTGACAATATTAATGTCACATAAATGTATATATGTGTTTACACAGATTATATATTATATAATTATATATAATAGAATTATATATGTTATATATGATTCATTACTGATCTAACTGGATGTTTTTCTTAGATTCCCTGATTATTGTGAGAAACATGTTCTCATTAAAACAGTAGAGGGAGCTCTACCAAAGCCTAGAAACATGAAAAGTTGCAGCTTATATACACAATTCTATGTAAAAAATTACTCAAAAATATTACTTACGAATCAGTGAATTAAAATTTTTAAACCATGGGCTTTGTTAAAAGCTTTATTAAACAAGTGTATTTGTTCACTTTTAATATATTCAATGGGATTAAAGGGCTCTAGTCAGACAAAAGTCATCTTGTCAATGTGTCCCATTTTATTTATGCACACAATTACTCAAATATATCCAAAATAGGTTATTTTAAATAACATTCTCTTTTCATATATGATGCAGGAGTGTTGTATCTGTTAAAGCCTATACTAAAACTGTATTTCTCAAAAACGTGGCTTATTTGACTTTCAAGCATACTCAAAATTGCACTGGGGCAGGGTGGTGGCTGGAGGGCAACTGTGACGTACAGAATCCAGGGGTTTCCAGGAACTGACCTTAATATTCAGATAGTTGACACTGATGGGGTCTTCGTGGAGCCTTAACTCACCACGGGGTTCAGAAATAATATAAATGAATTCAACTACATGAAAGGGGTCTCTAGAGCAGAGAGCTGTGAGGACAAGTAAAAATTACTTAAAAATAAGCCTAGGACTTAAAAGAAATGCTTCCATTTTAGAGATACATTTTACTTAGATATAATAGTTCGTACATATCAGGTCTGATTCAAGGAACATAAAACAGTGCAAACCCAAAACAAAACAAAACAAAACAAAAAAACCTTGAACTTTTCCTGAATCTCAAGTATTTAAAGAATGTTCATATTTTACAGACAAATATATTAAAACTAGCAGATGTATGCAATCTACTTTATGTTCTTTCCAAAATCCCAAATCACTGAAAACTGAGATATTTCTCAGCCATAAAATTAACCCCCGTGTCTAAATCTTCTCAACTAACAGAGCAACTCTTGGTGGCCTCCAATGACACAAAGTCACATAGTCATTACGCTTCCTGCTTTTGGAAGCAGCAATCTTTGACTAAACGTGAAAATGTTTAACTGCCAAGTGCTCATTCAGGACCTCTGGGGACCTTACCTAAAACCTAATGTTTGCTCATGTGCTGTCTAATATTATAATAGACCATGAATGAACCCCAGCGCAGTTCCCTCAAATGTTTAAGATGTGTAGGATGCATAAGGAATGTGCCCAAACTTTCTTATGTATGATAATAAATACATTTAATTTATAAAGTCAAAAACCTTATATCTATCATGCATTTCTAAACAATTGCTCTTGTGTAGCTATCTTCTCCAGATTGGACACAACCATTGCTATCTGGCATCAAAGCAAATGGGAGAACCTTTAGGAGGTGATCAGGCATACTACCACCTCTTTGAGGAAGGACAAAGGAGGCTCACAAGGTATACAAGATTTTCATTAATTTTTCCTGAGGTGCTCATTGATCCTAACTCTTTGGGGGATACACAAGAGGTAAGCACTTGGCAAAGGTGGGACCCTTCAGCTTGTTGAGTATCTAGTGAGTCTTCAACGGTGTCACTTTCTGAGTTGCCCATGATGCAGGTGGGACTCAGGTGATGCCGCAAACTTACTCATGACTATAACTAACATAAACTAACTCATTGGTTCAACAAGTTGGGCAGGGATGGTATCTTTTATTTGTTCTGCAATTTTCTACTTTGTGTGGGAAAAATAGATATTTGTTCCTATCTTCCTTTAAAATACTAGACAAAATCAAACAGGTGGATCAATGGAATCAGACAAAAAAAACCCAGATGTAAAGCCATACAATGGAAGAGTGAATGCATCTTCAACAAATGATACTGGTCTAACTGAATGTCAGAATGCAGAAGAATGCAATTAGATCCATATATATCAACCTGCATAAAACTCAAGTCCAACTGGATCAAAGACCTTAACATAAATCCAAATGCACTGAATCTGATAGAAGAGAAAGTGTAGAATAGCCTTAAACACATTGGTATAAGAACAACATTCTTAATAGAATACCAATAGTGCAGTCACTAAGACTGACAGTTAATAATGGGACCTAATAAAACTTGAAAGCATCTGTAAGGCAAAGGGCTTCATCAGTAAGACAAAATGGCAGATTACACAATGGGAAAATATCTTTACCAACCTCACGTCAGACAGAGGGTTGATCTTCAAAATATTTAAAGACTCATGAAACTGGACATTAAAAACAAACCAAACAAATAATAAAATTAAAATGAGGTACAGATCTGACCAGAGAATTCTCAACAGAGGAATCTGAAAGGGCCAAGAATTACTTAAAGAAATGTTCAACATCCTTAGTCTTCAGGAAAATGCAAATCAAAATGACTATGCAATTCTAACTTATACATAATGGATAAGATTAAGAAAAACATGAGAGACAGCTCATGCTGGAGAGGATGTGGAGAATGGGAGCATATCTTCCTTCCTGATGTGAGTAGAAACTTGTCCAACCACTTTGGAAATCAATATGTCATTTTCCCAAAAATTGGAAATTGCTCTACCTCAAGATCCAGCTATATCATTTTTGGGTATATACCTAAAGCATGTTCAATATTACCACAAAGACGCTTGCTCAACAATATTTACTGAGCTTTATTCATAATAGCCAGGACCTGGAAATGCCCTCTATATCCCTCAATGGAAGAACAGATAAAGAAAATGTAGTACATTTAACCAATGGAGTATTACTCAGCTGTTAAAAACAATGACATCATGAAATTTGAGAGCAAATGGATAGAACTAGAATAAGTCTTCCTGATTGAGGCAACCTAGACCCAAAAGGACAAACCTGGTATGTACTTACTTAAAAGTGGATATTAGTCTTAATGTAAAGGATAACCATGCTGTAATTCACAGACCCAGAGAGACTAAGTGACAAGGAGGGCTCAAGGAGCACGCTCTTGTCTCTATAGGAAGGGGGAATAGAAGAGGTTTCATGAGTAGACTGGGAGTAGGTTAATATGGGAACATGAGGGTGATCCAACCACTGACATGGTCTGGAGGGCCAGGACCCAGGGGCTAGATAGCCTAAGATCTAATATAGAGCTAAGTTGGACTGGAGAAAAAAAATGTCAGTGTAATAATGCCTAATGATATTCTGCTATACTAATAGATAGCTGTCTAGTCCAATAGTCATTAGAGAGTCTTGGTGAAGCAAGTAGAAAAGAGATTGCAGAGGCCCACAGTCAAACATTAGGCTGAACTTGGACAGAAGAGGAAAGGAAAACTGTATTGGCATGTAAAATAAGTAAATAAATAATAAATAAAATATTTTTAAAAGTTGAGCTACAATAATACATCCTCAAAGTGGGCATTATTAATGAAAGGAGTTACATTTGTCAATTGACTGAACACTTGATACCTGAACTTATTATGCACATCATAGAAAACCAGTGTGGCCAAGCGGTGGTGGCACACGCCTTTAATCCCAGCACTAGGGAGGCAGAGGCAGGTGGATCTCTATGAGTTTGAGATCAGTCTGGTCTACAAGAGCTAGTTCCAGGACAGGCTCCAAAAGTTACAGAGAAACCTTTTCTCGAACCTCCCCCCCCAAAAAAAAAAAAGAAAAGAAAAGAAAACCAGTGTGAATTGATGACAATCACAGAGACTATCAAACTTCTTTATATGATGATGGCAGCTTACTTATTTGAAGGTTCTTTCCATCAATTCTGACTTACATTGTCCTGTATTCATGCAACTTAGAAAGGGTCTGACTATCATGGTACACTACAAAATGCATCATGTAAGAGATGACAAAACAGAAAAAAATTATTTGTATTATTCAGATAATTGATCATAAAATAATTTTCAATAAAAATAGATTTTAGAAACAGTCCTAGCTCTGTCGATGCTGTTTTGGGTAGGTGAGGTGACAGAAATGCTACAAAATACTTTAACAGCATTTCTATGGACTATTTCCTCTTCCTGATTCTGATACCTAAGAAAACAAGAAAAGGGCAGAAGAGATGTCTCAGTGGACAAAGGGTTTGCATTCAGATCTCTTAGAACTCCCAAGCAAATCGTAAGGCAAACCCATCAGTTCTGAATTCCTGTGGAAAAATGCAAGGCAGATCCAGGAGAATCCTTAGAGATCCATGAGCCCAGTAGGTTGGCTTAGACAAAGTCAAACAAAGTAAAGGTGAAGACTGACCCTGGAAGTTGAACCCTGACCTCTACAGACATACTGTGACACATGATCACATTCAGACAGCAGACAGGCAAGCAAGCATACATACACACACACAAACACACACACACACACACACACACACACACAGACGGGGTGTGTGTGCAGGGAAAGGGGGTTGTAGGGGAGAGACAGATCAGGGATTTGGAGCACTTGGTGCTCCTCCAGGGGACCCTCGTGTCAGTCTAATATCATCTATAACTCTAGTTCTGGAAAATATGATCCCTTCTTTTGACCGGTGCATGTAAATACATAAAGGCAAAATAGTTATGCACATAAAATAAAATTTAGTATATCTTTAAAAATTTTAAAAATTAGAAAATGTTAGAAATAGATGCCAATGGAAGTAACCAACTCATACTTTAGAAATCACATCTTTACTAATTTGGCATTATGAAAATATTTCTGTTGTCCAAATATCTTTGATACATTTTAATTTTGACAATTTTGACAATCTATAACTCTAGCCTAATGTCCACAAGCATGATTTTCATTTTTGGACCATAGCAAATCTTTCTTCTCTTAGAACTTCTTGATGTCCACATCAAATGCAATCCTAAATTCACAGTTTCAATTACTAAATAAAGAAAATAATTTATGCTAGCTCCTAGTGGCACATGATACATACAGAAGAAAACAGAATGTGTTGCCCAAATTGCATACATGAAGAATGGGCAAGGCATGAGATAACTTTGTAAAGAACAGCTTGCCAAGGAAAATGTCGAGTGAGTTAAAACTTCACCAACAGGAGGCACACTTACCAGCAAAGGAACATGCTGGATACATATTTCTTCCACAATCACAACCACAGAACTTTCTGGAAACAGAAGCAGTGTTTCAATTGCACTGTTACTTTCTTCTGTTTATTTTTTTCTGTGATATTAGACTTCATCCTTTCCTTACCTTACCTGGTTCTTGTCTTGCAGCAGTGGGTTGTTTATTTGCTTGTGCCAGCTTTATTTTCGTTTCCCTGCTGAGCTGGTGTTAAAACAAATTAGTCTAATATATCTTCCTAAGGGAAGCCAATTTAGTTCTTTCCCATTTAATGGATAAAGATAGAAATGGTTTAATAAATTTATTTTTAGGTACTTGGGTTTTAGTACATCCCTGACTCAATTTCTACAGAGGAATTCCTGTAGCCATAGTGAATTACCTTGAGAGATGCTTCAAGAGCTTGCTTACCATTTCATCTGACCAGTACACCCTTTTCCACATCTCCACATCTCCCACTGCACTCCCTCTTTCCTTTGTTTTCTTTTTTTTCATTCCTGATTTTCTTTCCTTGTATTCTTTCTTCCCTTTCATGAAGTGATACCTGGATGACAGTTAAGATAATTTTTTTCCACACTAATGCCTACAATAACTTATTGTGAGTAAAGTCCAATTTTCCAGCACCTTCTATGGATTTTAAAACTAGTTCTAAATTCTTTTTTTGGAATTCTACTTTTTGCCAGAAAGTGAGTTCCTAAAAATAAAGTGTTTTGTGCAATGGAATGTTTGAAATTACTGGCCCTGGTTAAGACGTAAGATATTCTAGGTTCTAAGGAGACCGCAGCATAGGGGATGGGTATTGGAACAGAGAGGTGCTGTGGGTTACTTACAGTAAGAACTCTTCAATCTGTTCCATTCTGCCTCTGTTCCAATTACAGATCAAGTGTTGCTAATTTTAGAAACCCTGTTTATCAAACTAGAGTTAGGAAAAACTCACGTTCTTCAGAAAAAAAATCACAAAGAGTCCTGAGCAATCTATAACGAGGTAGACATTTTGGGCATTTCCTGTAGAACAATGATGCTCAACCTGTGGGATATGCCCCCTTTGGGAGTCATATATCCGATATCCTGCAAATCAGATGCAAAAATTAAAGTTATGAAGTAGCAATGAAATAATTTTGTGGTTGGGACTGTCTTAAAGGGTCATAGCTTTATAAAGGTTGAGAATCACTGCTTTTAAAGCTCCCTTGGTATCCATGTTTCTACTGTACGAACCCTGTGAATGCTATCAACAGTCTTACCACTAAGCATGTGCTTGTAACTCCAGGGTTGGGCTGCAAGAGCTGCCTTGGGAGAGAAACTGGCATTGATTTCTGTATTTAAGTAGAATCCTCATGGACAGAGAAAGCCTACATGATTTCAGAAGCTTTAATTTTACTCCCAAAGTAACTGTGCACAGTGACAATGACCTCAGTGCTCTGCATAGATGTCACGTGGCCTTAATGATCTGATAACAGCAAAGAAACTACACAGAAATCAGCTTCCCAGAGGCTACTAAAAGAGAGATGCAGGAATTAATGACAGGATGTCTCAAAAGCAGAGGAGATTCTTCCAGAGTCTTTGACCAGCAAACTCTTGATGCCGCGAGGGAGAAGGAAATGAGGAACAGCGGTTTGAACACAAATGAAAAGGTAATTTTAATAGTTAGCACTGAAAACATTTTAGAGCAAAACAAAACTCTCCTAGTTCATCCTGTGAGTTATGCTTTGCAGGTTAGTGAACCCTGAAGTAGGTTGGAATTTGAAACTTGTTTATCAAAGGCAAAGGTCTAGAAGAGATGTTAAGTTTCCATATTTAACTTCCAATATAAAAAGCAATTAAGAATTTATTGTATTTGAGAGTTTTAGAGAAAGACATATGGTTACAGTTTGTGCTTTAAGCATTGCATATTTAACACTATAGAAACTTTCCTTAAACTGATGTTGTAAAAAAGGAATAAAAATTTTTTACAATTTTGGTTGCTATCTTTAGTATTCATAAATGTATTTCATATTTTCATCATTTTATGGCTTGTGTATCTAATATTACATCAATACATATATTATTATAAATAGTTTTACATATTTTCATACATTACAAATATATTCCTATTGAGGATGTAGTCCTACAATTATTAAAAGAAATTTATTTAATAAATTCTATTATTAGATAGTATAATAATATATCAGAAATCTTATGTGGGATGCCCTTCTGTATATGTGTTGTGTTTCTTGGTTGATGAAAAAGCTGCTCCGGCCAATAACTTAGCAAAGGAAAGCCAAGCAGGAAATCAGAAGAGAGATATACAGTGTAGGCAGAGTCAAAGGGATGCCATGCAACTGCTAAGAAGAAAGATGCCAAAACATTACCAGTAAGGCTCAGCCTTGTGGCAATACATAGATTAATAGAAATGGTTTAATTTAAGATGTAAGAACTAGATAGTAATTACACTTGAGCCATTGGACAGTCACATAATTTATACAGTTTCTGTGTGATTATTCGGTCTGGGCAGCTGGGAACCAAAAGTACAGAAAATGTCTACAGAAATCTTTCCCCTACAACTTCTCGAGCATAGATTGTCATCAGAGTTTTTGATCTTGGCCATTCTTACAGGTAAGATAGAATCTCAGAGTTGTTTTGATTTGCATTTCTAAAGGGAATGCTTCTGCATTGCTGGTGGGAATGCAAGCTGGGACAATCCCTTCGGATGTCATTGTTGCAATTTCTCAGAAAATTAGGAAACAACCTTCCTCAAGACCCAGTAATACCACTTTTGGGTATATATACAAAGGATGCTCAATCGTGCCACAAGGACATGTGCTCAGCTATGTTCATATCAGCTTTGCTAGTCATAGCCAGAACCTGGAAACAAACTAAATGTCCCTTGACTGAAGAATAGATTAGGAAAATGTGGTACATTTAAAAAAAAATGCCATCTTGAATTTTGCAGGAAAATGGATAGAGATAGAAAACCTTATTTTGAATGGGGTAACCCAGACACAGAAGACAATTATCACATGTACTCACTCATTGGTGGTTTTTAAACACAAAGCAAAGAAAATCAGCTTACAAACCGCAATCCCAGAGAACCTAGATGACAATGAGGACACTAAGAGAGACTTACATAGATCTAATCTACATGGGAAGTAAAAAAAGACAAGATCCCCTGAGTAAATTGGGAGCACAGGGACCTTGGGGAGGGTTGAAGTAGCGAGGGGAGAGGCAGGGAAAGGAGCAAAGAAAAATGTAAAGCTCAATAAAAATTATTTAAAAAAGAGAAAAAGAAAAAAAAACTATGTGAAATATTCCTCAGGACAACTCTACAGCATAAAAATAGAAATCTCAGCAGTATAAAGATAATGATGGAAGTGATATACAAGAAACCTTTATACATTTGAAGAATTTGACACTCTTTTTGGCTTCAGTTATGAGCAAATGGATACTAGGTGTCTCAGCTGGCCAGTGTTACACCCCAGTCTTTGAATTTTACCTAAATTTCCTTACTGCTTATCTCCTCCTTGACAATTTCTCACATTAGTTAAAAGTTACAGAGCCATACAATACATATGATGGTTTCTTTTTTAAAACAATGCAAATATAAAAGAAGTAGTGAAATAAATTTGAGCAATCAACATAAAGGACACAATTCCATTTCATTAACTTCTCCATGAGTCTCAGAGATCCCATCAAACAGTACCACACTAATTCATATCTCTTACTCCAAATACTATCACCTAGTTCCTGAAAACATAACTGGGATCAACAGCAGATTACATGAGACAGATGCAGATAGAATAAATCTGGGGTTCGATGAGCCATGCGTTTTGGTGAAGATACGTCAGTAGCCTGCATTCACACAGTGCATTCATTATTTATAACATGAAGGAGAAGGCAGGGAAGTACTCTCAGCACCGGTTCACTGCCAAGGAGTAGTCCTTAGAAAGCATAATTATGCCACCATCAGGGATGTGAAATCTGTGGTCAGTACCTTTTGTGCATACCGTTTTTAGCTACAAAACAACCTTTTGTCACTATCTTTACTCTAAGCAGGGAGGACCTTTCCATCCCCCTGAGACTGAGGAATTGAAATACTTGACAAGGTTGTGTTAATGTCCAAAATACACATTCATTCCTGGGAAAAACTTTCCCCTGCTCTCGGCATTCCTTAATTGCCTGTTGTTCTTTGTTTCAGGTTGAGACATCATGGGTGTTCTATATTCATTTTAGAATATCTATTGTTGTTTCTCTTATTCTGCTTTCATGAGCCATGTTGGGGATACTCTATGGGTGTAGCTTCTGACATTTCTAGAAGGTACAATGTCACAAAAAGTTCCCTTATTTTTTGGGAACATTTCTGCCTAGCTGCCCCCTTCTGCGATGATCCCTGATACCTCAGGTGTACTGAGTAGTTATTCAACACCAAATGGTCAACCAGGAAAACATATACATAATAACCTTATACAAACTGAGCAGGTTATAATTATGTATTTAGGAATATATGTGATATACATGTACATGAATTTGTTTAACACAATTAATGACAGAGGAAGATCATGAATCTGATGGGGACAAAAAAAGATATACAGGAAAGTTTGGAGGGAGAAAGGAGATGGGAGAGATGATCTAATTCTATTACAATCTCAAAAGTAAATAAAACAATAAAACATACATTCACTCTGAACTGTGTCTGATCCCAACAGCTGTATAATGTGAATATTGCATTGTTTAGAAATAGCAAGAGAAAAAAATGATCTGTTAAATAGATTCATTTATGCTGTGAATATGAATGGGATTTCTTCTTTTTGGATTTTCATTGTTTCTAACCTGTTGATTTAATTTGCATGGGGCTTCTAGCAGAAGATGCATTTACTCTACATAGATGTGCACTATGAAACCTGGATCTGTTCCATTCCCATCTCTGAGCTCTTTGGAGTTGAGTTTGTTGTTCAGGTCAGGGGTGCTCCACTTTGCTTCAGTATTCAAGGTCATGGTGTCAGGAAGTTGAAAAGATGAACCCTGGGCTCAGGAGCTGAGCCATTAGCTTCTTGCTCTTTGACTGGCATGGAGGCCACTGAAGAATAATTTGAATAAAAATGTGAGGGCAAAATTCTGAACCTGTGATTGTCTTTCTTGGTAAAATTATTACATGTTATCACAGGGTCATTGCAGGCTAACAGAGAAGTGGTGAATTACTGTAATCAAAATGTACAAGGAAAATCCAACTGTACATAGCAGATAAGTGGATATTCCTTTTCAATTGTATGCATTTTCACTAACCATGAAAACATGCAAAGTTTCTTCGAGACAAATGAAAACTTATTTTCTCTTGTTTTATTACTTTTTTTCATTTATTTTACATATTGACCAAAGTTTCCCGTCCCTTGTCTCATTCCATTCTCTGTCTCCCCTCACTCCCTGGCTCCCATCTACCCCTTCCCCATCCATTTCTCCTCTCTTCAGAAAGAGGCAGGCCTCTCATGGGTATCAACAAAGCAACGCACACCAAATTGAGGCAGCATCAAGCTCCTCTCGGCATCAAGGCTTGGTGAGGCAACCCAGCATGGGGAATAGGTTCCCAAAAGCCAGAAACTGATTTTTCTAAGACAAAACTATCTACCTGAAAATGAAAAAGATCAGGCTATCAATATGGTAGCATAATTTTCTTTTTTAAATTTTTTTATAATTTATTTATTTATTAAAAATTTCCACCTTTTCCCTGCCTCCCCATTCTCTCCCCCTCCCCACCTCCCCCTCCTCACTTCCCCCTCCCTCTCTAGTCTTAAGAGCAGTCAGGGTTCCCTGCCCTGTGGGAAGTCCAAGGTCCTACCCCCCTCCATACAGGTCTATAAAGGTGAGCATCCAAACAAACCAGGCTCCCACAAAGTCAGTCCATGCAGTAGAATCAAAACCCAGTGCCATTGTCTTTGGCTTCTCAGTCAGCCTTCATTACCAGCCATCAGATAATTGCTTGTTTATAGACTGGACACCACAATCTTGAAGGGAATTGTTATTTGTACACACTTCCATTAGTGTTTAAAATTCAGCTATTAATAATACACATATTGAACATTTGCTTTCTCATTATGATAACAAAGATTGTATCATGAGGAAAACTTGGTAATTCTGCCTCTTAGGGAAAGCAACTGTATTGACTTGTTTAAATTGATCTATGGTGTATGATCTATGAGGCCCAAACCTCAAGGTAACTGATGTAGGATCTTCAGGAACCTCTCTATCAAAATTCATAAATGCTGATCAACAACTGATAACTAAGAATCAAGGAAGTATGCAATTCTATTATTTTCCCATATCAATATTAGCTCATCATGATATAATCCTATATTCATAATATTTTTATAAAGAGAAAAGTCTAAAAATAAACCTCAATTTGTTTCTCAAAACAAATGAAGAAAAACTTTCTAAGGACTTCTCCCAAGCAACAAACAGATATTCTGAGTTGCTTAACATGGGGAAGATGTAGCTCTTTGGTGCTCCCAAAGTAGTCATTGTTACTGCAGTCATGGAACCTACCAATGTACTCAGCAGCACTATTAACACAACTTACTGGTGAAAATGTCACTCATAATATGAAGTGTATTTAATGACAGTACCAAGTTATGAACTGTGTGTCTTGATATATAAAGAAGATAATTTAATAACTAATCAATCTGTTTTATTTTTCCTTTTCTTCCCATAACATTGGTGAAGTTTAGTAACTAGTTTTTGGACAGATGAAAAGCAGATTAAGTACCTGAGGTTACGTTAACTTTCTTCTTACTCTTATATACTGGTTTGAGGTATTAAAAAAGTAAAGAACTAGTCAATATGAAGGAGGATTTAAAAAAATAAGGAAAAGATAGAAGGAAGTTAACTGTGGATAATCTGGCCCCTCACTAATAAATAGTGTTTTTCAAAGAAAAAAAACATACATAGTTTTGATAAATACTTCATTTTAAACATAGACTATGATCAAATCATAACAATATTAGTTCAAATATTATACATCAAATAGCCTAAACCATGTAAATTGCAGTCCATAAAACAATGGGAGAAAGGAAGAAAGGAAGGAAGAAAGAAGGAAGGAAGGAAGGAAGGAAGGAAGGAAGGAAGGAAGGAAGGGTCTGCTTAATTGTAATCATTTAATTTTTTAACTGCTGCAAATTTTTTGTAACTGTGAGTACTATATAAGAAAATGAAGTCAATCAAATAAAAGTAACTGCTGAACTTATGAAAGAGACTTAATAAAGTGATAGTCTATACTGTACCCATTTTGATAAGATACAATAAAGGAAATAGAAATATTGAGAGGAAGAAAGACAAAGCAAGGCAATGAATGGGACACAGAGAGCAGCAGGGGAAAAGCTTCCATATGAATCAAGGTGAAGTATGGGAAGCAACCAATCCTAAAATACCTATGACTAAGAGCAGAGAGTATGTTTATTTATAAATTCTAATAATATTCTTGATTGATACTAATTATTCAGTACCTGCAATTAGCCAAGTATTATAGGAAGTGTTTAATACCTGCCTTTAACTTTTCTCAGAATCCAGTGAGGAGAAAATTATGGTAACTTTAGAGATAAAACCACTCTCAAAAAAGTTAAAAATGTTTTCCAAGCAAAAGACAGACGTGGAGAACCTGGTACTAGAAATACTTTCCATCTCCACTGTGCTATGACTACAGTTTGCAAATAGAAAACTGTTGGTTTCCATAGATAAAGCATGTGATTAGTTCTCTAGAGACTCACACTGGTAGAAGTAAATAACTATCACAGATGTTGCCTAGTCATTGAGGTATGAGAGTGAGATGCCAGGAGAGTTCTATTTCAATTTTCCAGAAAGGGCTGTGCAATATCCCAAGCCACAGAAAAGGTCAGGCAGAGGAGAAATATGTGAAAATTGAATAAAATATGCTGCCAAGTAAATGAACAGCAAGGAAGAAAAATACAAGTACTTCTAGCAGGGTATATCGAAACATTCTATTCTTACATAAGAGAACTCTATTAAAGAGTAATAGAAACAATAGCTTAAAAGTAAAATATAAGAAGCTTCAAAAGTAAACTATTAACTTGATAACTATGTGTTACTGTATCTCAGTCACAAATGCTTTGGTCTTCTAGCAGGCATGCTTCCTTTGTTTGTCTCTCACCCTGCACACAAATGTTTCTGTATTCATATTCTACCATTAGATGCTGCACAAGACAACATTATCAGATATTATTTTGTAATTTTAATATTTATAATTCTGCATTGATAGGCACTTAACAATAATCAATTATTTATGATGACAATAATCAGCAAGAGTATTCTCCCTTCAGATTGATTCTATTATGGCAAAAATGAAAGGGCTTTACTGACATGCTTCTTAAAGTTATGTGAGATTGAGGTAATAACAGCTGGAAGGAAAATATTATCCATGATATTAACATTTTTGTTTGAATGTCATTATAGCAATTAGTAAGTGACTGCTTGCTTTTTTCAACTGTTCTTCACCCCCTAATGACTGAATTCATTTATAGGAGGATTCAAATATAATTTTATTAGTGTAGACATACTATAATAGACTTAAGAATGTATATATGTAATTCATGTAAGGACTCAACAGGTTTGCTCTTTCTCTCTCTTTATGTTTTGTTTTTTAAGATATATAATGGAAGGTAGGTGGCTTGAAAGTTTATGAAGTGAGGTATTACAACAAATAATATTTCCATAATATCCATCAATGTAAAGCACTGAGAGAACATCTGTTGATTTGGTACAAGGTCAACAATATTTAGATACATTAAAAACAATATATTGATAATTTTATTTTAGTACTAAAGGGAGGTATGTCGGTTCATTATAAGTAATGCCTTGTTGACCACAACTTTGTGTTGGGTAAATAAAATGAAGAGACAATGAATTTTTGAGCTACCCATACAAAAAAATGAAAAGTTTATGTACAGAGAATAAATCCATAGCTGCTTAATAACACCACACCACCTGTTTGAATTATTTATATTGCTTCATAAAAGGATGTTTCAGGAGCCACAGGTGACTTGTTTCAGCTCCCTAGAAAAATGAATGCATAGAATTCTCTGAATGTAACCCATCTCTTCTTATTGTCATCCAGTTGCTTTTCAGATCAAGAGCTGGGGAAAACAAAACATGATGCTGCGGCCAAAGGGTAACTGACTTAACTTGATCCATTCCACTGACATGAGGGAGGAATGGGTCATGGAATACATAAGAAAGATATTAAACCGAGAGTCTCTGGAAACTTAGGATTCACAGGCTCTCACTCCCAGAATGTAAGCAGTAAAGAAAGGATATTTGCAAGAAAGCAAATGCTTCATAAAACAGCTACCTCCAAGCTCAAGAGAGACCACAGTGGGCTAGCTTCCCATGCAGGAGAAAAAGTTTTGTGATGTAGTTGTCTGCATCATTCATGCTTGTGTAATTGTGGTTGCAAGGAACATTGTTTTACTAAAGTTGAGTAGGATGGGTTTCCTTTCTCAGTTTGTGATTACCTTCTTGATCTGGAACAAATGGAATTTGCTATGCTTATTTACAACAACTTTAAAAAGTTTAATAATCAGTTTGTTGTGGGAGCTTCTTCCACTCCTTCAGCCAATAGCCTTTAAGATACCAGCCCACTTGAGCATGGTCTCTTATACTATAAATTCTGCTCTAAAACTCGCTTTCACTCCCTTGGTTCTGTCTCTCACTTCTGGCTGCCAGACTCTGTTCTTGTTCTCTGTTTGTGCAGAGGACTATGATCTAAGACAAAAAGGGTTCTGCGTGTTTCCCCTAAATAAATAACATTTTATTGTATGTAAATCTGAACTAGTGTGGGATTATTTTGTATCTTCTGCCATCATCTGGTGCCTGAATGTGAGTACCAATCCACACATGTTGGGATCAGTTCACCAGCAGCATGGCACATTGGGCACTTACTATCCCACCCATGGCTCTAGCTCGCCCTCAGACCCAGCAGACTGCTGTGCAGGACTCCCTGGCTCACAACCCACATGCTGCCTCTATGTGCTTTACATGCCAACCTATACAATATTGCCTGTAATCCCCAGGGTGCACACAGTCCACAACATGCACTGATGGAAAGCTTTGGGTTTTCTCTTTTTCCTGGGCCCCAACTCCTACAATCATTTGATCATCTTAATAACTACTCTTAATTTGTTAATCAATACATATTTTTCAGTAACTATGTAACCAACATGGGTTGTTCACTGCTGCTAGTGTCTCTTGGCCATGTGGCTACAACTGTGACACTCGCTGGCTGATAATGATTATTTCCCCTACTCCAACTCATTGTAATTACCTTACAACAGATAAGATCTGAAAAACTACAAGAAATGACTCATAATATCCAGTAGTTCAATAATTATTTTGCTTATAGTATAGAAAGTATTCTGCAAGATTTACATAATATTTCTTCTACAGCCCTTTATTTGATTCTAGGAACTAGCTTTGTTTTCAATATTATTTCATTAAAAATAGTTCAATATTATGGAGAAGAATAGTATGAATAGACAAAATTATCTGAAAGAATTTGTGCTATTGAATCTAAATATCAAAATCTGTTGAAAAGTTATGATATGTCCAAGAATAAGACATTGTCTTTACTGGACAAGATTTGTACGTTAGAATCTTCAGTGAAGATATTAGAACAGAACACGGGACAGGAATTCAGACTTTAAAAAAGGCAGTAGTAAAAAGATTTGAAAAGATTGAGGAATTTGTTGAAATTGATGAGCAGGGGCAGAAGGTATAAGAATATTATTTAGCTTCATCAGTATGTGCTAGACCCTGGGATGACTTACACAAATTTTTAACTACATATCCAGTACTTTCCTCAGAAAGACTATCTGGCACAAAATACCCTAGGGTAGTCAAAGAATATGCATGAGAACCAATATGTATGAGGTAATCTAAAAGAAGTAAAACATGCAATAGTTTCTTTTAGGCTACATTCACCATTTGTCAGAGCTTCAAGTACTAAGGCAACCACACATGATTGACTTCAATTAATCTCAGCAGTCCTAGAAAATGGACCTCACCTGCTTTGGAAATGTTATTGGAGAGAAGAGGCAGAAATTTTAGAGCAACAGGGGAAAGCAAAACGATTTGATACTTCCCACGATCAAATTCTTGGTGAGGGTCATTACTTTGATTATTAGGAACAGGCTTACTATGATTAATGCACCCTTTCCCTATGTAGCACCACAGTTTTAAATGCTTGGGACAGATTCAGTAACAGAAAAGAGGATTGAGTCATATATTAGGGCTAAACAGGGCCAGAGAGAACCCTTTACTGACTTCTTACAAAGATTAATCAAGGTTGTGTGATTAGGAGTGACAGACCTTGAAGCGAGATGTATACTAATTGAATCCTTGCCTTTTGAAAATGCCAGTTTAGAAGGTAAGAAGATCCTTGGAACTTGGAAGGCTGGATCAGCACCTGTGGATTAATGGATCTTGCATACAATGAATGTTGAAACATTTGATTATACTACTGAAACTTGGATAGGAGAAACAATTTCCAATGGTGTGAGGAGACACCAAAATGCAAAATGTTTTAATTGTGGAATAATAGGACATCTAAGATGGGACTGTAGACAAGGAATTCCTAGAAATAATATTGCCCTGAAGAATGGCAAGAATACAAGGACTCAGCCTTTTGGTATATGTAGGAGGTGTGGCAAAGGACGACATTGGACTAATGAATGTAGGTTGGCAAGAGACAGACAAGGCAATCTGATACCACTGGAAAACTTTTTGGGGGGCTTCTTGCAGGCCCTGATGTCAAACAAGGCCCAGTCATTCCCAGTCACTGTGGAGAGTGTATTTCACCAGGAAAATTAACCAATCCAGGGCCTACTGTAAAAAACCATACTGTTCTGGACGATGAAATAGACCTAGAGGATGAGTCAAAAACTCCAGTAGGAAATAGGAAACGTAGATTTTGGCAGACTTCTATAAATGATCAAAGACCAAAGCTAATTGTATGTATAAATGACATGTAATTGAGAGATTAATAGACACAGGTGCAGACATGTCTATCATTACTCCAGAATCTTGGCACACAGGTTGGCCTCTTCAAGAGACAGATATTCAATACCTAGGAATTGAAATCCTATTTTAAGTAAAACAAAGCATGAGATGGGTTGAATGAATAGGGCTAGAAGAACAGAAAGAAAGGTGAGGCCATCTGTAACTAATATTGAAGTGAATTTATGGGTCATGACCTATTGCAGCAATGGAATACCCAGGTTAACATTTCTGCAGTCACCAAAACTCATGTTTCTGGGAAGGATATTATATAATATTATAAACAAAGGTCACCAGCCATTCAGGCTGTATAAGAACAGAAAGCAACTAGCAAGGCTTCATATGTACTAAACGTCTTGCCTTTAAAATGGTTAACTGAGAAACCCATATGGGTTAAACAATGGCCTTTAACGGAAGACAAACTATAGGCTTTAGAACAGCTGGTACAGGAGCAAAACTAGATGCTCACCATATTGAAGAATCAACCAGCCCTTGGAATTCTCCTTTTTTTATTTTTAAAAAGAAATCTAGAAAATGGAGAATGGTGACAGATTTAAGAGCTGTCAACAAGATTACCCAACCTTTGGGCCCTCTACAATCTGGAATTCCTCTGCTTTCTCTATTACCAAAAGGATAGCTTCTCATAGTTATTGATTTAAAGTATTGTTTCTTTACTATACCTTTACAAGAAAAAGATAGAGAAAAATTTGCTTTCACATTGTCTACTTATAATAATTCTCAGCCAACTAGGAGATACCAGTGGACTATCCTCCCTCAGGGAATGCTCAATAGTCCCATCCTGTGCCAATACTTTGTAAATCAGCCATTGGAAATAATATGCAAGCCATTTCCTAGGTCTATAATTTACCATTATAGGATAATATTTTGTTATCTGACTCAAATGCAGTTACCTTAGAAACAATATTTGAAGAAGTAAAGAAAGTTTTGCCTAAATGGGGATTACAAATCGCTCCTGGAAAAAAAAGAGGAGATTCTGTAAATTACCTAGGTTACAAAATAGGTTCACAGAAAATTAGAACACAAAAGGCACAAATTAGGAGAGACTGACTGCATACTCTTAATGACTTTCAAAGATTTAATGAGACATTTTCAGTCTATGACCAGGTGTTGGGATAATACCTGATCTAATAATTCATTTAAACAAAATCTTAGATGGTGACAAAGACTTAAATAGTCCCAGGGAATTAACAATTGAAGCAGAAAAATAATTGATGGCCAATGAAGACAAATTATAGTAGGCACATGTGGATAGAGTGAATCCAAATCTTAATTGTATTCTAGTCATATTGCCTTCTAGAAATTTCCCTACAGAAATTTTAATGCAGAGGGAAGATATTATTTTAGATCGATCTTTTCCCCATATAAACCAATAAAAAATTAAAATCTTATGTGGAAAAAGTCTCTTAATTAATTATAAAAGGAAAAGTGAGACATTGTCAACTAGCTGGTATAGATGTAGCAGAGATTATAGTGCCTTTTACTGCTAATAAAATTAATATATATATATATATATATAGATAGATAGATAGATAGATAGATAGATAGATAGATAGATAGATATAGATATGGAAAGGCAATATTATGGGAAGGAGCTTGTGCTAATTTTTAGGAGAAATTATAACAATTATCCCAAAAGTGATAGACTTAACTTTATATAGAGAACTGCTTGGATTCTTCCCAGAATTATACATGATGCACCAATAATTGGAGCCCATACATTTTATACTGATACAAATAAATCAGGAAAGGCAGGCTACAAATAAGAAAAATTAAGTAAGGTGAAACAAAGTCCTTATGATTCTTTCCAAAGGGCAGAATTATATGCTATTCTCATGGTACTAAGGGATTATAAAGAACCTGTCAAAATAGTAACTGATTTGCAATATGCAGAAAGAGTTTTCCTGCATATTGAAGCTGCTGAATTTATATCAAATGATACAGAATTGACCTCATTATTCATACAGGTTCAAGATATTATTGGGAATAGGCTTTGTCCCATATATATATAACACACATCTGATCCCATAAAAGTCTACCAGGTCTTCTAGCACAAGGTAATGCAGAAATTGATCAATTATTGATTGGAAGTGAACTGAATGCCTCAGAATTTCATAAGAAATGTTATGTCAATAGCAAAAGTTTAAAGAAAAAGTTTCCTATTACATGGTAACAAGTTAAGGAGATAATAAAGAGATGTCCTACTTGTTCTTTCTATAACCAAACACCATTACCTGCAGGGAGTAAACCAAAGGGTACTCAAAAATGAGATTTGGCAGATGGATGTGTTCCACTTTACAGAATTTGGAAAATTAAAATATGTACACCACACCATTGACACTTATTCAGGTTTTCAATGGGAAACTGCCTTGAGCTCAGAAAAGGCAAAATTAGTAATCATGCACTTATTAGAAGTTATGGCAATCATGGGTATATCTACATAAATTAAGACAGACAATGGTCCAGCATATGTGTCTAAGAAAATAAAACAGTTTTTTGCTTATTATAATTTCAAGCATATTATAGTTATACCAAACAAACATATAGATCAGACAGTTATAGAAAGATAAAATCGAACTATAAAGGATATGCTAACCAAACAGAAAGTGATGGAAAATACTTCCTGAAATAGATTGCATAATGCTTAATTAACCTTTAATTTTCTTAACACCAATGAGAAAGGAACAACAACAACAGTGGGGGGATATTTAATAATAGAAAAATTAACTTCTGGATTAAATCAGCTGGTATATTTCAAGGTAGAGTTGACCTCACAATGGAAATCAGGAGATGTGCTACTTTAGAGAAGGGTTTCACTCTTGTTTCCACAAGATAAGAAAAACTATGGATACCATCAAATTAATAAAGATTAAGTTTAAAAGAGAGAAACCTCTTGAGAAAGAAATTACAGCTCATCCATAGAGGTGACAAACATACAGGTGGCAAGAAAACCCCATAAGGGTTGGGGCAAGGTTCTGTTCTTGTCTTTGCAGAAAAAATATTCATCTTCAAAGAGGTGAGAGACATTGGACATCTAGATGTCTAAAGATGAAAAGATAGTTATCCAAAAAGAATCAACAAGCAAAGAGAAATCTGACTTATGATGCTGTATTATCTGTATTGTAAAATTTGATTATTTGGACATGTATACATCTTTATTTAAAAATAAGAGCTGACTTTGGAGTTGGACAATGACTATCCTTCTCTAAATCCAAGCATGTTGTTATAAAAAAAATTCAGAATTTCTGTCTCATATCAGAAGCCATCAGGTATGAAACAGAAAGGAGATAGATTTAAAAAAAATTTTACATTTCTCCATGCCTATTTTGTCTATATTGAATCTTTTGTTAAATATAAGTCTATATGAATAAAGATTAAGTTTTCAACAATGAACAGTAGATTTTCCTGAAGTAATCCTTTGAAGCTTCCAGAAAGAAGATGGGGCCCCACAATAATGACTCCACCTTATTGATATGACATGACATCATGATACTGATAGCACTACTATGAGACTGATTTTTGCATACCAGCTATGGAAATGATGCACCTTCTTACAAAGTTCTGGCCAGAACTTCAAATAAGAAATTAAAAAAAACAAACAAACTATCAAACAAACAAACAAAAAACCAACCCTATAGACTACTCAGAGACCAATTGCAATTATACAAAACAGCAATCTTGAAATTTAACCATTATCTTACTTTTACAGAATCCCATAAAAAAATCACCCCCATGACAGCAAGAAACAATTCTAGAAAATGATGTTCCCTTTTCCAACAAAGTTTGTCCTCATTGTTGGGGACACCATTAGGGGTTGATTATTACTCACATAGGGTTGGGGGTTGGGATGGAAATTATGTAGGCCTAGAAAATTCAAAAAATAAAAGAGGGAAAACTGAATGAGATAATAGGTAGATACATGTGAATTTTTTACACTAATAATAAGGATAATAAGTAATATAGTAAATACCTATGAGCTATTAATTATGGACAATTTACATTGGTATAGTTTCTTGTATATTGATACAAGTTCAAATTATATTTGTTATTTATATTTACAATATTTTCACATCTATTCAAAGTTATTTTGTCATATTGTATTTATATATGTTTCTACTTTTTAAAGGATATTTTGTATAGTGATACAATTTTAGGGTATATTTAGCATATTGCATTATATATTTCTACCTCTGATTAACATGTTTATACATTGTTTACATGTCCTCCTTTACTGCACAGTTGTTTAAAGATTGTGAAATATTCTGATATGAAGTTTTAATCTTTAAATTATACAGGTATTAAGTATCATAGGTCAATAGTCATTCAAGTTTGTTATACTTTCAGTCAGACTAATTAGGTTCTTTAGGTACATAGAGATTGTATTCTGTATAGATAGTTAACCTTCAACCATTTCAAAGATCTGTAGAACATGGCATTTAAATAATTTAGGATTCTGTTGATTTGAGACCCAATTTCTCCTGGCACTACTGATCTATCCCCAAGAAAGTTTTGAGCACTAAAGACATTCCACTTTGAGTTTGTCTTCTTGGCAAAACTGGCCTTTTAGCAAGAAACTACCCATGCTTGACCACTGACAAAATGCCTGGTGACTATATTACAAGCATGATACAAGAAAAAAGATCTCTAAACCTTGCAAAAATAGGGTAATAAGGTTCTGAAAATGTTCCTGCCTCTGAAAATGGTCTGTCAGTTACCCTAGGCCTTAGCCGAAGTTGGTTGCTCCAACATTGCAAATGAAACTTTGGGTGATTGCTCTGGCAGCCAGTTGTTTCTGTCATCTACTGCACATTTTGGAAGTTGTTTGATTGCACATCCTGCCTACTCAAGTAATATTATCTACTTTCTCAGACCTTTGATAGGGTAAAGATTAGATAGTCTTAGTTGCCGTCCTCTTATGATTTAGCCAAGCTATTTCCAATACAAGACTTAGACTCCTTAAGATAGAATGTTTATTAAAACTTTTAGCATATGTTCCTTGCTTAATATTGTTTATGCTAGTTGTAATTCTAAACTTATACTTGATATCTGTTCCTAGTGTATATAATTTTGTATTGGGTTTGGAACTCTCTTATTTAAACAAAAGGTGGAAGTGCTGTGGGACTTGGGTGTAGTGTCTTATACTATAAACGCTGTTGTAAAGCTTGCTTTCCCTCCCATGCTTCTAGATTTCACTTATGGCTGCTAGACTTTGTTCCTGTTCCCCATTCATGCAGAGTACTGTGATCTAGGACAGTGATCTGTGAGTCTCCCCTAAATAAATGACCCTTTATTATATGTAATTCTGAACTAGTATGGGATTACTTTGTATCTTCTGCCATCAGCAGTTCATAAGGTAATATAAACTACACTTGGATTTATCATGATCTGTATTTCCTGATGTCTAACATTTGTAAGTATACAAAGGTGTTTATACCATGTAGCATAATCAAGCAGCATTACCAGTGGCCTTTTGACCTTCTACCTGAATTATTGAGTGACAGAGAGGGAGAGTTTAGAACTGGGAATATGGAAGGATATATCTTTCATACTGTACTTAGAAAGAATTGAGAATACAAACCTAGATGTTGTCTTTAAGAACAAAGCTATTGCTTTATGCACAATCCTTTTTTTTCTCAATTATTCAGACGCTGGGCTCAAAAAGACTCTATATAAAGGAAGCCAATTTTCATAAGCAGTACTTCATACATCTCTAAACAGATTCTTGACGTCATTGGTAAAACATTCTTAGAATATAAGTTTGAGTCATGTAAATGAGCTTTGATTTATTTTCCTAGCATTATGAGTGTAGCTGATTCATGATTGTTTAATGCTTTAAAAGTGCTTTAGTATGCCTTAGAGTCATTTTGAGTGTGTTCAATGTGTAATGTTAAAAAAAAGTGTGATTTCATCAGACCCAACAAAATTAGAAATGTTTCAATACATTCCCTGCTATATGGGGGAAAATCATAGATATTTTGAAAAAAAATAAAATTATGAGTTCAGTTTTAGAAATTTAGCTTTGTGATTTTATATTAAGTACAACATATTTAGGAGATAGAAAGGGGTTTATGATTTTATACAAAGTTGATTTCATTGAAGATACATCATTATTCTAATAAATTGGTATGATACTATTGCATTAAAATATTTAAAAATTGGTATTTCCATATTGTATAAGCGTTCATAACTTTATTATGATGTGTTATCCCAAAGCACAGGAAAAATAAATTATTTATAACTTAAAAAAGCTCAAAATGGAACTTGTACAGTCACTTCAGAAATCAAAATGGTGGTTTCTCCAAAAATTGAGAATCAATGTACCTCAAGAACCAGCATTACTACTCTTGGGCATAAACCCAAAGGATTCTCAATTACACCACAAGGCACTGGCTCAACTATGTTCATAACAGCATTATACATAATAGCCAGAATATGGAAATAAACTAGATGCCCTCTCAACCAAAGAATGGTAAAAACAATGTCGTATATTTACACAAAGGAGTGTTACTCAGAAGAAAATAAATAATGATGTCATGAAATTTGAAGACAAATGGATGGAACCAGAAAAACATCATCCTTACCGAGGTAACCCCCCCCCCAAAAAAAAAAAACCACACAGTACGTACTCACTCATAAGTGGATATTAGATGTAAAGTAAAGAATAACCAGGTCATAATCCTCAGCCCCAGAGAAGCTAGGTAATAAGGGGGTTCTTAAGAAGGACTCAAGAATGTCTCTGGGAAGAGGAAACACATGAGATGTCCTGGGTAAACTGGGAGTAGGGAGGAGTAGAGGGGAGGGGATGGGAGGATGGGAACATGAGGGATCAGGATAGTATAACTGGAGGTGGGACACAGGGGCAATGTACTGAAAGAGATGTCTTGATACAGGGAGCCATTGTGGGCTAAAGAGAAATCTGCTACCAGGGAAACTCCCATGAACCCACAAAGATAGCCATAGATAAGATTACTAGCAATAGTGGAGAGGGTGCCTGACCTGGTCTTCCCTATAATCAGATTGAGGACTACACTAATTGTCATCATAGAGCCTTCATCCAGTACCTGATGGAATCAGATGCAGAGATCCACAGCCAAACACTGCACTGAGATCCATGAGTCCAGGCAAAGAGAGGGTAGTGGAATTATGAGTGGGGCAGGGGGTAAAGATCATGATGGAAAACCCACAGAGACAGCAGACCTGAGCTTGTGGGAGCTTATTGACTCTGAATGGGCAGCTAAGGTGCCAGCATGGGACTGACCTAGGCCTTTTGCACCTAGATGACAGTTGTGTAGCTTGAGCCTGTGAGGCCGCTAGCAGTGGGACCAGGACTTGTTCCTGATGCATGAGCTGGCTCTTTCAAACCTATTACCTATGGTTGGATGCCTTGTTAAGCCTTGTTGCAGGGGAAAGGAGTTTGGATCTGCCTCAACTTAATATGGTATGCTTTTTGATTCCCAAGGGAGACTTTACTCCGTCTGAATTGAGACAAGGCAAGTGGATGGGGAGGGGCACATAAAGGGGAGTTAGGGGGCAGGAGGAGAAGAAGTGAAACAGTGGTTAGTATGAAAAATAAAGAAAAAATTGTACTTGTGACTTTTTTTGAAGTAATAATGATTTTTGCATTCTGAAATTATGATGAAATCATTGAAGTGTTTCAGAAAAAAAGAAAAATATGAGAGAAACTATTACAAATTCATTAATCTCAGTTCACATGGATCTCTAAACTTGGATAGCCAAAGATATACCATTAATTTATTTAGCAAAAAAGTTAACTAGCATATCAAAGAGAATTGATCTTACCTGATTTTATATTCTCTGCATATCTTAAATGTCAAAGAAGGGAAAGATTTCTTCAGTCTCTATATTTTATTAGGAATCATTATCAACTTCAACAGAAGTTGGTCAATAGTTGCTTACTTCCTAGTCAGCAATGTAACAACTATCTCAAAGGATATTGGCTCTATGATTCTTTTAATAATAAACTAGTAAATAAATAGAAAAAAACTCTAGCAGTTTATGGGTGAAAATCAAGATTAGGTATAAAATAAACGATAGAACTAAGGTGGAAATTCTTTAAAAATACATCCATGTAGGAGTAGCAACAGATTTCACCAAAATAGCAACAAGTTAGTGAACACCAAGGAGTAGGAGAGATTCTATACAGAGAGAGTTTTCAGTTTACTAAGCAGTTATGTTATGAAGAATTATTGCACAGAAGGAATAAATATTACAACTCAAAAAGAATTTAAATCACTTACCTGCTGAACAGAATAACACAGCCTTACAATGGTTTGAGCAGTGCCTGTTTATGACTTTATTAAAGACTTTGTAAATGATATCTGTGACTTGCTGCCAATGTATACAGCATCTATACAGTGTACTTATAATTCTAGAAGAAGATAGGGCAACAATGTAAAGTACAGCTTCTATTGGATACATATTCTTTACTTGTCTTCATAAAAGCAAATAACCATTTCTAATCATTTTAAGTAAGGGAGGCTTAAGTTTCATTGGAAGTTCACAGTACAGAAACAGAGTTAGAGATATGTTTTCCTTTCAGTAAGAGAAAAATGGGCCTGCAGACATGGCTCAACAATTAGGAGCAGTTGTTCTTGCAGAGGACCTGGTTTGATTGCCAGCACCTATGTGGTAGCTGATAGCCATTTGTGACTCCAGGTCCAGAATGTTCAATAGCCTCTTCTGACATTCTCAGAATATTCATATAAGTCTGCAGGAAAAACACCCATATGCATGAAATAAAACAAATACATCTTATTGTTATAAAAATGGTAGCAATAACAACTTTAAAATAAAAAAAATCAGGGGAAAATCATGTGATAGAAATTAAGCTGAGGTAATGTTTAAACATGTTATGGTATAATGAGGCTAAATTGTGTGCTCAGCCTTTTGCGTAGTACTGGAATTATGATATTGAATATGAAATGATATCAATGATATGAAACCTTAGCACATTAACTTTATTCATAGATGTATTACAGAAAACTAAAATTTCCTAGAAAATATTAATAACTATAATTTTTAGAGTCTTGTTAGATCAATGGTTTACAACTTGTGGTCACAACCTTTCTGGGATTGAACGACCCTTTCATAAGAGTCTCCTAGGACCATAGGGAAACACAGATATTTACATTATGATTCATAACAGCTGCAAAATTATGCTGCAAAGTAGCAATTAAAATAATTTTATGCTTGAGGGTCACCATAACATGAAGAACTATATTTAAGGGTCACTGCATTAGGAAGGTTGAGAACCACTGTATTAGATAAGGCAGGAAAATTCTTAATTAGAGATGCTTTAAAGCGTAAAAGATTGTCACCTCTAACAATAGAAAAATTAGGAGTGTATTGCAAATATTGTGAAAAGAAGGCATTTTGTTTTCATAGCGTAGGAACAAGATATTCATGATGCAATATATATGGAGTAGTTTCAGACACACAGCTTAAGGCTGAGAGAATAAAATAGTAGGGTTTCTAGTTTGTCAGTTTTAGCTGTAAAATGAATAACAGAAAGAAAAATATGGCTATAGGTAACAAAAGCAGGTCTGAAGTAGGAGATGCTGTTGAAAATATGCTGCTTTCTCATCTTTTAAAACAAGAAAAATAAGCCTCAACAAGAAAGGCCAAGGGATGCAGTTTCTTCTGTTTAAAAAGTTTAGTGTTGGTCATACAGTGTCCTAAAATATCTTTATCCCTTAGACAGAAATTACACATAAGCTGAATTTCTTCTTTAGGATCACAGTTTTGAAATGTGCTAATAACAAAAGTGACCAGAATTCCAAGGACGAATTAATGATATATCCTCAGGATCACAAGCCATGGAGTTCTTTCTTAGATGTCAAATAAACTACCTTTTCAGAAACCGCAACAGAGGCCTGCTGTCGTCTCTCTCTTTCAGTATTCCTTCTTTGTCCATTGTTCATTGTGTAGGGTTGAAGCTTCTTGACTTTCCCAACCCCCCTTTCACATATCCCACCTTCTCTTTCACAATGACACCTAAGCCTTTGGTGCAACAGTGTTTTATAGATTATGCATTGTGACTGGGCTTCACAATAACGCATATCCTTTGGGTGTGGTTTTATCTAATGACGTCAGTCTATTCCAAAGAACAGCTTCTTCAATAGGGAGTATGAACTACTCTTTTTTATTGTTTTATTTTTATTTTTCGTTTATTTATTTATTTATAAAAATTTCCACTTCCTCCCCTCCTCCCAATACCCTCCCACTCCCCCCACTCCTTCTCCCCCTCCTTCTCCAGTTCTAAGAGCAGTCAGGGTTTCCTGCCCTTTGTGAAGTCCAAAGACTACTCTTATCTGTGTGTACAAGACCAAATATTTAGATTGTAGTTAGGGAGTATTCTGGTTGAGTAAAATGAAGATTGTAAGTTCCCAAAGATCCATGACTCCCTAGACCTGAGGAGTTGACTAGGCTTCCACTTCCAGTTATTTTTCACCCCTGTTGAGTATATCGTAAGTCTAGATAGGTAGTTGTTGATTACCAACTGCCATCATTCATTCATTCTCATAACATGGCCCAAGTAGCTCAAGCCTTGTTGCCATATCCTGTAGTTTACTTCTTTCTGTAGACGGAGATATTTCATAATGTCATCTATCTCTTTGTGTGATGCCTAGAATCCTCCTAAGACATTCCATCTCAAACACATTCAGTGGCTGCTCTGAGGAGTAAATACCTGAAGATAGCACTGCTTGGAGGAGTGTACGGGATAAGGTAAAGAGGAAGGTTCAAAAAACGCTGGATAGACAGCATAAAGGAAGACTGTGGAACCTTGGGTATGACAATAACACTTAAGCATCTAGGACAGCCCAGGATAGGAACAACTGGAGAACCACCATAAACAGGCTGCCCATGCATGCTTAAGCATGGGCAGAACATATATGATGATGATGATGATGATGATGATGATGATGATGATGATGATGATGATGATGACGACCACAGTTTCCACCCAGGAATGAGTGACATTACTGAGCCCTTGGGTTGTTATGCCAGGCTAGTGTTGTTCTGGTTCATACTTATGACTATATGACTACTAGGCTGGACCCATGGCTGTGTTATTCCTTTGGAAGCTTGCTTGAATGCTTCTGGTACTATGAAATACAGTACATCTAGAAGAGGCATTCAGGCCATTTCTACCTCAGGCACCACTGGACCTTGCATCTGAAATGTCTGGTGATTTCAGCAATAGGGTTTCCTTCCATCTTGTGGAGGCAATCAAGCACAATAAGCATAGACTGTATTTTTTGGGAGACCCTTGGACAGCCATAACCAACAAGTGAGAAGAGAAACTTTCTTGCCTAGTGGTGTTAGGTTTTATTAAATGGTCTTTGACTCTTGGAGGGAATCTTACTATCCAAAACAAAAAAATTTCATTGAAATATATAAGTATATTTATGCATGAAATTACATGATTTGTAGTTCTTTCAGGTCAGTTAGATAATTAATTATGTGATTTCATATTTGTTTCAGACACTGTGATTGCTGTCTAACCTTTCTCTCCTCTTCTGCTGTATTTATCTATTGTTCCCTCCCTAATTAGATGTCCCCCTTTTCTCAGTTTTACTTTTCAGATCACTCGTATTCAATATTTTCATTTATATTGTCCTGCCCCACCCTGGCAATGGCCCTTTTTTACTTTCTTGATTACTCCAGTTAAGTACTTACATCTAAAGTCTTGGATCTAGAAGCTTCCAATGAAAGAAAATGTGAAATTTGTAGCACCTGGATTACTTTATTCAATATGTTCTTTCTAACTGTGTGTCTTTGAGTGTGGGTTTGAGCACATGAGTCCAGTACTTTTTGTTGACCAAAAGTAGGCCATATATTGGGATACCTTGACATGATATTTTTCGTAACATAACTTTAGATATTTCATGAAGCTTGGACACATATTATCGAAAAGTGTTTTGAAAATGTCACAATATTTTTTTAAATTAAATGTAATTATTTTATTTTATTCTTCATGGAAAAGAGTTTTTTTTCATAAAATATATTCTGATCATGATCTCCCCCTGCCAACTCCTTCCAGATCCTCCTTTCCTCCCCACCCACACAAATCCATATTCTTTCTTTCTATTTCTTCATAGAAAACAAACAGAAATTTATGATTTTCCTTGCTTGACATATTCTTTGCATAGCCGTCAGAGTAAACTAGTCATTTCCCTATCACTTCATTACTTTTGCCTTCTTTCTAATAGAATTTAACAATTCTGATCTTGATTTATTATTTGTTAACTTTGAGTAAAGATTTTTCTATAAACCAAACACTTCACACTTTTAAATATAGCTCATTTTTGCTAGTGACAATATTAGCTTTGAGACACCTGCTTGTTGTGTGCAAGCATCAACTTCAAATTCACAGTTCATGACGCCTTAAATGCTCATGCCCTGGGAAGGTGCCAGACACATGCCTTTTTGGGAAATAAGATTTCACCCTGATTCACTATTATAGAACTGTAATTCAAGGAAGTCACTTCACTGTACGGAAAAGACACTAAGGGATGTGTTTTTCTGACACAGAGGCAGGCAGAAGATGAAGGCACTCTCACTTCACTTTTCAAATAAAAGTCAAATCAATGAAACTTCACAAGCCTATCTTTATATGAAGGAAATTTTTCTGCGCAGTTGTCATTCTCATTTCATGTGAGTATAGAATGATGGAGCGTAAGCAAAGTCGTGCATATGGCAAAGCAGAGAAAGGTGATAAGGTAGCCTATCCATTTACCCAGTGCTTTCTGCCTTCAGCCACAACACTGCAATGCAGGGCAGCAACGTGGAAACAACAGTAAGCTGGGGGGACTATTACTGTGCTTAAATAAATGCATACATTATGCAACATATGCCCTTTTTCCTATCTTTCTTCTTGGTATTGAAATTATAATGCATTTCCTAAGGCACAAAAGCATCTGAAATTAATGACAAAACACTTAAAGCTCACTCTACACTTTATGTCCACATAGCCATACTTCTTGGGGATGCTATTATATTTTTCATATTTTTGTGGTGCTGTGTGTATATAATTTCTAATTTCTTTTAGAGTATTGAAAACAACAGATGTTCATAGACAAGTTTTCTTCTTTGTTTTCCTATGCCTAGTGATATAGTCAATTCTTCTGAACAAGTTCTAGTTTAAGTGGTAAAACACTTCATTCATCATATCAATCTATCAAATATGCTTTAGTAACTGTTTCTGCATGCAATGGAATTACAGTAGTTTTAGGTTTTTGTGTGCAATCTCAAACCATCTTAAACTTGTAGGTATGTATGTTTTTCCTGTATTCTGTATTGGGTAGTAAAATGTCCTATAGGGTCTCAACCCTAGAGAGAAAACTATAGGTAACTAAAAAATGCTGAAAGTAGTAGAAGTAGGGACAATTTTACATCAATTGATTATCCAATGCCAATGGTCAGTCACAAAAAAATAGTATATGTAACATTATATGGAAAAAGCATGCTGTATTTATATACTTAGGAACATACACACACACACACACACACACACACACATACACACACACACACACACACACGTAACAACAATTAAAGTAAAAGAGGCCATGAACACCAAAGAAAACAAGGAAAAGTTTATGAGTGTGTTTGGAGGAAGAAAGGGAAGGACGATGTGATGTAATGCTATAACAGTTTCAAGATGTATAGTATTTTGAAACACTTGGGTCTTTCTGGTACACATTTTTAAACCTTTATTGAATGTGTTTAATTTTAAACTAACGATAATGACATATATGCCCCCATTTCAGTGTCTTTTTCTTGCACTCATAATAGTATTGCTAAGGAGAACAAAAATGGCAAGTCTGTAATGCTCTTTAAAAAGATCAACAAGATTTAGCTAAACCACTCCCCCTTAATCTATCATTACAGAGAAGACAAAGATTTTCAACATTTATGCTAAGCACATAGTCCATAAGGAGAAAGACACACTGATCCAGTGAAGGTCACATATTTTTCTCTCTATTACTTGTTATCTTTCTTTAGGCCCTAACATTCCCATGAAATGCCGAGTTCACAATGACCTTCTAAACATTAAATTTCCAGTCTTTCTACATTTTTTACTAAGTAAAATCATATGAAATTCATGCTTGCTTTGCTTCTCACTAACCCTTGGCTTCTACAGTATTGTGTTAGAAGCTTCTCTCCTGTCTTCCTGAGTGTCCATTACATTTTCCCAAAGCCTGTTCGAAAAATCTAACTTCTTTCCAGCACTCTTTTCTACTCATGTCTCTAACAACAACCTGAAACTTCTTTCCAACTTGTCATTAAATTTATGTGCTGGTGACTCAAATTGGTATTGTCGTCTGTAGATCTGGAACTGTGAATGGGTGTTGGACATTTCCATTTCCAGTGTCTCCCCACTGACCTCATTAAAGTCTGTCTCATTACTTGACTACCCTCTGTCCACCAGACCTGCTACTCACAGGATCCAAAATTGTTTTCCAATCTTTAAAAAAAAGTACTTATTTTAGTATATGTGTGTCAGTGCTTGCCTAATATATGTTTCTGTACTACATGTGTGTTCTGTATTAGCAGAAACCAGAAGAAGAAGTCAAATCCTATGAAACTGGAGTTATATCTCTGAGCCACAATGTGGATTCTGGGAACTGAATTTAGGTCCTCTACAAAATCAGCAAGTACCCTTAACAGCTATCCCATCTTTTCTGCCCCAGAATAATCTTTCTTAAACATGTTCTTACTAACAGTTTCTATGGACATTTTATTTACTTTAAAGCAAAGTGCAATGTTAACAAGTGAGGTTATAAAATCCTGCCATAATAGGACTCTCATGTAATTAAAATAAATAAACAAATGTTATTGGACAAACCTGTCCAGTGAATTGAAATGTCCACAGTCTCATTTGCTGCATTTTGGACTGAGGAGCCTTGTTGTCTGGAGTCCACATAAAGAGCAGACACATACTCTACATGGTTTACTACAGAGTTAATTAATAAAATTGTTACTAACTGTATTCTAATGGTCAGTTCTCAAGGTGTCTATTCCTCAATGCCTTACTGAGTCTGCTCTTACCAGAGCATCCCAAATGTAAGTGACTCTATACAAATTTTATTTATTCCATACCTAGAGGAAATATTTAAAAAGTTATCACTGAAGTATGGTTATTAGCAATTTAAGTTTTATTTTCTAATGCTGGGGTTGAGTTTTTGAAAGGTAATGTGCCACATGCACATTAGTGGTAATGAGAGACTTTGCCATGGAACCTTTGAAAGGAAATAGGGTTCATTTTTTTCAAAGTAAAATATAATAATATTCCAATTAAAATTAAACATATTTATAAATGCAATTAAGAGACATGAAATGATCAATTGGGGTACTTCAAGAACTTTATAACTGACACTTTATTTATACTAAATATTTGAAAAATCCACACCTATTTTTAACTACTTAGTATCTAAGGAGAATATTATTAAAGTATAAGGAGGAAAAGAAGGGAAAACAAATGATGGTTAGAGGAAATGAGTGTTATATACTTGAAACTTGAATTTTTATGGGATTTCATAGAACAACTTATGAAACTTGAAACTCGACAGATAGACAACTGACATCTAAAAGTCACAGAAGTTTTAAGAAGATGAGTGACAGAGAGCCAGGAAAAATATTCCAGTTGTTGAATCCATTTGAGCATGAAATAAGCTGACATAGAGGAGTCCACTATCACGAAGGATGGTTCGGACAATTTCCTATGGCCATATAGAGAAATTGATGCACAGAAAATAAACTCTGGGGAAGGGTTTCTTGATGGACTATTAAGAGATGCAGGGAATTGTTCCATGTTCCATTTAGCATGCCAAAATAGTAACTTTATAAAAACCACTGAGTGAATTAATTTCAAATTTCTATCAACAAACAGTATTCCACAGAAGAGTTAATCATTTCTTCCCTTTAAGGAAGTGACTCAAGAAAAATTTTATAGGAAACAGCATTGTGTGCCTTTCTGAAATTATATCCAAAGAGATGGTAATGGTGGTGAACACCACACCCACTGAAATTCTCTCAACGTAGCCAAGACTATCAAAAAATATTGGAGGAAAGGTTCATATGTATCTCACAAAATTGTGGTACAGCTTAACTAATATAAAATTCAAGAGATAGAGCAAATTTGTATTTCCAGAAAACTTTCGAAATATTTTATACATAAATTGGCAGAAAATAACCTTATTACTGAGTGGCTATTTCTGATATTTCTCTCCCAGATTCTTAAGTAATATTTCAGATGTTAGTGATCTTCAATGCCATACACAGATGAAAAATGTCAGACAATTAAGAGAGAAATGATTGGGATGTCACTTTACACGCCCCTGTATAATTGTATAGCACATAAAATGCTACTGTCTTGCCAAAATATGAATTATATATTCATCCCCATGATCTGCACCATAATTGACAGAAAGCATTTGAGGGTAGGTGGGGGGACTTATTGAGAACTGCTTCTATGATCACATAGTTTTTTTCTTTCTTGTACTTTATTTACTTTTCTTCATGTTCTTTTGTTATTAGTGTCTCTTACCTACACATCCTCACACATGATATCTTGTTCTAAATAAACACCAGAATATTGGTTGTAATAAATAAATAAATGTTACCCTCCATGTTCTAATCTTCACCTTTACTAGTTCCCCTAACCAAATTTTACAGATACATTCTTTCATATTTTCAGCAATGGATGTGATTGCTGATAATATATTTTATTTCTGTATTTATTACTCAGTAGTTTAATATTTATTTCTTCTTCTGTACATCTGAAAGAGCCATTATTCTACACTCTACTGCTAGTTATGTGGTGTTCTTGATTCTTATTTCAACCCTTCTCTTACTAAATCTTAGATTCAGAATGGAATCTATCACTGTATTCTACTATTTCTGCTCTTCTATTGCTCTAACATCTTTTACAGCACGATCCTGGAAGGTATAGAAGTCATGTGTATCCAGATTCAACTAGGAAAATGAGGAGGTGGAAAGGAGGAGAAAGAGAAAGAGGAGAAAAAGAAAGAAGAGGAGAAGAAATACTTCGTACTCTATTTCTTCTTGTTGTCAGCATACAGAAAATATCAAACCCATACAGCAAGCTCTCAATGAATGTTTGATGAATGAATTAAACCTGAATAAGCATTCTCCATTTAACTACTGCTACTTTCCTCCTGGGTTAGGAAGAATCAATGGAAATTAAAAGAAATCTTCTGAACATCCAAATACATCATGATAAACTTACCTAGGTGAATAATAAAGTAGTGATTTTCATATGCGCACCATTCTGAAGACATGAAGAGATGATTGATTTAGGAATATGGGATGCTATTTAAGAGATACTGATCTCTATAATGTGACTTGTTCCTCATGACATTAAAACAAATAATCCAATTTTAGTGGGACTGCAGTAGCAATCATATTATGTCCGTCACAGAAGATGTGTGGTTCTTATCCCCATAGCAACATCTGTACTGCATATGCTAATCTCTTTAAATATACCTTGATAGGAAAAAAAAAATCAGTGGCCTAGGGATAAGGCTGCTGTTTCACCAGTGCATATAGTAGTGTTAACTCTGTAATAAAAACCCATGTTAAAATATTAGGGTGAGAATAAGATCCTGTTAGGAAATTCTCTTAATATGTGTTGCTTAATCCATAGCAGCAACACTAACATAGGGGTAACTAGAGTTACCACAGATAATGAAAAGTCATGATGATTGGGGTCCTTCATTAATGCAGCACAGCTCAGGGAAAAGAAGTTACCTGGAGTAATTTGTCATGTGAAAACATGATTCGAAGATAACTTTAGACATTTCAATATGGATTCAGTGTTATCATTCTCTTTTCGTTCAGGTTCATTCTCATGCTTAGCAGAACACCAGACTTATTCACCTGCACGAAATTCCATGCCCCGAAAAAGGAAATTGTGCATTGTACAGAAGGCAGCAGATTAGGTGAGTGGAAATGCAGGTCTGATAGGGGAGCATCATGCTTTCTTTGGTGGAACAGTGGTTTAAGGCCGCATTTTAGGTCAGGCGTAGTGGTAAAAAGTTCTCAGGATATAACCAAGGAGTCTGAAGCTGGATAATCTAGCCTTGAAGGCTAATCTGGTCTGCATGGACTAGTGAAACCAGACCCAAGCAGCTTAGCAAGACCTCGAAATTATTAAATAAATAAAATATAATGGTTTAGATTAGCAAGTGTTTTTGAAAGTTTAACCACAAATGAACAGTAGATGAATTTGCTTTCTGATTTTACAAAAATATCCAAGTTTGAGAACATTTAATTTTAGTCTCTCTAACAAGGAAATTTTCTATTAAATGTCATTTTTAACTAAAATAATCTACATAACTAATGAAATATGAAGAAAAAGAGATATTTAAGGTATAACAAGAAAATTAAAAAGTTCTGATTTTTTAAAATTAACCTGCAAACTCTGCATTCCACTCTGATAATTCTCTAGAGTAATTAGGTAATTAGGCTGTGTTCCTGAACTGGATTCCTTAAATATGAGGTAGCTAATTTCCACAACTGTGAACTGAAGCACCACATGGCCCAAGGGACTGATAGTTGGAAATCAAGTTATCACCTTTGCTGTAGCTTGGATTCGGCCTAGTTGGAATACACACCAGACAGTATGTAAGTATGTAAAACTTCTTGCAAATTAAAATTAGGTGACAGACTTCCTATACTGCCAAGAACAAAAATCGTTATGAAATATGACCAAGTAATGTACTAATTTTCTGTTGGTGCAACATTACTTTTAAATGGACCTGTTTATAATTTTGGAGATGAGAATTCCAAAAAAATTAAGTTGTCTAAAATTGAGATGTACTTCTGGCTATTATAGAGGGGCAATCCATTTCTTTATCTTCTTCAGATTTTAGAAGTCTCCTGTGGTATTTGGTTTCTGACTTGATTCTTTAATCTCTAAGCCACCAATCATGGAAGGACTTGCTTCTGTCCTGCCATTACCATCTCTCTGCCTTTCTTCTGCCTCCTCGGTTCTTATCACCTACCATTCTAACTACAGTGTCCCTACTAGTATATTTCAGTTAATTAGCCACTACATCTCATGCACAACTTTATTCATTTGCCCTTACAGTTCATGGTGTTCACTGGCGTCAAAAACTAGGAATGATTGTTTCATAGATGATTTTATATGATCATTATATTGACAAAATTTGACAAATTGATGGACTGAGAATGAGAGAAGTTATTCAATCATTTGTTCAGTTTGTTACAGAAAGCATGCAAAAGGTTTTCATTGGACTAAATTGTAGAATAATATTGAATTAAATTTTATAAAATTAATATTCTCATTACCCAATATCTATTTAGATTTCTTATCAAAGTTATATTCATGTTTATGCTGTTTGTAGCTTTTCAGATATGTTCCTCTTGAAATACAGCATTCTGGAACTTAGAATCATTTCATTATTAGATTTCTTAATACAATCAATGAATCGTAATATTTACTGTCCTTACACTAAAATTATGTTTAGGAATTAAGTCACGGCCCCTTAATTGAGTGCAAGAAGTCCAGATTAATAAAAACAAAGGCTGTCCTCAATTCAATTTTAAATAGCTATAAGTCATACTTATAACTTAAAAAGGTGGTAGTTTCATAATAATTTGAATCTGACATAATTCAAAAGATTTAATATATATTCTATGTAGCTATGTATTTACATCGGTATTATTATTATGTCAGTTGTAGAATTATTTGAAAGAAAGTTTTTACACTAAAATTACACATTTTTTGAAATATGATAAGTTAAAAAATTCAAAACATACTTAACAAAAACGCTCAAACTTAACCTTAGATAATTGAAATCATTTTCCATTATGAATTTCAATTTATGAAGGTAGAGAGATACTTTGTAAGGATATATTTCACTAGAGCAAAATTAAGGCAGTAACAGGATACAATTAGAATATAAAAAATTAAAAATGTTAGAATCATTAATGGAAGGGTTATTGAAGACAGCACACATAATTCTTAAGGCTTGAGTAGAATGATTTCAGTTTCACTAGTAATAACTCATAAGCTTTATCTTAAGAAAATTTTTACAATTTTAAAGAAAAATGTATATCACTCTGGCAGGAACATGAAAAACTTCTCAATCTCAACCTTTTCGGTTATGACTCATCATAATGGCAAAGGGCTTGCATTATGATGAAATTTATAATAATTAGAATTATATAGAACCTGTATTTGTCCTATTTAGATAAGAATAAACCTTAAATTTTATTTTGCTTTTTAATGTACCACAAGAAATTCAGAAAACAATATAGTACCTAATCACTTTCCAAAGCTAAGTGCCCTAAAACAAACCAAGTATTTGTGGTTTTTCTGTCTTTAAATTCTGTGATGACAAAGCTGAACTGAAATAGCACATGGGTTGGGTCAATTAATAATATTGTTTGACCTGAAAAGCATTCAAAAAGATTCAGTCTTTGGCCTTCTTATCTTTGTAGTGTTAAGCCTCAATACTGTCATCCACTAAATATTTAGATGTGACAGAGGCCACCATTTCTCCAGGAATTCAAATGGTCTTTGTGGGTTTTGTGAAAAGTATAAACCAGAGATGAAAGAAAACTGCCAGAGTTAATGTGAGATTGTGCTGTGGGACAATGGTCTTCTATCCTGTAAATATTTATCTCTTGAATTGCTTTAATAAAACAGATTGGCCTGTAGCCAGGCAGAAAGAATAGGCAGAGCAACCAGGCAGGAAGTAGAGGTGGGGCGATGAGAACAGGAAAATTCTGGGAAGAAGAAAGACTTATCTGCAGTCATCACCCAGACACAGAAGAAACAAGAATGCCTCACTAATAAAAGGTACCAGACCACGAGACTAACATAGACAAGAATAGTGGGCTAATTTAAGATGTAAGAGTTAATAAGAAGCTTGAGTTAATAGGTTAACCAGTTAATAACTAATGTGGATCTCTGTGTGTTTCTTTGGGACCGAATGACTGTGAACCAAGTGAGACAGAAACTACTGCCAATGAAAATGGGAACAAAGTATTTCTAACATTTTAAGAAACCATTGTCAAATGGTTTTTATCATATGGATTACTCCAGAAATATAACATTTGACTAATTCAATATCTGTAAAACTGTGAACCCACCACTGAGAAAACAAACACACAATTGACTGAATTTTCTTGATATGGCACAGTGGGGAAGTAGTTAAGCTGAGGCTTGAATCTCAAAATTTTGATTCTAGAGTTCATGCCCTTCCTGATAGTCTATTAAAGACAATAATAACAGAAACAGCGCCATTCTACAAATATGTCGGTTGCAAACTATGTAATGTCGTTTATGCTACCTATAAATGCAGAGACAGAGAAAGCACACATTCACATTTTAAACAGAAAAATAGAAATGGCTGGATGAAAAAATAGTTGTCAATGAAATGTAATACTATAAAATCCTGTTAAATAGAAAAGCATTAACATCAGCAAATAGACAAACTATTGTCTTTGGCTTTCAAAATGACTGTAGAATTCCTCTTTTAAAGTTGAAAGAGAATAAATGCAGATAACCCAGCCTAAAAAGAAAGAAGCTTTGGAGTTCAGATGTTACAGCTTTACCAACATATTCTGCTTGAACTGACAAATAAAAACAAATATGAAAACAAGCAAAAACCACGACTAAAACCTCTTGAAAGATGAGCTGCCCTGTTTTAAGGAAAGAAGCCTTGAGAAGATGTAGGCAAGTAGCTACTAAAGCACAATGTGGAGCCTTGTCTTACTGTCAATGGCATCACATTGTCAGAGGTGAAGAAAAGGGAATCACATCTTTAAAATCTTACACTCAATGGTAAGAAATATGCTGTAATTTCTTTTAAAGGTAGCAGTAAAAGTACTAAAGAAAATGTGTTCAATGATAATTCTAACATTTTCCTTGAAATACAGAGGAAAGGATTTATATCTGATGACAGAAAAAGGAAATGAAATGACATTGGAGAAAAGGTAATAAACCAGAAACCAAGCTAATGTGGTTTTCAGCGTCAGTTTCCTTGGAACTGAAGTTACAGGTGATAGTGAGTTGCCATCTGTGTGCTCTGAAAAGAACTTGGTTATTTGGCAAGAGCAATATGCCATCCTAGGAGGGAGCCATCTTTCTAGCCTTGAAAGATAAAATCCTCACTTCCTTATTTTGTTGGCTTAGTTTAGAAACTTATTTCCTTGGCTTAACTCAGAGGCACAGACCAGTACAGTACAGGAGCTAAAAATATAAGCACCTCTCTTCAACAAATCAGAGAATGTGTTTTATGTAAGGGATTGAACTGATACTGAAAAAGAAATTGGCCTGGGAATTAGAAGATTGGAAAGTGTTCATCATTTCACCTTGAGAAGAATGACAAATCAATACATCATAAATCACCATGAATCTCAAAGATTCCCAAGAGAATTAATTTAAAGAGTGTTAGAGCTTCATCTCTTGAAGCCAGGGTATTTGAGTTAAAGTGAAGCTACCTGTTGCAAGGTAACAATGCCATATTAAACACCATAGGCTAGCAAATGAAAAGTCCCATCTCCGGAATGGGCTGCCTTACTTGAAGTTGTTTCCCAGGGAGGTTTCATAGGCCCCCACAAACACTATAAGCTATAGCTAATTCTATAGATTATCCTCTAGAATTTGAAGATAAAGACCTATTACTAACAATATTACATATTTGAGTCATAAATCAAGGGCATGTCAAGCTGTTGAACTGAAAACTTCATTCCTAGTATGAGGAGGTGCTGTTCTTGCTACTGAAAGAGAAAAGCAATCATCAAACATATACATGGGTGAGACCTACACACTGCAATTATGACTGGTCTGTCAAGCCATGTCCACTGGTGAGACAGTGGCCCGGACACCATGGGAGTAACTGACCACTTTCTGATTGGATTTAAAAATGAAACCCATACTTGCGACTATTACTGTGACCAAGAACTTATAATAAGGTATTATGGGCCTAAGGAAAAGCCTTCTTTTACTGCTAGTTAGTTAAGTTACATAGTATTAAAGCAACTGCCAGTGACTAAGTATAACCATGGTTTAATTTTAAATGTTTCTTAACCCTCATCAGAGAAGCTTCTATTTAGCAGATGGTTGTTAGCAAAGAAAACCATAATTATTCAAGGTTCAGAGAAGAAACTATGGATCACCCATCACTGAGTGGGACATCTACATCATACCACTTCCTCATAAGTTTCAGGGAACATTGTGGAAGAGGCATAGGAAAGAATTTAAGAGACAAAGGCAATGGATGCTTAAAGGGGGCAGTGTCTTCTGGGTATAGTGGGACATTTGCATATCTGTACCCAAGCATTTGTAACACCATGAACACGACACATGCAATCCTAAATCAGAACAAAATTTTAGAGCATGAAGGAGAGTTGAGAACAAATGCCAGCCCCAGCATATTGGTAATTGGTACTATGGGTAATATAGGGACAGCACAAACTAGACTCAGTGTATGGGGGAAAAAAAGGCACAAAGGTGCATGAATTGGGAAGGGAAATCAATCAGAAGGAGTTGGGAGAGGAGCTAAATAGGATCAAAATACATTGTATGTAACTTCATTAAGTCTAAGTAATTAGCTATATTTCTAATAAAAAACCAAGATTTCCCTCTCCTTGAGCAGATATCAGGTCCAATTAAAGAGAGCTGTTGGTTACTACCAAGACATGTTTCCCATTATTATGTCCTTACATCCTGAGGGTTATTGACTCTGCTGGCTGTTGATGCAGTTAAAAGGTCTCATAGCTGAGTAGGGCTATTGGTTGCCTCCTTACTTTGGAAGCTTGAATGGTGCCTCCTGATACAGTGAAAACTGGTACTCAGGGAAGGGGCAATGGGGTCAGTTTCAGCTCAGGAGTTTTCGACTTCTCTATCTGAAGTGCATGTTTGGTTCAGGAGAATTGTCTGTATTCTATCAATCATGTATTTTAATAAAACGCTGATTGGCCAGGCAGGAAGTATAGGCGGGTCAACCAGACAGGAAGTAGAGGTGATGCAATGAGAACAGGAGAATTCTGGGAAGCAGGAAGCTTCCTCTGCCAGTTCTGCCCAGACCACCGGAGAGGAGAGGAAAGATGTAAGCTGCCCTGCTGGAAAAGGTACCGAGCCATGTGCTAACGTAGATAAGGATAATGGGGTAACATAAGTTTTAAGAGCTAATAAGTAGCCTGACCTAATGGGCCAATCAGTTTATAACCAAATGTAGAATCTGTTATTTCTTTAGGACTTGCTGGCTGTGGGGTACCAGGTGGGACAGAAACCCCAACACGCTGGCCCTCATGTTACACATGTTATTTTCAGAAGAAGGAACTTTCCTTCAACCTATGGGAGAAGATCAAGAGAAACAGAAGTGTTCTATGTATTGGGAGTATCTTGGAAAAAGAGATCATAAACATCATATACCAAGGAAAATAAAATCCACTGGAACTTCTTGTCAAATGAAATAAGTCAGACTTCAGGAGACAAACATCACAAGCCCATAAATAGCTTATGAATTTTAAGGGGTGTTTGTGTGTGTATGTGTGTGTGTGTGTGTGTGTGTGTGTGTGTGTGTGAAGCTAGAACATGAAACATTAAATCAGCATAAATTGAACCTGATGTGTGGAAGAAAAAGATAAGAGAAAGTAATGGAAAACAAATGACCCAAAATAAGAAGCTATAATTATTATGATGAGGCATGGTAACTAGTATGAGGGGTTGCAGAAACACAAATAGCCAATGAACATTTCTTAAAAGTCTTCAGTGCCTATATTCATTAAACAATAAAAATTAAAATTACTTTGAGATACCACCCCAATCCAATGGCTATCATCAAGAAATTTGACAACAAACTTTGGAGAGGATGTTGTTAAGGGAACACTCATTTACTGCTGCACGAGTGCAAACTAGTACAATCACGACCAAAATCGATATAATAGCCACTTAAAAATGAATTAATTATTGTATAAGATAACTTTGGCTATTCTGGGTTTTTTGTTTTTCCATATAAAGTTGATTATTGTTCTTTCAAGGTCTGGGTTTTGATTCTACTGCATGTACTGGCTTTGTGAGAACCTAGTCTGTATGGATGCTCACCTTTCTAGACCTGGATGGAGGGGGCAGGACCTTAGACTTTCCACAGGGCAGGGAATCCTGACTTCTCTTTGGACTGGAGAGGGAAAGGGAGGGAGGTGGGGGGAGGGAGAGAAAAATGAAAGGAGGGGGGAGGTGAAAATTTTTAATAATAATAATAATAATAAAAGAATAAATTAAAAAAAGAAAAAAGAATAAAGAAAAAAATGAATTCATGCTTCTGATGAGCCAGGTATACCATACTTAGGCATTTATCAAAAGGACTCTAAATTCTATCACAGAGATAATTGTGCAGCATGTTCTTCTATCTACTATAGCAAAATATGGATCTTTCCAGATGCCCACCCATTAACAGGTGGACACATGATGAAAATGAGATATGTATGTATGTATGTGTATATGTATATATATACATATTTGTGTCATATTCAACTGAAAAGATAAATGAATTATTAAAATTTCAGGAAAATGAATGGATCATTAATATCTGATATTAATAAATCAAGGGGTTCCATACTCAGAAACATAAAATCCACACTTTCGTCTTCTTCATGCATACATACACACACATAATACACACACATGTGTAAGTGTTGGAAACCTACCAATACCAAATGGAGATCAGGAGATGATTACAATAGGTGTTTCAGGAAGATGTGACAGCATAGGATGTATAAGGCATGAGAGAAAAGTGTAGGTGTCCCTAACAGCTTCTTTGGGGGAGGGGGTTAGAAGGCACAATGTCAACAAACACAGATTTTGGGAGTCATAACAAAAGGATAGGGCAGACTCCTTTATTTAACAAAGGGGTTAAACTTATATACCAGCACCCAGGCATTCTGATTCATTGACATTATGTTGTCACCCCCATTGGCTAGGTATGATCAGGACCTTTGGCAGTGCCTGTTTCTAGGTCCTAATACACCTAAAAATTATATTCTACAATAGTTCCCCCCTTTTTTAACAAAAATGGAAGATTTTAATGTTAACATAACAAGACTGTATACAATAAGAACAATTAATAAGAGTGGGAGGTAGGTCATATAGAATAATTCTGATGGGAGGCATGTGTTGGGTTAAAGAAACTAAAATGTATAGGCTTAAAATGACACAATTATATCCAAATAATTATATATTTCTTTAAATAAAATTTGATTTAAAAAGAGATCTGATAGGAGACTAGGGGCAGGTTTGAATAAGCATGAAGCATGCATGAAAATTCTATAATGAAATCAATTATCTTGTGTGTCAACTTACAGAAAAATTGAAAGACAAGAGTAAAAAGCCATGGAGACTATTTCATCTATGTAATCTAATATATAAAAGCAACCCTATAATTATTTACAGAAGGGATGAACTCTGAGATTTATATCAAAATAATATGAGAAAGAGGATAAGTAATTTATATATAATTATTCAATTATCCAAAATATAATGTGACCTCAAAAATTTAAAATTATTGGATTCCAATTTCTCCCATTACATATGTGAGATCCTGTGATACTCTACATATGATTATCAAGTCAAAGACAATGAAGGAGAATTAAATGTTATATCCTAGACTACTTGGAGCATCTAATTAAATGTTTAACACTTTTTCTGAATAAGTAGTTTATGAGTGGAAATTTTCTAAAAATTGAAAGTAGAATCTCAATTTGCATGTTACCAATTTTTTATTTTTTTAAAAAAATTTCCTCCTATAATTTCTGTCATGTTAGCAGTTTAATAGTTGAAGTTGGAAATCAACAATCGATTAGATAAGGTCAGTACATTAAACCACATCAATGTTAAGTATGTTAGGTATTATTTTTACCTACTGCATTAAGCACTACTCTTCCAATTCAGTCAACTGTATACGCTCTGTCTGCTGCCATGTCTCACACACTGAAAACCCTTCGCATTCCTGTTACCAAGTGAAGTGCTCATTATCCTCTTTTGTCACCGGAACCAGTAACACTTCTCTTGGCCTTTCCTATTCAAGGGTTTGGACATCCTTGCACCCCTTTTCATAGGTTTTCACAGCCCAATTAAGTCTTATCTCTTCCATATCCTGTATGCTTCTTTATGCATAGGTAACAGTGTAACGTAATGACTTTGGGGGGTGAATAATACGATAAAAGCTTATGCTCCATCCTGTGAATGTTATTTTAAAGGGAAATGCTATATCAGAAATCAAGACCATAATGCAAGGTTAACTGCTCCCCAGCAGGCCTGTGAAGCTGCATACAGATCTCCTCAGGTGTGTTCAATTTTGCATGATGCTTTTCATTAGAGTTGGACGTTTGCTGGAATGCTTTACACCAAATGTTCCTCTTTTCTCACCCGGGAACAGGATTCTCCTTTCTTCTGGATCATTGGCCTGATTACTCAAACTTCGTGAGGAAATGTTCTTGGTTAAATTTTAATGCTATGCACTCTCTAACTGACATAAGGCAACAGGAAAGCTTCCATAAGGAAAGATGAGAATAGACTAGGTAAACCGTGTTCCTGCCTGACCTCCTAGTCAGTCTTTATATTTAGACTGTTTTATTTACTATTTCTAGTAAAATACCTGTATCTCTTATTCTTTGAACAATGATTAAAACCAAAAAATTCTTTCTCCATTTGACTCTCTCTTTCAAATTTTAAATAGCTAAACTTTTGAAAAAGAACATACTTCTTAGATAGGATAAATAATACAGCCCAAATGACTTCATGTGGGGAATGAGCTTCTGGGAAAATGTTCTTTTGCTTGTGTAGTATTGAGTTTCAGAGTCTTCCTTCAGGAAAGAGGCACATGCAGATTTCTATGTATCTTGAATTCCTTTCTCTGGTGATGTGGACATTAAAAGTAACATTTACTATTCACATTGTAAAGCTGATAATCCAGGAACGCAAACACTAAATAAAATGGTAAGTTATAAGGTTAAATGAAGCTATAGATTCCTTTGGGAATATAACTGTTCACAGATCTCTTCCTATACTTCCTGCCTGGCTAATGGTCTAGCACTGTATTATTAAATTAATACGAGTGACCAGTCTTTACAATGTATAAGACTATTATACCATAACATGCAGAAGAGGAAAATGAAAACTATAGACATCACTGTTCTGTTCTTCCAAGTAGCTTCTTTTTTCAGCAGAAAATAATAATTATAGAACTTGCAAACAAAATACAGAGAACAATTGACCAGAGTACATGACCCCTACTTGATAATCCTACAACAGAATTACTGTGTCTCAGATCATAGATCATATTAGAAGAGAGGGCAAGAAGACTGTAATATCCTGAGGACATAAGAGTCTGCTATGAAGTTGTGCCTTTTAGCTATGTATGATAAGGAAGGTATATCAGTGAGATCTCTATAATATGACTTTCTAACCTGAACAATTCTAACAAAAGTTGACCACCCCCAGTCAGGATAAGTGGAGGGACTCTGACAAGACCCCCATCACAAAATGAAGGGCTTAGGCAGCTACAACCTCTGAGAGAGAAAGAATTAGTCTTCTAGAGAAATGAGCCAGTGCTTGGTTATCCAATCTCAGGTGGTCAGCCATAAAATTACATACACACATCAGGGGGTCAACCATATAATTATATACACGTATGCAGCACTGAAGAGTCTCTGAAGGTTATATTCATTTACTCGTTTGTATGTGATGTAACAACAGTTAAAGAGGCCACGTGAATTTGGGAGGGAGGGAGGAAGTGGATACACAGGAGAGATAAAAAGGAGGAAAGAGAAGTGATACAATTATATTTTAATTACATAAAACTGGGAAGAAAATAAATGAAGTCAGAGAAAGTGCCCCAGCAGACAAGTAACAATGGAAAAATGGTATGAACTAGTACAAAGTTCTGTGTAATTGGAATCCTAAATGGGTGGCCAATTTACTAATTCAGTAAAAAATATTCACAGATCAAAAAGTTTAAATCAGAGATTTTGAAAGGATAATGATTAGAATTATACAAGGGAGAATATAAAAATCTTGAGCTGCATTTTGCTTACATGTAGTTGAACTGGCGCCTAGTTTCTGGCTACATGAATAGATTTACAGCTATGAGATACGGCTAAAGGGTTTGTGTAATTGTGGTAAAAATATTTATGTCTGGTTCCCGTCTGAGCTGCTTTAACTATACTTGTTCATACATTATATTGTCCTAAGTTTCTAATCTATTAGTTAGGAGATAAGACATAAACAAGAAGTGTATGCTTTTCATTCCTACACTCATGTATGCTCCAAAGTCCTTAAACAAACATACATCATAAGAAAAAATAATAAATTTATTCTAAGACCAATTTTTAAGAGACTGATAATGTTCCAAGTGCTAAAGATACACCGATCAGAGAAATTATCCTCACAAATCCATCACATTTAAACCAAATGCCCTCTACATCTATACTATCTGGTGTGCATAGCTGTTGATTCCTATATTCCAACTTGGCATTTCTTAATATCCATGTCTAAATTTTGTGGCATCTGCATAGGATAAAAGAGATTCATGCCTCAAAATGTTATTTCAAGTGAAGGCATGCATAAAATTCAAAGTATGGAAATTCATTATTTAATACCTTCCCTTGTGAAGAAATCCTCTGTTAGAAGACTTTGAGTAGTTCTTCAAAACAGCATTTAATATAATACAAGATGAAAGTGACTGGAAGGCTTCCAGATAAATAGAATGGATTATTTTCTTTCAACTCATATCTAAAATTGTCCAATACCTTCTTAGTTTCAAATGTGTTTGTTATTGCTTCAACTATTTCCTTATTCAGAATACTTTCTATAAAAATTAAACCATTCTTGTCAGAGTTTATGATATTCACCAAGTCAGTAAAAAAATATTTTAGATTTGATTATTTTGGGTTGCTTTCTCTAAATTACAGATGCTGAGTTTGTTCCAGTCCAATTTTATGAAAACCTATGAAGACAACCTCCTTAAAATATGCATCTTTTTTAATGAAAAGATGCTTTTATACATGTTAATCTCATCACAAAAATTAGTTGCCTAATCTGAGGTGAGGAAAATCACAACTGACAGAATATCTGAACACATCTGGTCAGGGTGGCATCTTTTTCCTATAAGGCATGAGCAGAGCAAATGTGAGTCAATTAATTATAAAATTAAAAATAAATGAGCTCATGAATTTGGGGTGATTTGGGAGGTGTGGTGGATTTGGAATGACCTAGGGATATGGTCTATATCAATGGTGAAAAGTTAGCATGGTACCTAAAGAAATTTTAATGTCAGTTTCTTCCAGTTAGATCATATCAATGAAACGTGTAAAACACAATGGTCACAACATGGAAGATAAAAATCTTATTTCTCACTCATCAGAATCTGGAAAGTTTTTAGAGCAAGTTTAAAAAACTTTTGTGGTGATCAATTCCACGTGTTTAAGTTTGATGCATCACCTGGTGTAAATAAACTGGGAGGATCATAACTGGACACACTGTGACTGTCTGATCTCAGATAATCCAATGTAGGGTCATTTCACCAAAGAAAAAACTTGCAATTTAGAGAAGACTTTAAACCAAAAGAAATATTAGGATTCAAAATTAACATTTGAGTCTGAAAAAATGGTTTCAGAAAACTAGAAAAAACTCCCTCACTAAAGGGGTAAATGTAATATTTGGAAAGCAGGAGAATGGGGAACGCAAATAAGGACATATTCAGTTAGTCCAGAAGAGGTGGATGAATGAAACATTTTCCCTTACTCAGTAAGAAATTGGCTTCTACCAGCAGAATACTGGCTTGCTCAGGACACTTTCAGATATGTGATGATGAGCAAAGCATTTCTTTGAACTTTGCTTTCTACATATGGACACTTTGATAAAAGAAAGTTTTTGTGATAATTGGGCAAATAAAATATAATAATGGGGACATAGACCTATGTGTGTGCATACACAGAGAGAGAGAGAGAGACAGAGAGACAGAGAGACAGAGAGACAGAGACATACCGAGACAGAGACAGACACACAGAGAATATAAATAGTAAGGTCTAAGCATATTTACAAACTAGAAAATTACTTTTAAGCATCATGGGACATGGAATATTACACACTAGATTTTACTGACTTACACATGAGACATAATAGAAATGGGTTTACCATACAAACAAATGAAATATTTCAATATCCCAGAAATCCCAGAGAACAGAATTAAAAATGATGTATCTTTACCTTTCTTAAGACGTAAGTTTTATATCATCCTTTACAATAATGTCACAGTGTAAGTTCACTGAAATTTACCTTGAGACTAAACACTTCCGAGAAGTTTTTAATAATGTTTGAGAATGTCAGACAACATATTTTGATCATTTTGACCCAATATCTTCCCCAGCCATTTCCAAATCCAACACACCTCCCAAATCACCCCAAATTCATGAGCTCATATATTTATAATTTATTTCTCTTCTCATAAACTTCTGATGTAAAGCCATCCACTGGAGTGTGATTAAGCTAGAAAGAGTTAGGAGGTATGACCTGTGTGTTACCAAAGTAGAGCCCATTTTTACACAATGTAACCAAGATACTTAGAGAAAGGTAGGCTTTTAGCATCTGAATTTCTATAAGATCCATATTCGAGTAAATCAAGATGGTGCAGAGGAGGAGGGGACAACATATGACACAATGGAGCTGAAAGATTGCAAAAAGAATGAAATGCTTTTGGTTCAGGGTAAGAGAAGCTAGAACAGGTCAGAAGAAAAGTAGCTCAGAGTTTCTGCTTGCATGCTTGGCCATGAACTTCAACTGTAAGGTACTTACTCAGGGGAACGAAGTAGGCATGAAAAGTTTCAATGAGAAAAATGCCAAAAGGATCAGTATCACATCTGATTTCTGCTGTTTCCTGACATGTATCTGAAGAAGAAACTATTTCCCATGGAATCATTCATCATTACAGACACCAGTGCTGTACCATAGCACAGCAGAATGCCTTAACCCTGAGTTGCTTGGCATATTGGTGGTCTTGTGGATCAATGGAAGATAGATGCTCATGCATATGAGGAAATGGAGTAAGGTTTAATACCTTACTTCTAGGGTATTAAGTTTCTATGTCTGCTAAGATGTTTTCAGGAGAGAAAAAAATCTATCTGAGGAATATCTTCGGCTTACTTGAATAAATAGGGACTATGTATTCTTTTTAAAATGTCTTTGACTATCAAAACAATTTTCCTTTCAGTTAATATTATAATGAGGACCTGATTGATTACCTTACTTACAGATAATAAAGTCCTTTTAGTTTAATATAACAGCATTTAGGAAGTTGAGCATTCATTTCTATTTTAATATATCCACAAACCAAATTTCCTTCTTCTTTATCAGTATCTTGTGTGCAGATCTTTCCCACTGGAGTTTAGGGCTATAGTTCAGCAAGATGCTTGTTGTGTTTTTATTTGTTTGCTTTTTAAACAGAATTTTAAGAAAATCTTAATGAACAGTATCCACACTTCTCATCAAAGGTATAGGCAGGGGATTCAATTACTCAAGTTCAGCCTAGCGTACATCAAGAGCAAGGAGGTTATTTGCTTCAAATGAGCGGTCAATAATCCTTTTTCCTTTTTCTCAGCTCCATCAAACTAATTCAAATCAGGTTTTAAAAACAACTGTGACCTCACTGCAAGAACAGCTCTTGTCAAGGCCATCAGTGACCTCCCCATGTGAAGTACAAGGGTTGGTTCTCAGTTCTCTTTCTCAACTTTAAGGCGTATTTTTATTTCAAATTGAATGTCTGACAGATTTCTTAAAGTTAACATGTCCCATGCTAGTCTCTTTATGTTTCTTGTTTTGTTTCTTTCTGAAGTCTACCTACTCAGTCCAACAAATGTCAACCAATGTAATTGTTTGGAAAGACAATTTGGAGTCATCACTTTTGACTGAGTCTGATACAGATATCACATTGTAGTCATAGGAGAATCCATTATATCTATATTAAAAATCCTCATAGATCCAAGTCTGTCTATTTGATCCAAACCACTGTCACTATCATTCTCTTTTGGGGGGGGGTATTATTTTAAGTTATTTTAATTATTCCCATCACTTACCTGCAATAGCCTCTGACCCTTCAGAAATTTCCATTCAATAAGCCATATGTCACCTTTCTATTCAAAACAGATCTCTTTATCTCATAAAGTAAACCAAAAGCTCAGAAGTCTTTGACTATTAACAGTAACATGTCATTATTAGTCATGTTAATAACGTAACTAGACTGAATCAGAAGGGGCAACAACTTAAAAGAAGAGTTTTGAGGTCTGCTCAATAAGAAGGAAACCACGCTTGGTTCTGAAACCCTAGATAACTATCCAGGGTTATTGTGGTAATGGATCTAGAAGATTATTTATTAAGCTATTTTACTAAACTAAACTAATTCCTAACAGCATTTAAAAACTTATCCTTAGATCTGTACATGAGTGCACCTTTAAATAGCCATATAAAACTTTGCCTAGCAACAGGACAGAGACCCTTACAGAAAACTGCAAATGGTCAAAATGTGAAGACCAACTGACCATGGGATACACAGGTGCAGCGGATATATTCAAAACACAATACTTTTATCTGAAGTTCAAGGAACACTGTGGAAGACAGGTCAGAAAGAGTCTAAGATCAGAGGTCCAGGAAGGCTGCTGTAAGACTGTGTCTCCTAGATGTATGCACGTTTTACCTGTGATACTTTAACAACATGGCTGCCTAAACAAGGCCTGAATAAATACAAAACCAATTAACCTGATAACATGAAAAGGGGCTACCTTATAGAGTTCGATCCATAGGCAAAAAATTATAGGCAAATAAAAAATTCAGGTAGTGGTTTAAATAGTCTTTTTCAGGAATAAGGCTATCAAATTGTCAGTCCTGAAATCATATATATGCAAATAACACTAATGGGACAGAGCAGCTTGCATTGATACAATATATGTAATTATATAATACAATGCATTATGTATTATTTTATACATATAGTACAAAATTAATTTAAAAGTCATGAATTTAAGAGAGAATAGGGGAACATAAGAGTGGCTGCAGGGAGGAAAGGGAAGAAGGAAATGATGTCATTATATTTTAATTAAAAGATAAAAATGAAAAGAACAAACTCAGAATTTTGTAAGATAAAATGAAATGGATGCTTCAGATATTCCCTACTGGCAATGCCACTAACCAATATGCAAATGTAAAATATGTCTTATATTTAAAATTTTTCATTTGCTTTGTCTATGCAGTAAAACTAAGAAATACAATCAATAAGGTAGTTCTTTCCCATGACTAATCTTTAAATTTTATCTTCACTACAGGATTTTAAATGTATTCTGTGGTTTCATTTAATAGATACATATATGTACTTATAATTATTTAAATTTTTATGTGCGTTACTTTTTAAGATTTTTGTTCCTTCTTGAACTAAATATTCATCAAAAAAGAAATTAGCTTATTTTCATTAAATTTCCCCAAGTATTGATGAGGAAAAATTGAATTACATATACAAAGAGAGTTGAAGGTTACTGGGAAATTCTTTACAAGTGATCAGGAATTTGTATCATAACTACTCATGAATTATAGTTTATATTAAGAAATATGATAGTTTCATAGGAAACTGACCATTGAAAAATCAGTGATTACAAAATTTCCCCCAAAACTAACCAAAAGATGGCACATTTTCTGAGTTTTCCATCATGCATTCATAACATTTTTTTTCAATCCAGTATCATGAAGAATTCATGGAGGACATTAATCATGCAAGACTGCTAAAGGGTTCTCATTTCTCTGGCAGTTGTGTACTCATAAATGGTTTGTGTTGAGTTTCAACAATTTGACAGAATTAAATATATCTGGTACCATCCTTTGCTGGACAGCAAAATAAACCTATGAGAAAACAACAAACTAAACTAAAATACAATTGCCAAAATATTAAAATAGTATAGAACTTTTTAATGAGAAAAAAATGTTAAAGGCTAATTTTGCGATGGTCAGCAAAATGAATCTTAAAAATAAAATTAATCAAAACAATGCAATTTTCTATAATCAGGAAACAGTAACCTTGTTCTATATCTATATGACATGGTTGATACTGATGTAAGACAATGGATCTTATAAATGAACCAAAATATATTACGTCAGTCAATGAAGAAAGGCCTGTCAATAACAGGCCTGGAAAAAAGAAGAGAACACAAAGGGTCACATTCATTCATTACGGCCTTGAAGAAATACATGAGAACAGCAAGTCTCCTTAATGGAATTTGTTCCAGCTCCATTAATTTTCTTGAAAATAGCATTTGTTTCTCATATGTGAATCATAGTTTGTAATAAGTATGCTGTGCATGTGTGTAACTCTAGGTAGGTTTCAAAAGCAAAACAAAACAAAACTGTGCTCCAGAGGGTGAGGGAGAGGAAAAGAATACAGTACACAAGGGAAGAAAGAATAAGAGGATGAGAAAGGGAACAAGACAAGGAGGGAGTCTGGGGCCATGAAGGCAGAAGCAAATTAATTATTGTATACTTTGCTGGCAATGCCGTTATGATACCATTACTTTGAATGTTGGTATTTTTTCTTGATGTTTTGTTTTGTTTTCCAACTATGGTTTACCTTTATCTTTGGAGCCTGTCCTGAAACTAGCCCTTGTAAACAAGGTTGGTCAGCCTCAAACTCATAAAGATCCACCTGCCTTTGCGTCCTGAGGGCTGGGATTAAAGGCGTGCAACATTACTGCCCTTCCATCAAATGTTGATCTTTTAAAAAATGAATTACATTTAAAAATTAAAACCCAACTGCATTTTCATCTTCTATCTCCTAATCTGGCTACATCTCACTTGTTCAACTCCAACCCTGGACACTTAGACTCCTCCCGCTCCCTCCACTAAGCTCCATCATCATGGAGGTTTATTAGAATAGCAAGAATTTTGATACTGGAAGGAATCTCTGCTAGGATCTTGTGTTGTTGTTGTTTACAACAATGACTTGACAGTTTGTAGTCTGTTTTCAGATTTCTCACCAGCCTGATGAAAAAGTATAGGAACAGGATCACTCAGGGAATGCTTTTTCAACCCAAGGATGCCATGACTAATGCACTGTCTGCCCCTGCTTTCTAAATGGAAATCTACTATATTTTTCTCCCTGTGGTAAAGTGTCTACTTTTTGAACATAATAAATAGCAATTGCCCTTAAATGGCAACTTTAACTGTGACCATTATGGCACAATCTAAGAGAGTCAAAACACTAATGGGAGTGATACGATGCTAATTATAGCAGGGGTGTGAAGGCTGTACATAAGAAAGAACTCACTCAAAATTAAGTAAAACACTGGCTAATTCTAATTACAGTCTGTCTGGAAGAGATAAGCAAAGTTAAGCCACCACCATCCCTTTAAGTGCATGTCTAACATAATAGACTAATTTGCCCACATTGGCTGAGAGAATATTACGAATGCAGGATTGTGGAATAAAATATTCATTTGTGTTTCTAAAAAAATAAAAAGTAAGCTTCAGGGATGGAAATGCATCAGGAAGCAATGTTATCTTTCTTGTCTACAATCCCAATTTGACCCACTTTGACAGTGCTCATTCATTAAAATGCCAGGTATGAATATACATCATGAGAGTTTTGCTTTAAAAATGATCTAAGAACAAGTTAGGAGAAATATTTTAAAGGGTGAAGTTTTGAAATATTTTCTCCTTCACTTTTTAATTACTAGAAATTTCAAAAGTATTTTTTAAATGAGCATGTAAAGTATTTTTGACAGTATAAAACTTGTCATTGCCTCCTTTTCTTTGTTACTCATTTATTGAAAGCCACCTTGCCTTAACACTGCACACAAAAAAACTAGTCCTCCCTAAAGAAGAGCCCCAAATTGGTATTCTAATACTAACTGATTAGCCTTGAAATCATACACACACAAGTAACAGGATACAAACTGAGCATTTTATATTAATAGGATAAAGAATACATACATACATACATGTATATGTACATATATATGCACACAAATGTGTATATATGTGTGTATGTATGCACACAGAGTTAAAGAAATATAAGCAATGAATTTGAGAATGTAAATACAGGTAAATGGGCAAATGGAAAGGGTTGTGGGGGAAAGGAAGGGAAAATGATGCAAGTATATATTTTTGCAAATGAACATATTATAAATGGAAATTAAGATACCGGTGCAGCCCCTAGAAATATGATTGTCATTGGTAAAACTCAACAACTGAAAACAAAAGTTCATTTTATACCTTCTGCATTTTTTACACTGACCCTTTATCATGTAGCCTTGTTTATTTTCTTTAAAATCTGTTACTTTTCTCATTTATTACTTGATTTGCATTGATCTCTAATTACATTTAGCTAATGTGTCAGGGAACCGGTTCATCTAATTTTACTCATATTTTAAAAATAAGAAGCTCATGGGTTCTTAAGAAAACCTTGTTTTAAGGTCTGTCACATTTCCCAGTACTTTCACTTGAAAACTGAGATAACCATATAAGGAACATACCTGAGTGAGAATCTATACTTTAAAATACATGAATTATTTTAGCAGATCATAAACCAAGTCTGTTGGTATTGCATTAGTATGAGGAAAAGACAAACCCACTTGTTTGTAACCAATCACAGTCCCAGCTGAAGTCATTTAAAACCATTCAAAAGTTTCTCATACCCCTGAAATTGTAAGTGTTAAGGTCAACCCAGACAGTTATGGCAAGTGCCTTAAAACTGGCCTTTCACTTTCGAAGCATTTCTTATCTACAGAGGACCATATAGTTTGTCAATATCTTCAGTTCCCTGTGACTGCAGGGCCCTGTCAAACCACCTGCCTCTGAAGGGTCTGCAGCCTGTGGGCAGTCCCAGTACTACTGCAGCAGTTCCATTTCTATTCATTAACAAATTGTTCTGCCATTTAATCTGTGCTTCTTTTGAACAATAATCATGCCACTGCTCCTAAGTAGAAGTCTCCAGATACAGAGTACATCACAAATCTCATTTTCCTAACCCGTGTACATTCATATTTTCTACTATTGCCAGGTCTATAAAAATTGAAAAGGTTCCGCAAAAATCTGGAGGTTTCAGAACCATTCTTTAAAACTGTTTGCTGAAATTCATTCGTGCGTTTTATTTTTTAAAATCAAATCGTACTAGCAAGACTTCAAATGTGGACATGATTTTACATTTTCACTGATTTTTGTCATGTAAAGATGCACGCCCCACATTCACACAAGCACACAAACCTGCATATACATGTAGCAGATTCCCTTAACAGACCATCCGTACTTTCATATGCAGGTGGAGTCAGTTTTCCCAGATTGCTCCCTCTTGGTGGTAAACAACTCTGTCTCTGATTACATTTCTTTTGCCATGTGCCTGTTTTTTTTTCCCCCTCGTAATAGGCGTCATTATTGTAATCACTCATCACCCGTTTTCAGTCTTTTCCCTGATATCTAGAGTTTTCTCTTCAGCTTTGCCGGTGTGTCTCATCACAACTATCTATACCTCTAAGATCCAGTTTCTCAGTAAGAGTACTTTCCCATGACTTGGGGGGAGGTTCAATGGAGAGGGAACTCAAAGCAATAGAATCAATATTATAAAGTATTTACTAGTAGATTTGTTTTGGAGATACTAAATCACACAAAGTGGAATGCAGTTAGATTGAAAGGATCACAGTGGGAAACTCGCACTATATTTAACTAAACTATATGAACTGTAGTTCAGTTCTCCATGAAGTCATTATTAGTCATACTCTGGTTTCTCTTCAGATCATATATATTTTTGTCTTTCACTTCTTCTTCTTTTTTCTTTCTTCAGATTTTCTTGGGTTACATCTGAAGAGTTTTTCACCAAATAACAATTACAAATGTTAAAATTAAAGAAAATGATGAATGGGGAGAGGAAAGTAAGGAGGGAGGAAAATAGTTTTGACCTTAAATGTAGATCATACATCCACCTTTTTAGGCCCAGTCTCAAGTGTTTCACTATTAGGCTGAAAGGGGCAGAAGCTCCTGCAAAGTCCTCTCATGTAGATGAAGTCTGGCCTCGAAGTACAGTGTGGGACTGGAACGTGGCCTCTTCCTCTTCTTTCTTTCTGCCAGGATGCTCATTCTCCTCATAAGAGCAAAAGCAGCAGGGTTAAGATATTATATACTAACCCCCTAAAAATGTGAGCCAAAATCAGTTATTTCCTAAGTTTCTTACCTCACATATCTGCGAGAGGAATAGACTTACCTAAAGCATAAGGTGAGATGATGAGGAAGGGTGGAGGGCACCAGGGAGTGCCACAGTGCTAAAGAGTGGGAAACCCACAGGGTGAATGAAATGAAGTGGGGATGCTGAATAACAAGCTGAAAATGGAACCTTGGAGATGGCAGGTGGCCAACAGAAGCTCTCTGCGACCTTTATATCAACCATTGAATTCCTCTCACAATAGGCTTCTAGCTTTCTAAAATAAAGCTTTCCTTGGAAGGCATGTTGAAAAGAAATAACAAAGGTAGTAAATTTAGAGTGCCGAGTGTAAAGGGAAAGAGAAAAAGATAAAATCAATGGTAAAATGACGACAGCAGCTCAGAAGTAGAAGCTGGGTTCAATTCTACAAGCAATAGGTAGTTACCAAAATCGACTTCAGAAACTATAATCTTAGTTCTTTATTGCTTTCATTTGAATACACATTCCTTTTAAATGTATAGAGGGGCAGAGGAAGAGAGAGAAAGATATGTATCACAGCATTAACATATTATTTTCTTTTGTGATTCTAGAGTGGCTAGATAAATTTAGGGTTTCTGTTTCTGAGTTAGTATTATGGACCAAATAAACAGATTGAAATATTGGCTGGTAGTACTAAGGTATTGGCTAGACCTAGAATAAAGAAATATGTTTTTAAGAGTGTAATTACATACAATCAAGTGGCAAATCGGAATACTAGTTATAAGGGAGTAGTGTTTATTTGATGTTCTCTAGTTCAGTTCAGTAATTTAGGACAATGGGAAGACACAGATAAATAATATCCTGAGAGCTTACTATTTTATCTATGGTCACATGAAACATAGTGAGTCACACAGATGGATGGTGTGGTTTGCTACATAAAATGTGTATTCATCACAACCTTTACTCAATATGATGTAAACATAAAACATTTGCCCAAACTCATAGCTTCCTTTGAGTTGCTCATACCAGCATAATTTTCTACTTACTATTACTGCATTTTTCAAAACACTGCATACTGGTCTATGGATTTGTTATTCCTTTATGAACAAAAACAGGGTTTCATTCTAAGTAACAAGGTGAATCCTAAGAAAATCATACATAGATCTACCTGGAAATGGGAAATAGACAAGATTGTCTGACAAAATTGGGACACAAGGGATCAGGAGAGAAGGGGAGGTGGAGGGAAGTCGAGGATGGGGAAGGAGAACTTGATTAAATAGGATAGTTGAGGTGGAGGAAGGACAGAAATGATGGCAAGGAAAGAGATATTTTGATTGAGGAAGCCATTATGGGGCTAGCAAGAAACCTGGCACTAAAGAAATTCCCAGGATCTCACAAGGATGACCGCAGCTAAGACCGTAAGAAATAGAGAAGAGGGTGCTTGAACTGGCTTTGCTCGTTAGTCAGATTGATGAATACCTTAAAAGTCACCATAGAGCCTTCATCCAGCAACTAATGGAAACAGAGGCAGAGACCCACAGCAGAGCACTGGGCTGAGCTCCCAAAGTCCAATTGACGGATAGGAGGAGCGAGAATATGAACAAAGAGGTCAAGATCATGATGGGGACACCCACTGAAACAGTTTACTTGAGCTAATGGGAGCTCACCAACTCCAGCCTGACAGAGAAGGAACCAGCATAGGTCCAAACTAGATCCTCTGAATGTGGGTGACAGTTGTATGACTGGGGCAGACTTTGGGGACACTGGCAGTGACACCAGGATTTATTTATCCCTACTGCTTGTACTGGCTTTTTGGGATCCTATTCTCTTTGAATGGATACCTTGCTCAACCTTGTGTAGTGTGAAGGTCCTTGAACCTTCCCCAAAGCAATGTGCTTTACCCACTCTGAGGAATGGATTTTAGGGGTGGGATGGGGGCTAGGTAGAGGGGATGGGAGGAGGGGAGGGAGTGGGAACTGGGATTGGTATGTAAAATGAAAAAGACTGTTTTCTTTTTTAAAAAAGATAAATTAAATTAAAAAGAAACGTGCTTCATTAATTATATTTTCAAAATTAAAGTTTCACTTTTACAATAAATACAATTTTTTTAAATACTACTTGAATCTTCTTTTTGGTCAGCTCTGTATTAATGAATAGATGAGCAGATACAGAGAGTGACAGACAGGCAGGCCCACAGGCCAACAGTTGGAGTTCAGAAATAAGCAATGGTGTGAATAACACCCTAAACATAGGGTAATTACAATGAAAACTTCATTTGGCTCGGAATGCACACAATGAGCTTTAGAGAATAGATTTACTTCCATAATTACTCTATGTTGTACTTGGGCCAACACTGAAATCATTGCAGAGTCTCCAGGCACATACCAACTGCTGGAGTGAGTAGGAACCCAGAAACCTAGAAGGTATAGAGAGAAAATAGATTTCTGCAAATAAAACACAATGTAAAATGCATTCTTGAGGATTTTTTTCTGCATGCAAACAAAACCAAAAGAAACTCAATTTCTTTGGTATAGAAAATTAAATAAATCTCAGGAGAAAATATTACAGATTTTATTTTACTGAATTAACCTTTAATTGAAAAAGTAAGAGTGAATTATATTGCTAAATGGATTACTTAGATCACGTTTACTAATGTACAAATATAATTAGTGAAAATAAGTTGTATCATACTTACGAGTCTCTATAAAACAATTTGCTCTTAGAATGGACATCAGGGCTAAATGAGAAATCCAGTCAAACAAGGGAAAATGGCAAACACGCATGAAGCTCCTGTATGCCCTATAATTCTAGTTTGTCTTCATGTTCATTTATAGACATGTCACTACAATTAACATTCTAAACCACAAAGGCACTGATGTTCCTTCTTGCCACTGAGGAGATTAGGACTTATGGAGTTGTAGAAATATATCATAACAAGTACTGAATTAGTAAGTAATGCTTTCACATTTGCCTTCATTCAGATCTGTGTTCACAGCCATGCTTCCGGCTTCCTCCCCATTCTCCTCCCACTGAGTTGTACTATGCTGGCCATGTCAGGGTTAGCAGCAATGGCTGGCAGGTCTGGCCCACTGATGGGACTTCTGGTGGAATGAGGCCACAGGCAAAGCAATTAATGCTCAGCTGCTTCTTCTTATCAAGCGTCTGGAAGATATGTGGGGCTTGAAATTACCTTTAAGGAAAGAACATACAGCAGCAATGCTTGTCTGTTACCCTGAGAGCTCAGCTGATCAAAGAAGTAGAGGATACCAGATCTGAAAGTTTCTATTCTATCCCATCAAGTTAGGGTTTTCTGTTTGCATTCTGTCTTCTTTGCTTTGCTTTTTTTCTTTTCATTTTCTTTTCTCTTATCTCCTCTCTTCCTGTCTCCCTCTCTTCCTCCCTTCTTCCTTCCTTCCTTCTTTCCTTTCTTTCTTTTTATCTCTCCCTCTCCTTCTCCCTCCCCTCCTTCCTCCCTCCTTCCCTTCTTCCCTCCCTCCCTTTTTCCTTTTTTCCTTCCTCTCTTAAGAGAAATGCATAGCTTAATTGCGAGAAGTATAGTGGAATTAGTGGTTTGTTTCTTTTTATTTTTACTTTATAAATAATACCTATAAAAATTTCCACTCCCCCTCCTCCTCTCACTTCCCTCCTGCTTCCCCCTTCCCACTCCTGCTCTAAGAGAGGGCAGGGTACCCTGCCCTGTGGGAAGTCCAAGGCCCTCCCCCTCCATCCAGGCTTAGGAAGGTATGCATCCAAATAGAATAGGATCCCAAAAGGCCAGTACATGCAGTAGAAACAAATCCCAGGGCCATTATCTCTGGCTTCTCAGTCTGGCCCAATTGTCAGCCACATTCAGAGGGTCCAGTTAGAACCCATGCTTGCTCAGTCCCAGTCCAGTTAGATTTGGTGAGCTCCCATTAGTTCAGGCACACTGTTACAGTGGGTGGAGCAACCCCTCATGGTCCAGACTTCCTTACTCATATTCTCTCTTCTTCTACTCTTCAGCTGGACCTTGGGAGCTCAGTCTAGTGCTCCCATAAGAGTCTCTCTCTCTATCTCCATCGATTGCCAGACAAAAGTTCTATGGTGATATTCAAGATAGTCATCATTCTGACTACAGGACAAGGCCAGTTCAGGCACCTTATTTGGTATTATCTGTCTCATGTGAATTTTGATCATCAAAAACAGAAATCAAGGAAAATTCAGACCTAAAGTACCCACAGTACAGTGGGCCTGTATTATTATGCATATCATTTTGGACCTGAATTTTCTGCAAAGCAAAATATATAATTAGACTAGACTACTTTTATATTTTTCAAGCTAAGAAATCCAGTCAAAGCAATCATCCTGATTTACAGGATGATTCTTTAGTCTGCATGCTATTTGCCATCACAGAAATATAAATACTTATGTGCTATTGATCAGTGAGGAAACTCATTGAGGGTTCACCAAAGCACACGCGTACTTGCAAAGTCAGGAAGGACCATTTCCATTCTCCCATGTATTTATTGATGAGGACAGAGTTGTAATTTTTTAGGAATCAGTGTTCCCCATTTCAATTGAAGGTTACCTAATTGGGTTGCTAGCATCCTATCATGTACTTATTCCATCCCTTCAGTGATACTAACCAGTTAAAATTAAAACACTCCCATTAAAACATGACATTATTTTTACATTTTTGCTTCATTATTTTTTTTCATATATTACATCCCAACAGAAGCTCCCTCCTCTCAGCAACTCCCATGATATACCTCTTTCCCAAGTCCCTCCCCTCTCCATCTCACCCAACCTCTAATAAGCAAAGATGATGATGATGATGATGGTGATGATGATGGTGATAAAGCACAAAATAGAACCTGCACCTTTAGAGTAACATTCTCTTTTAAAACAAGAAGAGAAAAACCTGAACCTGACTTGAGGATTAAGCAATCAACCATGAACCTAATTACCTATGGAGATTTGCAGATCCTTCCAGATTATCGTGCTTCTAGGGAAGCTCTTCTTTTAGTAACATTTGTGTGTCTTGGAAATTCTGATTTTAAGTCAGAAAACTTATCAAATGAAGGAAGATTGGATCTGAGTTCCAGGTTTAGCATGCGTAGCTTGAAAAGCAGTCTTGGGCTCTTCCAGCTATGCTTTGCTATAGTTTTGTTGTTCTTAGAAATTCATTTTACTAAAGTAAGAGGGAAAGAAGAGAAATTGCACACCAAAGCATGGTGGTTTAAAAGTAGGAGTGGATATCAAGTGTAAAGTGTAAACCCAAACCCTTAAAAATGTCTTGGACAAGGATATGTTGTTGCTACAATCTTGTAGCTACAATAATGAGAGATCACGAATATTATGATAATTTATATAGGTTTCTGTTTTTTCTTTCTACCATTCTGTTTCTGTAAGTTTCTGGGGGACTGGGAAATTCGAAACGGAGCCTTTATTCCCTCCTCCTAACTAGATCCATGCCAGGTATGAAAGCACAGTCAGGAGTTAGGATGAAAGGAAAAGGTGACACTTTGTCGTCTCTGAGATGTAGATTTCTCACAGCTCTCCTTAGCACCTAGAATCCTGATTTCTCTTCCCTAACACAAAATCTACTTTTATGGGACAAAACATTCAGAGCCCAGTGTATCCATTCCTCACTTTATGCAAATTGCAAAATAAAATTCTGATGCTAAGGATGGAATCTTGTTAAAGTCAAACACATATTGCAGGAAGGGATCCAAGCAAATCAAGACCAAGCAGGCACCTAAATCTAGCTATCCACCTCCTACTTTCTTCCTGTCGCTCCATAAATTCCTGACTTTTCACTTTCTTTAATGCATTATAGCTCTCAGCACCACATGTCACTGACCAACATAAACCTGTCAGTGAAGCTCGGAGGAAAGAGAATGTAAGTGAAGAATTGAGAAAGTAGACATGTTTCTTTGAAAACGGCTTAGTGTCTCTCACTGCAAGTGACAGTTGGAACAAATTGTGTTCATTGCTTAAAAAAAATAAGGAAAGAGCAAAAGTTTGAAAGGTTGAGCTTCCCACTCCACTTTTAGCACTTTGTACAATAAAAACCATTAAGGACCACAGTTATCCCTCCATCCACAGCATTCTCCATTGGTTTAAAGAAGCTAGAAACTGAATATATGCAGGATACACAGTTTTATGCTTCTTAATGAGCAGCAAAGGAAAACTGGGGGTTTAAGTATAAAGATACATAACAACAAAAGAAGTGTATAAATAGTGTGTAGTGTTATTCAAAGGTATATGACGGGCAGGTGTGGCACACACCCTTAATCCCAGCACCCAAGAAGCAGTGGTAGGCAGATCTCTGTGAGTTCAAGGCCAGTCTGTTCTACATTGTGAGTTCCAGAACAATCAGGGCTGTTACACAGAGAAATCCTGTCCTAAAACAACAACAACAACAAAAAAACAAAAAAAGTATTTGAATCATTTTAACATTAAACAAAGAAAATAAGAAGTAGAGACTTGACAATCAGAGTAAACATCAGAATCCAGGTTTATTTTGAGGAACTTGGTATTTCATTTCATTCTGTGCATGTGATAGTTTGAAAATGGAGGACATGTCTGTTGTAACTTAGAATGAAATAGTATGTGTTCAGAGAAAACAGTTCCAAAATATGGAAACAGTACAATGAACTTAATTTTCCTTTCCTTTGGAAAGCTTTGTTTGATTGCAAGAATTGCTGCACAATGGCAAGTTGCAGAGATGGAAAGTGTGAAGGTGTGAAGATAACTAAATTGAAAATTGTCTTTAGAGAGAGTATAATTAGATACAAATGAAAGAAACCACTTATTTAAACAGCCCAACAGAGAAAGAGCTGATTTCACAGAACACAGATTAGCTATTCAATGCGTTTACTATGCAAGAACAGAAGGTCAAGGAGAGTGGAGAATCCTAGCAAGCAGCCAAATATGTAGGGAATTAGTCATGAACAGTCATGGAAAAGGAGAAAGAGAGAGAAAAATAAAGAAAGCTAAATTTTGATGCTTACTTCTCCATTATTTTCTAGGGAAAACACCCAAAGCCAGTTCTTAGTCTTGTGTATCTCACGATCAAGTCTGATGTATCTGTCTGTCAATACCAGTTGCTGCTAGAATACAGTAACGAGAAGAGAACACAGGAAGGTTGGTATTTCATTCAGATATCCATCAATCTACCCTCCATGTTTTCTCAATAAAAAGCCTAAAGAAAAGGCAAATTCCTCTCACAAAATGAATTCAAAGATATGAGTCACAAGACAAGGCTGTAGAAACTAAGTTGAAGGTGAGATTTCAAGGACAACTTAGATATTCAAGTACCTTCCATAAGTCATCAGAATATGTTCTGAACACATCAAAATACTATTCCTGCCCTTTGTAGTATTTTTAGACCTGGAAGAATTAGAAATTAAGAAACTCCAGTCACTAACACACACACACACACACACACACACACACCTCTCTTTTTAAGCTAAATCAAACTTTTTGTGATAATTTAAAAACAGTTTAAATATCTAAATATATTCACACAAAAATAAAGGTGCAAAAATATACGTAGAATTTAAAAGGAATAAAATGAAACTCCAAAGTTTTTAACAACAATGTGGGATGTTTGGATAACAAAACTTAAAAAGATTATCTATACTACGATGTTTAAGCCCAATAAGTTGTTACCAAAGTACAGTGAAAGTTAAATTATGAATGTTGTCATCCATTTTTCACAAATAACACAAAAGTATCCATAATTTCTATCTAAAAAATAAAGCACATGAACATAAATTTGTTGTTAATGATCTCACAAGAAGTTAATGTAGACTGAGATTTAAACATAGTCATAGAATGCACTATCATATTTAATGAAATATTGCATTGATAAGACTAATAAAATGAACTGGTAGATATTCTAGGTTTTTGGAGGATCTGGAATACTTGAAAGTGGAGAATCTTGGGTTCATTTTGAAGGGCTTTTCTCTGATAAAATAAAATCCATGCCATACATGAGAATGTTTTGAAATTGTGGTTCTTCATTGCCTCAACCTAGTGACATGATTTCTGTCTCAGATGCCGTTATGGTAGGCAAATGAAACACATATTTCATTCACATACTTCATGTTATGATGATGTTTCACAGAGTCCCAGTACACACTTCATTGTAATTGCTCTTTGGTAATGTGTATTGTTGAGAAAATTTATGTGTCCAAGACATTGAAGTACTGAAAAGAATGATTAGAATTGTATTTACCTACAGAGATACTGCAGAAGACACATCTTTAAAAACTGTAAAAAAAGATTTAGACTAGACCCTGCTAGCAGGTACAGATTAAGGTGCATTAAAAAGACTGGGGAGGGTTTGAGTTTATCCTCCAAACTTTCCTGCAGAAGCTTTGTTTTCAGTGGGCTGACAAATGAGGCAGAGAAACCTCAGCAAATGTGGCATAAATGAAACAATTGTATCCCTGGGAGCATCACTGGGGGCATCATTGATGCAGTTCTTACAGAATCTGGGTAAATACTTAAATGAGATATTACTATATAGTTAGTATCCTAAAAGTAGTTGGGCTATTCTCCAAAGAGCAGGGTCCACTCTAGCCTTTATGTAATGAAGGTATATGAGGAGGCTTGTATCATGGTACACTGTGGGTTTGGACACATCCGTTCCAATAATTATGAACCCATAAAACCTATTTACAAGTCACAAAGGATTTTATATTACAGCCACAGAAAATAGACTAAGAATCATAGTAGTTATATCTTCTTTTGTAAGACAAAGAGAGAAAGAGTTAGTGTCTGCGCCATAAAATTATTGTTAGAAATATGTAAGCTAATACATGAAAAACACGTAACGTTGTGCCTGGCATAAAGTGCTTCTGGTATGGTAGTTATTTTTATTACTTTCACTTTTCACTTCTGTTTCTAAAGATTCTATTGCATTGCATAAAAAGGCTTTCAGAAAGAAAATTCCTCTTTCCATTCTGGGCAAGTATTCAATTTAACATTTTCTCCCTGTTAGAAATCAAGACATGTTTACTTCATTGACAAATATTTTATTATAAAGTACTTACAGGCATTATGATATGAGTTCACATCTAGTAAATACATAAAATATTGAGAGCTGTGCACTCAGAACAATCCTTAAAAGTAATAAAATCTAATTCAGTTTTATAAATAAAGCCTTAATTATGTTATTTATGTTTAGGCTTTTCAAAACCTTATTATCTTCATGGAACTTGAAACAGGATTATATTTTTTATTAAGAATTCTCTAATTATATTATAAAGCACTTCCATATGTTTAATTTATTTCTTATATAGACATTTTATTTGTGTTGATTGAAAATAATTACATTAACTTATTAATGATAAAAAATCATGTAAACATATAATTTTGCATTTATCTCAAAACAATCTATATTATTAAATTACTTGATCAATTTGATATTTATATTTTCTGATAGGATGTTTAAATTTAAAATGCATATTTATTGATTACAATTAAGGAACTCTACTGTAATCTAATTTGTTATTTTAGTTGTGTTGTAAATAACCAGCAAAGCTACATCCTGAACGCTACTCCTTCAGCAACCACTGATCATGCCTCTTTTAATAGGACAGATATTCCATAATTCAATTTTCTATGTAAAATAAATAATATTTCACATCCGTCACTGTCTCGAAGCTTGCAAAGCTGGGTAGGTTAGGTGCTTAGAGAAACCCAAGGGAATCCTTCTGGTTGTTTGCCCCCAATATTGGAGACTGCAAGAGTGCAACACCACACCAATCTTTTCATGTGTTCTGGGTTCTGAACTTAGGCCCTTGTGCTTCCCGGCAAGTGCTTTACCAAGAGAACTTGCTCCCCATCCCTTCAAACTGGCTTGTTAAGTAAATGTTCTATGATTCAATGAAAATTAGAGATAATGCATAAAGTGATGGTTAATAAAGGAGGGCTTATTAAACAATATGAATGGGGCTAGAAAAAATGAAGTTGATAGAGAAAACTTTGAGCTAGTGTTTAAAGAAACAAAATAGCTTCTAGTTAACAGAAAACAGGATACACAACACAAACATACAGAAGTCAAAAAAGCAAAGCAGTATGGAATGATAATATGTAATCCATGTTTCTGGTGTGATGCTGACACTTGGTCACATGATACTGTATACTACACTCTAATAGGAGGTGCCACTTTGACAGCAGGAATCACCCCTCCTGGACACCTGTCACGTTGGTACCTCGACCTTAGCCTACTATTCTGGATCAAGAGAATTCAGTATATGTTCCTTGCATATTGAAACAAAGCAAAGAAAGAGGTAACTTGGGGAAAGGCAAATGTGACTGTCCAAGGTCTACAGAGGAGGGCTGACAGATGACACAGACAGAAGGAAAGTGCTGTCCTAGTGCGGAGAAAGTGAGAGTGATGGAAGCAGACGGATCTACATTTAGAGAGTCAGTACCAAACTCTTCTACTGGAGACTTTTTATCTGGGTCCCTCAAAATCAAGCTGATTTTTCCATCACCCTAAGCTCCCTGTCATCACATAAAAGTGAGCAAATAAAATGTAATTAATCACTGGCAAAGTTGTACATGTTTATTATTTTTGGTTCTTTATTTTATGAGTGTCATACTGTGTAAGTTTTGGAATAATGTCATAGCTGTATATCATATAATTGAGATAAAATGAGAAAAATTGATTTTTATGATGCTAGAAGCCTGTAGCCAAGTTGTGAATCCTTGTAAATGCTATAAGGGAAAACTTTTCCATGCCTCTGTCACCTCCAGCAACTCAGCAGGCCTTCATTTTCCATGAGTTTTAGATACTGTCTAAATTTATGTACTGCCATAATGCGGTGTCACTGTGGTCATTTTGTTTGTTTCTCCGTTCCTTATGATAAAGATATCACATATATCGCATCAGAACCAAACCTACTATAGTATGACATTATTTATCTCTTTTTTCACTAATTGTTATTTCATATATATATTTGCATACACATACTCGATATGCGATTCCCCTCTGTATGCTGTGGATATGTTTTATTACCATTGGTTAATAAAGAAACTGATTTGGCCAATGGCATGGCAGAATATAGGTGGGCAGAAAAACTAAAGTGAATGCAGGGAAAAAAAAGGCAGAGTCAGGCAGACATCATGTAGCTGCCAAAGGAGAAAGACACCAAAATCTTACCAGTAAACCCCGAGCCTCATGATAAAACATAAAATAATAAAAATAGTTAATTAAATATGTAAAAGCTAATTAATAGGAATCCTAAGCAAATCAGCCAAACAATATTATAACTACTATAGTTTCTTTGTGATTATTCATGTCTGGGTGACTAGGAAATGAACAGTCTCTATTTACACATACCTATTTTTACCTATAAAGTACTTAGTTGGTACAAAGTTACCTGAATGTGTATTTTCACCTCTGATCCTTCCGCCCTGGACAACAACTTGGAATGCTCTTTTATGGAACGACTATCACTTCTGATCCCTGGCTTTGCTAAAAGTCTCATTCCTTAATAAACCCAACAAGCTTAGCACTTGAACTCATTTTTCCTTTTGGAGGACACACTTCAGCCAGCTTTTATGTATAATACTTTAAAACATAATATTCAGAAACTCATTTGACAACAATTATGAATTCTCTTTAGCTGTTTATTGTCACTGTGGTTTCGGGTGATAGAGCTCCTCCCTTCGGTAGTAACATATAATGCTTTCCGAGCCTTCTAGAAAATATAACTCATCTATGCTACACTTCATCAAATTATATAATCAGCACTTACATTACTACTACTACTATCATCATAATTACTAATAATTATTTGTTTTGGCTTGTTAATACAGGCCTTCTCTGTGTAGCCCTGGAAGCCCTGAACTTGCATTGTAAACGATTCTTGCCTGGAATTCAGAGATTGGCCTGTCTCTGCCTCTCGTGTGCTGGGATTAATATTGTTCACTACCACACCATGCCCAGTCACATTATTATTACAAACTGATCTTGACATAGATCCATTCTGATACTGATAAAGTGGTCAAGAATGTGAGATTAGATATGTCATAAGACTAGGGGAAACCTACTACTATTTTTCTACTAAAGTAACTCTATAATAAAAAGATACTTAATGCTATTTTCTAAACACACTGTGTCGACTATCACATCATCAAAGAAGCTTGTTCTTGAAGTAGATGATAATTAACAAAGCATTTTGCAGAATGAGATATGTTGGAACACTTTGCCCTTAATGGGATGTCTTTATAAAAATCCCTTTTCCCTCGAAGATCAGGAAGCTATGTAGAAGAGGAGCTGAAAAGATTTTAAGGTCCAAAAGTGGGGGATGACTCCAAGGAAACAGCATTTTGTTCAGACACAGTAGGGGTACTGGTACACACAGTTCTTGATACACAGCAACCCACATAGATTGTGACCATACACACAAGACCCGCATAGGTTCAAGTCAGATAAAGTTGCAGCCCTGAGAAGGGAATAGACAGAGAGTCCAGCACTAATCAAAAACCTATTTACAATTGTTATCTTTTAGGAAAGAGAAATTCAGTATTCATTGATGGAGTGTCACTGGTTCTATGAATCACACTGCAGGATAGGTCCCCTGCCAAAGAGTAAATGGTCAACAAAGAATGAACTTTATGTTTTGTGTGGGGTAATTTTTACTTAGTTTTATGCTTTCTGTTTATTGACTTTGATTTTATATTTGCTTTTTATCTTTTAACTTTTGCTCTTTTAGATTGTTGTTCTGTTCTCTGTTTTGATTTTTTTTTTTTAGTTAGACTTGTTTATTCAGGTATCCAAAAACACTCTTTCCACTTCCTCCCCTCCTCCCAATACCCTCCCGCTCCCCCCACTCCCTCTCCTCCTCCCTCACCATTCACAAGAGCAGTCAGGGTTTCCTGCCCTGTGGGAAATCCAAGTTCCATCCCCCTCCCTCCAGGTCCAGGAAGGTGAGCATCCAAACAGTCCAGGATCCCAAAAAGCCAGTCCATGCAGACTAAACAAGATCCAGTGCCATTGTCAATGGCTTCTCAGTCAGCCCCCATGTCAGCCACATTCAGAGAATCCGGTTTGATCACATGCTCGTTCAGTCCCAGTCCAGCTGGCCTTGGTGAGCTCTCATTCGATCAGTCCCCTTGTATCAGTGGGTGAATGCACCCTTCGCGGTCCTGACTTCCAGTGCTCCAATGTGGGTCTCCGTCTCCATCTCCATCCATAGTCGGATGAAGGCCCCCTCTGATTTTGCTTTCCTTGCTCACGATCTCCCTCCCTCTGCTTCTCATTTGGACCTAGGGAGTTAAGTCCAGTGTTCCAATATGCGTCTCTGTCTCTATCTCCATTCATCGCCGTATGAAGGTTCTATTTGTAATAGCCAGAACATGGAAACAACCTAGGTGCCCCTCAATAAAAGAATGATTAAAAAAGGTGTGGAACATATACACATTAGAGTTTTACTCAGCGGTAAAAAACAATGACATCTTGAATTTTGCATGCAAATGGATGGAAATAGAAAACGCTTTACTGAGTGAGGTAACCCAGACCCCAAAAGAGGAATATGGTATGTACGCACTCATAAGTGGATTCGAGCCATAGTTAAAGGTTTTTGAGTCTATAATTTGTGATCCTAGAGAAGCTAAATAAGAAGGTGAACCTGAAGAAAATCATATAGTTATCCTCCTGGATATTAGAAGTAGACAAGATTCCCAGGCAAACTTGGGTGCATGGGGGGTGGGGGGTGGAAGTAAGGGGAGATGGCTAGGGAGAGGGGAAAGGGGGAGGATTGGGGATGTCTTGGGGGAATGGGAGGGGGGAGGGAGGAAGGATGGTTATGGGAGCAGGGAAGTTTATATCTCAACTAAGGGAGCCATCTTAGGGTTTGCAAGAGACTTGATTCTGGAGGGGTTCCCAGGCCCAAGGAGAGGTCCCCAGATTGTACTCTGGGCAGCAGAGGAGAGGGTGCCTGAACTGGCCTTGGCTCATAACCATACTGATGAATATTTTGCATGTCACCACAGAACCCTCTGTTTTGATTTTTATTAATTTTTTAGTTTATGCTATTTAGCTGTTCCTCCTGTTTTGTCTCTTTTTATTTTTATTTTTTTTGAGAGGAACTGGGGTTTGGTAAAGAAGCTATTTAAAAACATTGTATGGAATAAATAAATGAAATAAAAATAATTAAGTTTCCAAAATTCATCTGTTCATTTTTAGATGGAAGACTTATCATACTAAATATAGTAGTGCAAATTCTTTATAATCAACAGTGAGTGGTGTATTTATATATTGGAGAAAAAGAAGAAAAAGGAAAAGATAAGGGACATGGTACACATATTTCCATAGATGTGTCCAGGTGGAACAGGCCCGGGTGCCTAATGTGACAGCTTGTAGATGGTAGAGCAAAACCTTCAAGAGCTAAGCAGCCTTATTCTACTTTATTCTGCAATACAAACTAATAAACTAGAGGAATGTCATCTTGACCTGTGTCATGACTCATAATTGTCTCTGTACTGTCCCAATGAAGCCAGAGTTATTTATTATTTCATCCCAGCACCACATAAATGATGTCACAAGTATTGAAAATTATCACTATGTAATACATAGTTTTAAAAACCCTAATATTTATTAGTGTATATAATCCAGTATCAGTTTTAAATCATATTGAAGAATGTGAAGGTATATTTAGAAGTGATCTTGGTTGCAAATGAGTCATTTAAAGATAAATATTCAAATTAATTTCATAATAATAGACAAATTCTCTTCTTGAAGCTATAAAAATAATATTGCTCTTTAAAGACATAGTAAGACAAATTGGTTACACTCTTCAGAGACATTTTTTCCTTTTAAAAATTACACTGTAAGGTTAGTCTTAAACATGGTCCAAATAGGTCTCTTTCAAATTCCCTCAACAGACATAGCTCAGTATTACTCACTTACGTCATGTAAATGTAAAATATTATAAAAGTTATTTCATGCATAACTCAGGATTTTGGGCATTTTTAATTAAACTGTGGCCATTCATTACAAAAAAAATTATGCATAAGAATAAAGAAAAGAAGTGAATAAGACATGACTAGAGTTAAGCATGTTTGACAAGACCCCTATGGAAACCTCTTGTTTTGTAGGCACGTAGGCCAGTTCAGCAGAGAGGCAAGCTTCAAATCATCACTATCTCTCTTTTCCTAGAAGTCCAATCCCATAAACTCATCACCATCTCTTTAACAAATTACCCATTTAGACCTCTTCGTACTCTCTGTCTCCATCCCAGGTGATTGAACAGATATTGATAGTACATCTGTCCTCCCTCTGTCCTTAGCCATCTTCACCCCTAACCATCAGATCCTAATACATGTTTTACTCAGTTCCCACACATAAAAAAAAATATCAGAACAATCCCTACCAGGTTCCCCACAACCACCATATTCTTCTAAAAACCACAGAGGGCAACAGAGAGCAAACAAACAAACAAACAATAAAACCACCCACCTAACAAAGACAAGAGCAGTTAGCTGCAAGTAGAATTAAATTTGTCCCAAACCCAGATGTCTAGACACCAGCCTAAAATGACAATCATTAACACTGAGAACCATGGGTCTCCATCACAGTCCAGAACCCTACTTCAGTCGACTCCTATAATATCATCATAACAATGCTAGTCATTTCGGCAAGAAACTGCTCTCCCTGGACTTCTTGATGGTATGCTATATGAACCAGACACGCAGGACCCACAAAAAAGTGACTGCTGAACTTTCCAAAAGATGGAATGGTTCTTCAGGGTTCCTGCTTCACAGAGAAAACTGCCAGGCATTTTGCAGGACACAGAAGAGAGCAACTGATAAACTTTGAAATTATAAGACAGAATGGACCTTCAAATTTCCTGCTTCATGAAAATGTCTCCTAGATACTATGGGCCTGTAGGTAGAAAATGAATGTCAAAGTGTTAGAGAACTTTGAGGGACTATCTAGGCAGTGAGAGGTCTCTGTCAATTTTAGAACTTTGGGAGTTGCTTTTAACACACTTCCTGTTTACTTAGGTAATATTTTATCCTTCTAGGGTCTTTGAAGCATTGAAGACATATAGTTATAGTTACAATTTTTCATAGTTATGATAAAAGATAAATTAGATATAAAACTTTAGACTCACAAAGATAGGATTGATGATAGACAATTTTCTTTAATTTGCCAAATGTAAATGGACCAAATATTGTACTTGTAATTCCTTCTTGAAACCTGTTTTGCTTATGTAATTTTACTATGTTAAAGTTAAAACCTTCCTTTTCATTTAGACAGAGAAGGCAATGTGATATGGGATTCCCCTCCGTATGCTATGAATATGTTTTATTACCATTGGTTAATAAAGAAGTTGCTTCAGCAACTTTTATCAGCAGAATATGGCCAGGCTGGAAGAGATATATAGAGTACTCAGAGTCAGAGAGGTGCCATGTAGCTGCCAAAGAAGAGATACCTCTCAGACCCTTATCAGTAAGCCACAGCCCTGTGCCTGCACACAGATTAATAGCAATGTGTTAATTTCAGATGTAAGAGTTAGTTAATAAGAAGGCTGAGCTAATAGGTCAAGTAGTGCTGTAATTAATATGGATTCTGTGTGATTATTTGAATCTGAGCAGTTGGAAAAAGAATGAACATTTTTTGCTTACAGAAAACGCAGGAGGGAAGAGGGGACACCAGCCTCTGGGGACAGGCAAATCAGATGAGAAGAGAGAAAGAGAGAAAGACAGACAAGCAGACAATCAGAGAGACATAGAAAAAGAGAGAGAGAGAGAAGGTGGCAGAGCCTTTTATAAAGAGAACATAGTGAATGTGCACAGGAGATGCTTTTAGTAGGTACATTTGTGGACACACCCTGTCAAAATCTCAAAATGAGGCCAATACAGATGTCTGAATACTAACACTTGAGAAATCAGAAGGATCTGATAGATGTTCTATGACTTTAAGAGACCACAGATGCTAGCCTAGACTACAATACTCTGCAAAACTTTATCACAATAGATGGACAAAATAAGATATTCTATGATGAAAAAACAAATTTAGGCAAAATCTACGCACAAATCTAGCTTACAGAAGGAACTAAAGGAAAAGTCCAATTTAAAGGTATTGACTAAACCCAGGAAAACAAAAGGAATAAAAATTCAAACCATAAAATCAAAATAAGTGACATATACATATATACACACAGACACATACAACAAAATAATATGAATCAACAAACACAAAAGACTTTTTGATATCTTTCAACATCAGTGGTCTCAATCCCCCCACCCAAAAAAGTCACAGACTAATAGAATGGATGCAAAAACAGGATCCATCCTCTGCTGAATTCAAGCAACACACCTTGGTGGTAACCAAGGATAGATATCAATCACCTCAGGGTAAAATGATGGAAATAGCTATTTCAAACATTTAGAACTACAAAGCAAACAGGTGTAGTCATCTTAATATCTGACAAACTAGACCTCATAGAGTCTTCTTGACTAAGCTCTACTGGCTACTGTCTTTGATACAATAATGCACTCTATAAATGACCTTAGGCTTAATGTAAACACCAATCCAACCACAAACCCTTTGATCTACAATGTTGTCTTGCCTGCAAGGTTTGTAAGAACAATGGTGATGCAAAGCTTGTGGGAATAACCAAAGAATATCTGTTTAGATTTAAGGTCCACTACAAGAGAGAGAACCCATTTCCAATGCCACTTTTACAACCAAGAACTTGAGACTAGATATCCCAGGAACCTGGAGAAATGCTGCATACGTTCTACTAAGAAGACAGAGTAATAAAACGAGTTCTGATGACAATCTGCTGTACTCATAAATCAGGGACTCTCTCAGCTATCATCAGAGAAGCTTCTTCCTGAAGGAGATGAGAACAAATAGATATCACAGTCAGACAATATGCAAGAAGTGCATCTCCAAATGTGATGTCTCTAACAACCCTTCCCTCAGGTATCAAGAAACCCTCTGAAAGAGGAGGCACAAATAGGGTTAGTGCCAGGAAGGATGGAATACAATAAAAGAAAGATCTCTAAGTCAATAGAATAAAGTCATATATGAGCTCACAGAGGTTCAGGCAACATACATAGGGCTTTCATGAATCTACACCAGATAGCATCCTAGAACTGCAAAGAGAAAAAAAAAATTACCACCATTTCTAAGCCAGAAGTCATCTTTAAATTATAACCACTTTCAAATGAAAATTTAGTTTCTCTGAGGGACTCTCACTGGGAAAATAAGCTGCTCTTTAGGGTAGCCTGCATGCTCAGCAGTAGATAGACAACAGAAAATAAATTTAACATCATCTTTGAAGGTTCCTTGTCTCATAATATCATGTCAGACCTTCTAATTTTAATTTTGTTTCTTTATTTTATTTATGTCTATTTTCTGTTCTCTTAACCTATAGGTCTTTTTGTGGGGTGTTTTTATGGGATTCCTGAACATGCTAATGAATGGGGGGGTATTTTTGTATATACTTCCGATTCTTGTACTTTTTCCATTTGTGTTTGTTGCATCTTATTCCAATGTGTTATTTTTCTCTTTAATCTTATTATATTATATTATTATCTCTTAGAAGTCTTCTTATCTTCTAATAAGAGGCAAAAAGCAGGTTACTCTGGGATGAGAGTGTATTTGAGGAGGAACTGGGAGAAATAGAAGTAGAGGAAACTAATCTGGTGTGAGACTATTCATTATTCTGTCAATTACGTTTTAAATAAATGCTGATTGGCCAGTATCCAGGCAGGAAGTATAGGCAGGAAAATCATACAGCAAGCCTTTCATTGAGTGAGCTTCTGGAGAGTTCTATTGAGCAGATCAGAGTTATAAATTGCTAAATTAGAGTCAAGTCAGAGTCGTGCAATAGAAAACTGGTGGTAGTCAGTTTCACTTTTCGGCAGATAGAACCTAAGAGGTTCCCACTGAGTCTTGATTCACACCATTCTGTCATCCCTGCTATTTAGAACAAGAAACCTGTTCTTGCTTCAGAAAGTAGAGTATTAGCCAATGTGATGAGATGTCATTCATCTAATTATCTTATATTGTACACACCTGTGTCATAACAGAGTGGAGTTTTCTTCTTTAAGAGCATTGAAAAAATAAGATGGGATGGCATGATAGGGCCTATAAAGTCAGCTGAGAGGACTTGCAGCTCATAGAAACAGCCAGTAAGTAAGGACTTAAGCACTACAATGACAAGCTCCTCAGTTAATTCTGCCAATAACATGAGGGAACTTGGAACATCTCACACCAATAGGGACTCAGATAAAATTGACATCCTGGCAGGAGAGCACCTGGATGCTAACTGTTGAGACACTGGGAGGAAAAAGTAAACTATGCTTGTGAGATGACGGTGTATCAAAAAAGTAAGATTGATGTCTGCTGCCATTTAGAAGACTGGTTAAGGAAGGTTGGTTTAGATATTTAATTAAAAGCCCCCCACCTCCCTTCTTCACCCTTCTCGCTCTCATTTTAACAGACTTATAAAGTAGATAATTAAATTTATATCTTGCTGAAAAACTGTATTTCATATTTTATGGAATGTTTGTAATGGTGCAAACCTATATGTCTTTTGTTTCTGTCTTATTTTCACATTTCTCTTTTCAAAACTATAAATGATAGCACTGATGTTACTTCCAACAAAGTAAGTAATAGATAAGTCAGGAAGTAGAGAATGTGTGTATTTTGACTTAGATGTCATAGAATATTGGTGTAAAATATTCTGAGTAGTTAACAGAAGAACATAAATCATTAATGCACCAAGAAAACAGAATATTAGAGGAGGAGATTATAAAATCCTATTGCATTGTCTTCTGGCTCAATCATTATTTTATCTGAAATAAAAAAAATGAGAAAACCAGTCACAAGCCTAGGTGTGGATGCATGGATGGACAGTGAAGAAAGCAGCAAACAGATTTTCAAAGAATGCGTGTACTCAGAGGATGTGACACCCCAGAGTATAATGCAGGGTGTCAGCTCCTGACTTCTTGGAGGCATTTATTTGTTCTGGCTATTTCAGAGGTTGTAGAAGAATGGTTTGGTCACATTTAACTACCAAAAGCCAACAAATTGAGGTTCAGTTCTGAAAAAATAAGGAAAACATGTAGGGAGAAACATTTTCATTTGAAATTAAATACAAATCTCTTCCATTCAAATTTATGTTTCATTGGGATCATGGAAAATAAAAGGTCAAAGATAAAGGAAGGGCATATCAAAGCCATTTTTAAAAACACATACATAATAGTCATCAGAGAAGGATCCTGTACTCGTTCCTGAGAACATTGGAGTTAAATTTTTTGTCTTCTTGAAACTCTTCTTCATATGTCTATGCTTCTGTGCATGTGTGCCTGTGCACCTCTGTACACACATGTGTACATATGTGTGTGCACATAAGTGTATGTACACACGAGTTTTGATAAAAAATAATGTAAGTATGCAGTACATTAGTTGGTGCTCATGTTACTAAGAAATGAAGAGCAGTGAAGTGACAGCAATGGGATTTAACTTGCCAGGAAAATTTAGATTCAAATCTCATTTCTGTTGGATAGATGTCTATGGGATATTCCAAACTGTGAAAAAACAGAACATGGAGTCTCCATTTATTTCTTTGTGACACTATATTGTTCTTCTTATGTTTATTGCCTTTCATTCTAAAATTAGTTACCTTGCTGAAACACAAGCTTCCATTCTCTACTATGTGTGACCCCATGATGTTATCTTTAATACAGTGACCAAAATCTGTATTAAATCTTTACATTTAATAGAAATTTTGAGACTATTATATTATTATTGTTTTTTTGCTTGGCATCAACATTTGACCTGTAATCTATTCTGTCTTCAACTGTTGCCATAACATGTCTCTGTTGTTTGGGGGGATTTTCTTCATATCTATAGGGAAGTTCTTTTTTATGTTTTACTTTTTTATTCTCATCCTCTGCTGGTGTTTGTTGGTTGTATGTTTGTTTTGCTCATCTTAGTAGACGCATTCATTCATACCTCGTCTGTGTGTTGGGAATAAAAGCACACTTGTGTAGACATCAGCGGCCAATCTTAGGCATTGTCCCTCCATTATTGCCCACCTCGTTTTGAGAGTGGGTATCTCATTGAATTGAAATTCTCCAGGTATGCTAGGCTAGATGGTCAGCACCGCTGGGGTAATACACATGGACTTATCTAGTGCTGGACCCTGCCTGCTCCAATACCAACTTCACAGACACAATCTGCCTATTTCCACAACAGAAGCAAGACTGTTGGTTGGAATAAATAATTGCTCCTTTAATAGGATACAATTTTTGCCTAGAATAATAAACAGGGTCAAATCCATGATGAGGAAATTATAGGCCCTAGAAGAGAACCCATTAATGTTGTTTTTCTAAATGGCAATATTATCAAACTGTCTTCCATATATCTGTTTACAATCATAGGTTCATGATTCTCTCAGACTTATTTAGAGAAGAATACTATTGCAATACAAAATGATGAGTGACTACAAGGGATCAGCCTTAGATGGTACACGTATTTCACCCTTCTCTGGACTTACTGAATATTAAGTACAACAAGGTTCAAAAGACTATATCAAGGCCCGGCGGTGGTGGTGCACGCCTTTAATCCCAGCACTCAGGAGGCAGAGGCGGGCGGATCTTTGTGAGTTCGAGGCCAGCCTGGTCTACAAGAGCTAGCTCCAGGACAGGCACCAAAGCTACAGAGAAACCCTGTCTCGAAAAACCAAAAAAAAAAAAAAAAAGACTATATCAAGTATGACAGATTACAAAGATGTAGGATGGGGACAAATACTGTGAAATGCTGTCTTATGGTTAGGACATGTTTGTAGCACACATGAACTCAAAGAAGCTGTGGTTACCTAAGTGAGACCTTCAGAAGACCAACTAGCTAAAAATTCTAGCAAGTAGGGAAAGGGGATCTCAATACACCAATCCTACCTAAGCAATAGTGGCCATTGCTGGCTTCTAGGAGAGGGGGTATCACCTTTATTTGATCTTGTGATCACTGGTAGACTTCCTTTGCCTAAGAGATAAGCACAAATTCACGTACATATTGGCGGCACAAAATAGACTCATTGTGTTAAAAATATAAATATTTAATTTTAAAAGTGGGGCAAAAATTTTGAAGAGATATGACATGTAATAGGGATTTTTGGAGAAGTTGGACTTGGTGAGTGCGGGATATAAATATTGTATAGTTTCTACATGTATAAAATTTTCAAAAAATTATTTAAAGAAACTGCAATGAGAAAATTTCACTTCTTGTTTTCTCTCTCCTCATTGATGATTGTCATTTTAATTTCCTTTTGCTGTACTGTGTCCTTCCAGGGTTGTTCATATGTGGAAATGACAATCTCTCAAACTGATCAGTTTCATTAATTTACTTTCTCTACTGGAATTCTTCAAAATGAGTAGAACTAAATTCCTTTGGTTTCAGGTTTTTACTGTCATTTTCTCTTCTAAGGATGATGTGATTAATTATTTGAATTAATGAATTATAATATGGATAACACTTCTAATATATTAAACAATAATGTTTCATGAGTTTCATTATTGTTTAGAGAGATGAAACCTTTTAATTAGTATCTTATAGCTATGATTATTTGGACATATTAAACTATGAGACTTACATTTACTTACACTAAATAAATTTCATATCTGCTGGTCAAAAGATAAATACCTGTTGTCAAAAGTGACATAGAATGGCATGAAAGAGTAATATCACACATTTTGTTTCTAAGAATAACAAATAGTAGTTATCATCTTGAGATTCAGAAAACTACTAACAAGAAAATAAAACATACTTTAGCATTTGCTCTCACACATTTATTATGATTTTTCTAATATTTGAAAAGGATTTCACTGATCCTTGCCAAATGTCATCATAAGACATTTCAAAGATATATGAGTTTTCATTATCACATAACCAGAGATGTTCTGAGTAAACATTGTTTTTGAAAAAAATATTTGTTAGAAAATCTGTGCGAAACCCTCAAAGGCCTACCTCCCCTTATTAAATCAAGGTTATACATGCCTCTCAAGCCTCCGGTACAATTCCAAATTTTCATAACTCAATGTACTTCAGTTTAATACATGAAAGATGAAAATTTCTCTGCTCAGCCACAAATTATTAACCTAGAAAGCAATGTAGTATAACTAGAACGAGGAGAGCTAGTTGTAAAGCATCACCCCAAGGACTAACCATCTGAGTCCTCTGCTTAGTTCTGCATAATGCAGAATCAAGATGGTCCAGCAACTGCATAGATGATAGCCTACATATTTTGACTATGTGTTTTCTACCATTTCTATGACCATTTTTATAAGAGTTCCATGCTCATGAATTTGCCTTACACTTTGTGAAGCCATTTGGTTTCGACTTAGAGACTTTGGTGACCACGGTGCTATGCTTTAGTTTACAGCTTTATGATTGAGAATAAAATGATTGAGTTAGGCAGTAACTTGCTCAAGATTGTATTCCTGGGATGTAGGAGAGCTGAGGCTCACACTGTTTCTTATGGATGACCTTTCATATTTTCTATCCTTTTTATAGTTTTATCCCATGAAAGGGTAGTAAACTTGGTTTGAGAAACCAGAGGAAAACAAATTAAGTCGCTCTTATTACTGTACTCAACACATTATTTTCATTTTTATTGTATTTTATATCTCACAACTAGAGTTTTGCCTGACATTAGGCAAATTTGCATTAGGGATTCTTAAACTATTTTATTATTAAGGAGACCATTTTATTATTAAGAAAATAACAATGGCGTGAGAGGTGAATCACTAGGTCAGAGAACTTGCATTGTAAGCATGAGGACCAATATTAGAATTCCAAGTATATACACGCCAAACATGTATATAACCGGGCATGATCGTGGATATTTGGAACTCCATCGTGGAGAATTCTGAGTGGGCAATTTAAAAGATTTCTAGGAAGCAAGATGAGCTGAAGCAGTGATCTAGTTACTGACAGACTCTGATCGGGATGTAATAGAAGAAACTTCGTATTTTTTTCTGGTCTCCCTGTGTATGTGAATGCATGCACACACTCTCATATCCACAAAATGCAAAATACACAGTCACCACAAATATATATCATATACCATATATGCCTGCTAGAATAACCATAGGAAAGTCAATAAAAGCTATATATATATACATGTATATATATATGAAATATATATTCTTCATATATATATATGAAGAGAAATCTCATCTCATGTGAAGCTTGACTTCTGAAGTTTTTCTCTTTCAGGGCTAACATAATCTTCTACTTTTCTAATGAATTTTAGATAAACATCATGATGTATTGCTTTTGCTCAGATAAAGCAAATTAATCCTTTTTTCCAATGAAGACTCAACAGATACTCAAAAATAATCAGCACACACATTTATACACAACACCACCCCCCCACATACACACACACAAACAGAGGATGGGGGGGCAATGAGATGGAGAAATTTGATATTTCTTTTATCACATATCATGGATGAAATTATTGGTATTCAGTTTCAATTCAATTTAGTTACTGTCAGTAAATGACTAGGAAATAGAATATAAGACTGAAATAAGTAGGTCATGGAAAAACTATGCCTCTGACAGGAGATGTGAAGTAGAGAAAATGTCCCTAGTCAATAAAACGCAGAGTGACAATCAATATTAATAAAATTCCCCTCAAAATAAAAATACTTTTTCTTTTATTCTCTTAACACTTTCCCTAAATTGGATAAAAATGTTTTCTTCAGGCAGCCAGATGTTTCAGGACATAAAGGAACTTAAAGTCTGAGACTCAGGATTCACATGATGGATAGAATAAAAATTCCACAAGTTGTTCACAAACACAAACACACACACACACACACACACACACACACACAAAGAGAGAGAGAGAGAGAGAGAGAGAGTAGCAGACAGACAGAGACAGACACACAGACACAAACATAGAGGAGAGAGGGGAGAGAAAGATAAAAGAGAGAGACTGAGACTCAGAGACAGACAGACCAACATGTTAAAAGTGATCTAATATTTTAAAAATGTGTTTGTAGTCAATTGGAGGTATAGACAATAACGGATATTTGAAACAGTAATCTAGATTAAACAGATAAACACAAATTGCTTCCTTAGCTGTAGACATTATGGAAAACATAATTCTCTATAAGTTCTTAGGAACCTCATCCTATAACTATCAAAAATTCAAAACTCAATAGATTCTACTTTTCATTGGTCACTGAATTAAACTATTAAGTACCTCTTTCCACTGAGCATGTTATGCTTGGTTTAGTGAAAATTCCCTAGCTTCCTCTAGGCTTATTTGGTACGATATAGAGTGGTCCTATCACTCAATTCAAACTTTAGTAAAAGTAGATGTTTTTGTTGAATGAATTATATAAGTTTACATAAACAAGCAATGCAAACTTTGGTCTTTTAGGGAAATAACATTTGCATGAATGATATTGAGTATAGAAAGAACATAGTTCTAAAAGAAAACATTATATCTCCTCAAATAAATTTACTAGTTTGAATACGACAGCTTATCTAAGAAAATAATTTTAGCATGCAAGAAACAGAATTGTTCCTGATAATATCATACCGTGTAACCACATTTGTGTGATGCTTTCTCTATGAGCCAGGCAGATAATGTGCTTTTGCAAATTGCTGGAAAATGCAGCTGATGATATTAACATTTTTTATTAAAGGATAAAGTGATCATAATACCCAAGGCAGTACACTGATTAAGGCAGGTGCAATGGAAGATAACCCATAGGGTTAATAATTCCTCAGATAACAGATCAGTGATTGCCTGTAATATGCTGATGAGACAATATAGCAAATTGGGTCATATTAGACAGTGAGATGGAACTGTCCACATGTGACACAGCTTGCCATGGAGACAATCAAAGTGACATTTCTTAACCTATGTCTATAGAGATAAGGTACGTGTCATCAAATTAGTTAGCCACCTAACCTTTTCGAAAATCTAGGACTATGATCACTAAAAGAAAATTGCCATAAAATGGGCAATTATGGTATAATTGCAGGAGATCCACTTTCTTTCTAATACTAAATCGAAACTCTTTAGAGAAGTGATGACTTTGAAGACACTGGTGGTTATTTGCATAAGATTATGTACCTGAGCCACATACATGATCCTGATGACTCTAATGGGTAACTGTGATACATTGTGGCATTCACAGATTCAATGTGTCTTAGAGGGCCATTGTAAGGATCTAATAATTAATGGTATCTATCATTTGGTAGGTGTTCGTGAAATTGAAAGACTTAATTTTTTGTGATGAAATACATTTCTCTTAGTTTATTAAGCGAAAAGGAATTAAGCGCATACCTTCAAATAATTACTCTATAATGACTACTAATTAAGTCTTACCCAGAGACAGAAATTGGGGCTCAGCCCGAAAACAGAAAAGCAAAACAACCAGGCCACTAGAGAAGTCTTACCTCGACCAAGGCTGGGCAACTATAAAACTAGGCAGACAGAGCCTCTCTCTACTCTCACTTTATATCCCCTCTAGTGCTGGATTAAAGGCATGTGACTCCCTAGTACTGGGATTAAAGGTGTAGGCCAACACCATCTGGATAGGTTTCTGCATTGATCTCGGGTAGCCCAGGGTGACCTTGATCTCACAGAGATCCATCCGTCTCTGTCTCTCAAATCTTGGGAATAAAGGTGTGTGCCACCATTACCTGACCTCTAGTGGCTTTAGCTTTGTGTCTGTTCTTCAGACAAGATTTATTTATTAAAATACAAAAAATATACCACTATAAAATTGGTTATTTTGGAATATAAATCTTTTTGTTGACTTCGACAGTTTTTAAGGAAGTATCTTTGTAGTATATCTAGCAGTATATCTAGCAAAACTTTGTAGTATATCTAGCAAAACTTCCCCATTTTCTTTTCTGACATGCATTAAATATAAACTTGACTCATGCAACCATTTTCAACTGGGGTAACTACCATGTTACATATGTATTCGTCTTTTTGAATTCTGAACACATGCTTAGATGACGAGGAATGCCAGATGTTCATGTCTTACTGCATTCAGTGAGGGGTGCCCTGATACAGAATCTGCTTCATATACAGAGGGCTTGTTGTCTTGAATTTACATGCTTGGTCTTTTAAACAGTAACTTGTATAGTGAACTGAAGGAATGTTTTATCCAACTATAAACTATTTGTACTTTACCTAGTTGAAGAAAAAATTTGCCTCTTAGGGACCTTTAGATTCTTGGAATGGTGCTACCCACATACTTTTATTTCTTTACACCCTCTGATCTGACAATCGTCAGTAGAAAACAATTCTATAATCAGCCCCCACAGTTGCTCACAAACAAGAAGAAACATCAGAATCAATTAACCGGAGGAGTTTATCTAAGCACAGATAACTGGACTTCAAGCACCATAGAGAACTTTATTCAAGCACATACAGTTGGAAGTCATGTACCATGTTTTATATTCAGCACTGGGCCATGATACAAAAGATGGTATTTCTATGTGTCTTAGGAGTTTTGTTCATGCAAATCTTGGAAACTACTTTTTCACATCCCCACTAGCATCTACTTCCATTCATGTATAGTCTGCCCACTCATTCATTAACTTGTTATTTATGGTAAGTTACATTAACATATAGAGTGTTCCATCAGTGAGTTATTATAGCAATGTCCTGTTGAAACCCTTTAAATGACAGCAGAGATCACAGGCTCGTCCTGCTCCACTTTGTTAATGCCTTCTCACTAACGTAACCACCTAACTCAGTGATTCCTTTTTCTAGCCCTGTACTCCCCGAAGAAAATTCAATTTCAAAATCATTTCTCCACACAATTCCATATTGCTTTGCCTCTTTTCTTATATATATATGCAATTATAATTTCCATTTATTCAGTGCAGGTGATATAATTTATGTGGAACGAAGAAAGCAATCTACTTAAACTAATACATACTAATGTTGAGACCCGGTTTGAGTGTTAACATTTTTGAATAGATGCCTTTGAGCCAACATCAATTTTCAAAACCATGACAACATGAAGTGAATTCTGTCAGGGAGCGGAAATGTGTTTCTTCCCTTATGTCTCTTATTACTGGGCACCTCTTGTCGGCTCTGCAGGTGCCTCATCTGGCTGCAGAAAAAAATGGACAGAATAAACTGGGCTGGAGCTCCTTCAGCTATTTAATAACTTTGTAAACTTTATATAGAATTTACATTTTATATGTATATCCTCAATGCATAATTAAAATTTTGCAGGCTTTCTGATAATCACATCTGTTTCATTGGGAGTATTCCAATCGAACATATGCATTTTTACAAGATGAAAATATTTTCCTTGCTGTGGACTGACTGTGAATATCAGTCTTGGCATTAAATGAATACTCTCAAACTCTAATCTCCAAGAGAATAGTATCAGCATTTATTGGTGAAATGATTAGATCATATGATTAGGACAAAAGAGACCCTAAAGATCTATTTTGTACCCTCCGTGATGAGACAAGGATGTGCGACCTAAGAGTCCAGTCAGAAAAGGACTTCTTACTTGTGCTTTGCTTTGATCAGAGAAACAGGAGCAGTAAATCTCTGCTGTTTATCAGCTAATCGTCTTGTATCATTTTGATAGTAGCTCAAAAGTTGCAAGACAATCACTTACATGACAAAGGAAGAGTGATTCAGGGATTTATGAGAACACTCCTTTTGGAAGCTTGCTGAAGAAGTTGAGCATAGGACAGCAAGAAAACCTTCAGGATACACTGAGCCTGCCAACAATACTGACTGTATATACCACCAATACAAAAAACAGTTTCCCAAATGATGCCATCCTCTGACTAACACAAGAAAGATACCCATATCTAGGAAAACAAGGAAGGAAATTGCAGGAATAGACAATTAAATAGGCAAAAGTCAAATTGTTGCTCATGGACACAGTCTACAGGGTCTCATATTTTTGAGTTTTTCTGTGGGCGTTTGTATCTCTTTCTACTCATGGTTTTTATTTCTAAGCTAATTTCCATTTTACTATTTTTGAAACAGCTCTTCTTACTATCTTCTGTTTGTTCTTTGTGATTTTATAACAGTATTTCCTTACAACAACTCAATAAAAATTAATCTATTCAATGATTTCTGACTTTATCCACTCTTTTCATTATTTTAAGAAATATTTATGCATTTAATATCTAGTCATTTTATAGCAAGCAAAGGAATGCACGACTACACACACACACACACACACACCTAAAATTAAAATTCTATAAACACCACTAAACCTTCCTTTTATAATTGAACAATAGGATTCCTAATAATATTTTCAGCACTGAAATTTACATTCCAATTTTTTGTAGGAAATCTCTTTATTCTTTTTCGAATGTTTTCCTGTGTTATAATAAAAGTCTTTATTTCTTGCTAACTACATATTACTCTCTACAAGTTTGTTTTCAGCACTAACACTTCAGGCAATTTCTTTTACAAGTGGTTTCCTCAGTATAAAGCAGAAATGTTGTAAATAGAGCCAACCATGCAGGCAGTATGTGAAAGGTTTTTCATGGCGAAATCTCACAGAATGTGTTTAGTCCATTTACATCCTCCCACTGAAGCTTATAAAGCAGGATTGGAAAGGCAGAATTTTTATATTTCCACAGGCAGAGGTCAGAAGGAACTTTCAGAGGGAGCTAGAAGCTTAGGCAAAGATCCAAACGCATAAAAGCACAGCCATTTCAAAACCAGTAGAAATGAACGGTTACTCGGCACAGCAGATGGCTATATTTTATGAACCATTTTGTAACATTATAGAATTCCCAGCATCAACTAAAATTCAACTTCATGAATATCATTAAAGAAGTCCTATTGCTTTTGTATGTGGTATTTTTTGAGGAAATGGTTTTTTCATGAACTTCAAAAAGTTTTTTAGATGGGAGAGGATTCCTGGTGCCTCCAAAAACAGGTAAGAACTAGGTGATTGCCACAACCAGTGATCATTTTTCTGCATTATAAAGACACTGTGCTGTTAAGTTACTGTATTTCCGTTTTGAGGAAACTATTTTTCTTTATTATTTTAAATTTTTCAAAAAATATCTTTTCTCATTTTTCATACGAATCCCGAGAAAACTTTCTAAACTGCATGAAATTACAAGCTCTATTTATGTTGGGCCGCAACTTTTAAATACATATAAGCAGTTCATATCTACTCCTAAATGAACACAGTTACGGGTCCTTTTTGAGTTTGCAGTGGTTAATCTGAATGGGGGAATATCCTCAGAGAGAGGCTGAGAATTTCTTTGGATGGAGAAGTGACGTTAAATGGGAATATAAATTTGCTAAATGATAATATGCTTCGTATTTATATATTCCCTATTCAATTTTTATCAAATGAGATGGAAAAGAAATAAAAGAAGTTTGGGATTTGGCCTTCTAATGCCAGTGATGACCTTCCTTAATATGAAGATGAAGGGAATGACAAGAGCAGGTATGCTAGATTAAACTGAGAACACGCAGTGACTGTGGATGAAGATAATTGAGACCTCGCATCCATGGGGAATGTGGTAAAAATAAAAACAAGAAATGAGAGGCTGCAATTGACATAGGAAATTGAGTGACTGTTTCTCACTCCAAATGAAGAAAGGCTAAACGTGATAATGCTGATGTGGCATTGAATAAATTATCTGAGCAGATATGCGGAAGGTATGGTGACTTTCTGTCACCTCAGGATAGACATGAATTTGCCATTTCCAACAGAGCTGGGTTTCCATGTATTACCTAACTGTTGGAAAACTTTGGGTCTGTCTTTTTAAATCATCGCCACTGCTGTACTCTAATTTGTTTGACACGACGCTACAAACTGCCCATAGATTAATAGGCAGTTCCTCGATCACAAAGCCTTAAACTGTCTCTGGATTTTTTGGAATGACTGATGCTTAGATCTCTTAAGGCTTGTTCTCGTTAGAGATCAAAGTATCTGAAGTGCTTCCTATCATTCATTTAAAAGCAATGTCATTGGGTAGGTTAGTGGCTGATAGTACAGCTTTGTAATTTTATCGTCTTGGAGGTGGAGAAAGGGGAGCAGGCATTTAGGTTTGTTGACTGAGTTTTCTGTCCCACGCTGTCCTACAGTCATTTAGCCCCAAATAAATACACAGAGGCCTACATTAATTATAAACTGATTGGCCTATTAGCTCAGGCTTCTTTTTAACTCTTACAACATATATTAGCCCATAATTCTTATTTGTATTAATCACGTGGCTTGGTACCTTTTTTCTACGAGGCAGTCACATCTTGCTCTGTGTCTGGCTTCCTCTCTCGACTTCAGACTGACTCTTTCCTCCTCCCAGAATTCTCCTGTTCTAATTGTCTCGCCTCTACTTTCTGCCTGGTCCATCCTGCCTCTACTTCCTGCCTGGTTGCTGGCCAATCAGCATTTTACTAAAATACAATTGTCTGGGTACAGACCATTGTCCCACAGCACAGTTATCCTTGATGCCGTGAATTTTAGGACAGTTTGAACAACATGAGAGGCTGTTTTAAAAAACAATAGCAGTAACGGCAATACAAAAGTCTACAGAGACAGTCACTCATGTTTGTAATATAGAATTAAAACTAAAACTATTTATCTCAATGGAAAACTTTACTTTTATCTGTGAGATCTGTGCATAAACATCAAGCTGATTTTCCAGATACTTTTTGAGGAAGTATAATCACAGAAGAGGAGGGGTTACACGACTAAGGTCATATTTCTAATGAACTGTAAGGGCCAAATTTAAACACAGTGCTGACTGACCACATCCTTTGGATGATATAATTTGAGATGCCACAGCACAGTGCCAGAGTGTACCATTCATCTGCATTAGCTCTGACGGATATTCCCTGGAGTGGGCTGCCTCCTGAATTGTATGAAACCATTTTCAAGAGCATTCGTTATACTAGGTATGATAAAAATCTCCTTTAGTACATATGTCACCGGGGGCTCTGCTCTTTGATACAGCAGGCAATTCCTAAATTTTATTTTCAGGTCTTCCTGTTTGTCCTCTGTTCATCAGGAAGTAAACCTTTGAAGCCTGAGCGTCCAAACTCATGCCTACTGGGGTTGGGTTAAAATGTGGGGAAATTTAGCAACAAAATAACAATTCAATTCTATCTTGCTACTAAAAGAACCTAATCGCCTAAATCTGTCATAACATTTGTTCCAGCAGTCCTTATCCTTCCCCTAAAATACAATATATTGACTGTATAATCTCGCGTCCCTTCTTGTGGTTCTTTCTTTGTCAATTGTCAGCTAAATTAATCCATATATTAATATCCATATCTTACGCAATGCTATGCAAGAGGTGCTTCAAGTTACAGAAATGTATGGAAGATGATCATAGTAAAATAGTTAAGATTTAGAAAATACGATTTTTCAAATAAGAAATATCTTCCAATCTGGTCAGGTATTTTAGCTAATAAACGTATGTGCTAGCTGCACTAAATGGCAGCACCAGCAATCTTAAACAACTTCATGGGTTTTTTGTTGTTGTTGTTGTTTAATTTTTGTCATGTTTCCTTATTTCACTTGTGGTACATTTTTCTATTTTTCTGTTTCTGAAGATAACTGTCTAAAATACCTTCAATTGAAAATACATTAGTCACTTAATAAAACCAATATTAGTGTTACATCAGAACATTCATAATGGTCTATAAATATAAATGAGTTTACTTTTGGCAAAAGTAGCTATTGTTTTCAGCCAGACTCTTAAAAAAAATGATCTCCAAAGTTTATAAAACATTTAAAAGAATGTAAACTCTTTAAAGTATTTAATATGATTTAAAGATTTAAAATTCTACACTATTTTACCTAAAATGAAGTTTAAAACAAGAATTTCTTGCATTAATTTTTAAGTGTTTTATTTTTTAGAATTTTATATAATGCTTTGATAATATTCTCCCTTCTAACTCCTGCCCAGTCCATCCTTCTTTACTACTCACTCAAGGTTATGTCCTCTGTTTTCACCCATGAAGTCTGATTTTTCTTACCCATGTATTCCTTGAACTGCAGTCTTCCAGAGGAGTGTTACTGACATCCCAGGGCCAATGTTATTAAAAAGAAAAAGAAAAGTCTAAATTTCCCTCTTCCAGGAACTAAAGTCACCAATAGCTCCTCGGTTAGAAATAGACTTCATGTCAACCTCTCCTTTCCATAGTTGTATTTGTTCTGGTTGAGCATGCATGGAGCTTATGACACTCTCACAAGCTCTGTGAGTTCACATGAGCTCCCGGCCTGTGTTCTCTTGACAGTTTTCTTGTATTCATGTCCTAGCGTCTGGCTCTTGCAGCTTTCTGTCCTGTCTTTCACATTGATCTCTGAGCCTCTCAAGTGGGGATAAAATATGGATGCCACATTTAAGATTGAGTGTCCTGCAGTTTCTCATTCTCTGCACTTTGGTGAGTTGTTGGTCTGTTTTAATCATCATCTACTGCAAATAGAAGCTTATCCGATTAGGCCTGGCATGTGCTTTAATCTCTGACTATAATGGTAAGTCATTAGGAGATGGTTTAATACTATGATTTTTAACAGAATGATAGTCGTAACTTATCCCCTAGGACCTGAAAACATGGGCAATTAATTCAGACATTGGTGGTCCACGCTTTTAATCCCAGCACTTGGGAGGCAGAGGCAGGTTGTTCTCTGAGTATTTAAAAAATAATCTTTGAAAAGCAAAATGAGCTCACATGGAAGGAAATTCATAATGCCTGGATGAATTCTATTCAATGGACTCTTTCAAAGACTTGGGAAGACATGCAAGAGATTCAAAACCTGGGAACGGGAAGACAGGATTTTAGGGACAGAATTTGAGAAGCTATAGAAGTATGGCTGCACCACAGAATATGCCTATACTTAAATTTATATAATTCTGTTGTCCCATGGAAAAATGTGAAAATTTTCTAAATGAAGCACACTTTTCCACGTTTCTTCACAGGGTTTTGAATGTCTGTGAGAATCTGAGTATATGTCTTTAGAAAAACTTGATTTCGTTCTGAAAAATTTTTCAGCACTGCCTATCAAGAAATTTCATGAACCTGCCTTGCAAGTTATGTCATGTGTAGTTTGCAGTTTAGAATGTCTGAACATTACTGACAGTCTTTTCAGGGATGTTTTGACCCCCTAAAAACTTTTATTTTCAGGATATTGACAGCATTGATCACCTCATAAGTTCAACCTTTTTTATTTGTGAGACTGGCATGCTGTTATAGAGCTCACACCTATCAACATGGCTCGAATTTATTGTCTTTATAATAGGAAATCATTGGGCAGCCCAGCTCTATTTTGCTTGAATAATAGTGTACCTGTGACCTTAGTCTGATGACTTTCAAAGTTTGCTGGGATTTTTTTGTATAAAATCAATTAATTTCAAGCTTTTGAAGAAACTACATGACAGAAGCCATGCTTAAGCAATTAATGTTAACTTTTATCATAGAAGGTAAATAAAGAAAATTTATAAAAAGATGTATCATGAATCACTTCAATAATGTCATTCTTAAAGTGATTGATTCAGGCCACATAGCTGCAATATTCAAAAAACAAATGCAATGACTAGAGAGGTACACTATCCCAAGTTTTACTTCTTAATAAATTGTCAGATAATAGAATGATAGATAGTTATATTAAGCATTCCATTTTACATAATATACCTTTTAGAATTTGCATGATTCATAGAATAATGTTTCTTATATTTAAATGTAACATATAATATTCTACAAATTATAGCACATTAACAATTCCTAAGAGCTATTACATTTGGATAAAAGGATAAAAGTTAAAATTTTTTTCTTCTTACATTACATCAGGTGAAAATAAAGAAAAATATAATAATAATAATTTCTTTAAAAAATAAAAAAATTACATATAATTTCTTTTTTCAATTTTAATATTTATTATGTATACAATAGTCTGTCTGTGTGTATGTCTGCAGGCCAGAAGAGGGCACCAGACATCATTAGAGATGGTTGTGAGCCACCATGTGGTTGCTGGGAATTGAACTCAGAACCTTTGTGAGCAGGCAATCCTCTTAACCACTGAGCCATCTCTCCAGCCCCATATAATAATTTCTTTAAAAATAAAAAGATAAATAAAGAAAAGAAAAAAGAATAATTAAGCAGAAAGCAACAATTACCATTTTTGATAAATGGGAGACATATTTCTAATTAGTTTCTAGGTAACTGAGTGAGCCTGTTGTATCAAACCAAAGAGAAATGATTTTTTCCTCAGAGAGTTCACATTATTATCTTGCTGAGAACCAAAGTACTACCTAAAAGAAAGATATTTGATTTAATAACTTTGGAATGGAATGAAAAACTTCCATTATATTTCTTGTAAGGGCTCACAAAATATAAAAAGTCACAGGCTTTAAGTGTGAATATCATAATTGGTATCATGCAATATGCCCTTCATATCATTTTCTTAGCTTCTGACTTCCTTTACATTTTATTTATCATTCTCACCTTGGTGAAAATTCAGAGAATATGCTCACATAAGTAAGTTTTATACATATTTAGAAAGAATGGAAACTAAATCTTACAAACCCAGCTTAAATTTGCAATGTACTAGCAAAATAATTTCCCCTACTTACATAGATCTTCAGATGATTTAGTACATGCCCTGCTTTCTATATGACCTTTTCCCATAAAGCTGAACAACAAATGTCTGCTACCTCTAAGTCACTTGAAATGATTACAATATGTAATTTCATGAGGACTGCTAACACAGCAGGGAGAAATAACACCTGAAGAAATACACAAGAAACTTTTAATAAAGAACTTAATTTTTATTCAAAAAAACTGGAAGAAGGCTTATCATATTACTTAGTGGCACAAAATGACATGGTTATTATATTGATGATAATAAATCCAATCTATAAAACATACGAATAAGTCTATTTGGTAAAAATAAAAGGTAAAGGAAAGATGAGAGGCAGCAAAGGCAATATTAAGAGGCATCCAGATACACAGTGTGTAGAACTATTGAGTCTATAGCCGTCCATCTGCAAATATGACTATAGACACCATATTTTCACCATTCACATTCTTCTGTAGCCCGTCTGTGCTACACGTGAGCTTATCTGGTGATTCAATTTTTACCAGAATTTTGCAGTGAAAATAATTCCATATTTCTTCTAAGGATGGGTTCATAAATGAAATTGGAGTCTTCTGGAAGGTTATCTTGATAAAGTCCTTAGAACACTGAAGTTATGACACCACAAGCAAGAAGTCATGTGTCCGGGCTTTCATGAATTATACACATCAAGGAGGCGTCAGATAATTTTCACTCTGACCCTCATTCCTCTGTAGCTTCATAAATTTGCACATCACTAAATGGCAAGAGCCTTGTTAGTCCTCAGGACCATAGAGTCTTGAGATTCTACATATTTATTTTAATTTACTATGTTTTGGAGATATTTTGTATATAGGCACTTACAACTGATAAGAGCAATTTAAAGATTGAATTTCAGGACAATGCAGTAAAAATAAAATGCAGACTCTGATAAAGCATACCTAGAAATCAAAATCGACTAAATCAGTTATTGCATCAATGGGGACAGATGACAAGGGTTTGAACAAGAAATAACGCACTATTTCATCTTCAAGATGTAATGGCAGATCTCTTCTGCATAGGCTGATGCTCTCCCTGTCAGTGGGTACACATGTGAAAAGAGTAGTAAGTAAAGAACAGGATGGTGTGTCAGGTAATCATTTAGTATGTCTTCCCACCCTCACAGATCAGGAGATTCAAAATTAACCACACATTCTCAGCAACCCAATAGGGTAGCTATTGTAGATGACATGTTACTAGCAGAACCTTTGAAACCAAATAAAGTTCAGGACAGCATACAATAGAATACATCTTGGTTGAATTTAAAGGCCTCAAAGATCATAGTTAATAACGTTGCTTCACTGAAGATAGTCATTCTATGCTCTAGGAAGGATGACAAATACATTCATGGAATCACAGAAAAGAAGAAGAACAGACACAGGTTGCAGTGGAACTTGAAGGGCTTATGACATGACAGTCAATATAGATGGGGGTACAAGGCCATTAGGCTTTATGTTTATGGTCGAAGTATATTGTAACAGTGTTTGGAATTCATTAGATGAGATTGGTAGGGTATTTGATACCATTGTGTCTTAACAAATTAATTTGGCTTTAATACTCATAACTAATTGAGAACTAATGAGGGCATCTAAAGATAGTAGTTAATGGTCTATTGTGGTCAAAACAAAAGCAAAGCAAAAAAATACTTTATCTCTTAGTAGCTGTTAAGAATTCAAAGTGTCAGTAAATACTAGTTATCAGGATCACAGTGGTTGTGATAATCTACTTCTAGAGAGATGGAAAACAAGGGTAGGAAATTCAAATCCACATTTTGTGGTAGTATATAAATGATGGTGGCTTGTCTAAAGGAGAGGGTAAATGAGAAGTGAGCTTCACTTACTAAATTAACAATGCTTTTTTTTTGGCTCATTAGTAAAGAATACTTGCTTGACCAGCAGGGTTTCCTTTACAGCATTCACATAGCAGTTCAAATTCATTCAAAACTCAATTTCTAGGAAATCCAACACTCTCTTGGGGCAACTGTAGACACAGTGAGTACACAGTCAACTCACATACATGCAGGCAAAGCTCTCATACATACAACATTTTATTAAAAATAGAGATTGCATTAAGAACTGGGCTCTGGGTAGAACAAGAAGAATTTAGATGATTATTTTAAAATGTTTTTAAAAGTTTGCAAACCACCTTCACTTTTTTTTTTCTAGAAAGATGAAACAATGGAATTCTAACTCTTAGGAAACGAAATGAATTTTTCTCCCACTCTCTCTAGCCTTGTAAATTCTGCTTTAGGAGACAAAATAGGGTCTTTAAAGTCTTGGCTTTCAAAATCAAAATCTCTATTAGATCAAATGATTAAATACGACCACATTGTTCAATGAGATCACTGTTCTCTTCTCAAGCTCTGTGTCAATAGGAGAGCTGTTTTGACTCTTTTAAGAAGTCTATATTTTCCACTTTCACTTAGGTATTGGAAAAGGTGACAGAAGTGATCTAGAAATACAAATAGTAATGTGGCAGGAGACTACATTTTCCTGTTTTTCTTCTAAAAACTGTATGGTAAGAGAAAGCACATTAACTGAAGTTTCTGGTTTTATTTTTCATTTGTTGGCACGTGTATGTTTTGGAGTATAGGGATATTGACTGGTGCAGGTGCAGGTGCAGGTATGTGTGCGTGCATGCAAAATCGAGAGGTCAACATTTGGTGCTTGCCTTTATATCTACCCACCTTATAAAAATACAGGGTGGCTGTGTTCAGACTTTCTTTAGTACTCAGTATAAACATCATGTAAATGGTCTTATGCCCCTCTGTTTACTTCTAATGATCCCCACTTCCTTTGTCATTTCCTCAGAACCTGGTTTTGGAAACCTCCACTTAACTTTCCCCCATATTGTACCTTAACAGATAATAAGGCACAGTCATTTTTCATGGTCCATCTAACATTGTTTTCTTTATATTTAAGGTTTCATTAACACCATCTTACTACATGGTCATTATGAATTGTGGTTTCTTCCCCCAGTTCCCTATGCTCCATTCTAGTTATTGAACTTCTACTGATGCCCACCAGAAATCAATAAAATGTAAAAACTGTAAAAATAAATAAATAAATAAATAAAGTAGTGTCTCTCAGTAAGAGAAGGCATTGATGATTTGGTACATCATAGTTAGAAGAATAGCTTTAGGTGTGAATAAGATCCATCAAGGGGGAATTTAAATGTTGCAAAGAAAAAACATAATAAATGAGAGATAAGGGTGACATCAAAGGAACCTGAAGATGTGATCTGATTGTCCCTATGGACATTAGAAAGTTAGTAAACTGCTTAAGAGTCACCGCTAAGTGACTAAACAAGACAGTGTAACCCACAGACCCTGAAAAGAGAAGTTGTTGCTCAAAAGCAAGCTGGGTTTTGTTGTTTCTCATGTAGCTTGTTTCCAACAATGAAGAATATGTCTAAAAGTTGACAGATAAAATCTAAGGAAATGGAGCTATGGAGTAAAGGGAAAGAAGCTACACGATTGTGAAGACCTAGACACAGTGCAGCCTTATTGCATCCAAAGCGAGAGGCAGAGGTAGTGTGGTAGCTTAGTGAGATGGCGATGGAGCCTGCTGAGGTCTCCATTTTGATGTCTTCAATAGGTACAATGATTTCTGAAACAATGGACAGCTTGAGGTACTAACTCACGTAAATCTAATAGCGGTTTTAGTGTAAAAGTCAGCATATGGGTGGTTTTGTTAATGGTTACTAATTTTTCCTGTAAAGGTCTGTCTGTGACAGAGCTCACTGTTCCTCTAAGTTCAATTCTTTCTTGAAACATATCATTTGATAAAGATTTTTAAGTTACGGTTTTAAAAATATATTGGCACAGATGTTCACAGATTTAGTAAACACAGTTGTTGCAAGCTCTTCTATGAACATCTGTTTCTAGGAATAATTCTTACAAATTGTTTATCTAGTATTCGTTAAAACAAAATACTTTTACTACCAAATATAAGAGTTTTTGTTCACATAAAATCCCATATATTCATCAGATTGTCTTCTTTCTTCATATAATGATACTAACTCAGTGATCATGTGGCTTTCAAGGTCACTATGGCAGGGAACAGAGGGATGCAGAGCTCAGTAGTCATTAGTCTGTCTAGTCGTGAAATACCACACGTACACTAATGGTCTATCAGGCAGCTCTGGACACATGGTTCTGACCCTACTGCAAAGCAGGATTGGGAATAAAGGGGATGCATTTATTGTGGGAACTATTTCTGCCACAATCTAAGTATGTGCTTTTAATGGTTTGAAACAATTCTGAACTGGTGAGGAAAAATGTCAGAAAGAGATATTAAATTAAATTTTGAATACATAAGTCTTGCTCCACTTTATTTTAACTTCCTCTTATATTATTTTATCAACATGGAGTCTTTTCAAGTAATAATTATTTTTCCTCATCATATGATAAAATTGAAATATAATAATGGCTAAATCATGAACTAACCCAAAAAATCCTAAGATAATGCTGTCATTCATTTTTACCCCTATCTGGATTTTATCCCTGTTTGGCTAATAAAATTAAAATTACTATGTTACTTTATGATATATGGCACCAATAATTCATTTATATCATAAGATGATCATATAACATATTCTTCTCATTTGGATTCTATTTATTTTCCATGAACAAATAGGTTATTATGTTGTTTCTTATATGTAAAGAGTCTGCTCATAATTGTTTTGATATTTTATCTTTTAAAATTCTACCAGCATATTTCAGATTTTAAAAACAGGAGAAAATACATTATAAGGCTAATAATAGAGTAAAATTTGTTTATATTGGTAAGTGTAAACTACAGCAGTTTAAGTAGTTGATGAAGAAATGAAAAAAGTCTCACATATCTAAATATTAGCTATGATATAGGGTTTTGTACTCTGAATGTACAAAACTCGCACTTGGCAAGGTGACCCACATATCTGAGAACTGCATTCAGATACGGATGATGTCAATAGCCAGCCAGAGCCTTGTACCAGCAAATGAAATATCGTCAAAAGCAGTTTTACAGAAAAAGCATCACAGGGATCATTAACACAACTATTTGTTATAAAATCCTTATAAATGAGGTAAATTTTCAATGAAACATGACATTTTCTTTGTCTTTATAATTAGTTTGCATCTAACCAACAAATACTAAAAAAGTATATTTTCTATGGTTCTTATAATGAGTCTTAGGGTGAGTGATATTCCTGGAGAACCTGTCTTCTTGAGTAGAAGGAACACTTTACTTTTGAAAGTGGAACACTCTGCTTGCAATTCAATGTATGTAATCATTACTGACACTTAAATTTATAATTAGTTTTATTTTTAAAAAGAAATGGTGGAAATGCCTAATCTCAGGTATTAGTTCTTCATCCTGGCATGATGTGAATTAATATCATGTGTGGGTCAGAACACTATTTTCTCTTAGTCTACAACTACAATGTCTGGTATCATGTGTAGCTGTAGGGTCAGATTTCCAACAACTACACTGTACACTTTTATGTAAATTTCCAAGACCCTTGGAAATCTGCTCTTTTTGATGGGCAGAGAAGAGGAGTGGATCTGGGGCACAGGGGAGGCTGTGCGGGGTATTGGGAGAAGAGGAGGGAGAGGAAACTGTGGTCAGAATATGTTGTATGAGGGAAGAATAACTAAAAATTTAAAAGAAAAACTTTATCCCAATCAACTTTATCCATTTATTAAGCATATGCTCTCTTCTCAAGTGCAGAACTCAAAGCAAAAGAAAAAATGCACAGCTATAAAAGAAAGTGGGAAAGTATTCTGTTGCTTTATTGTCCACTTAAAAGTTTCTCCTTACTTTACTTGGCCAGCCAGCCACACACAAGTGAACGGTTTTAATCTCCCTTGGTAGGAGAATCAAGCTGAAAAGAAATGAAGATTGAAAGTGATGGTAATATCCCATGTCGGGGAAAATAAAAATTGGGTATATTAGTATATTACACAAATAACCTCCTTCTGTCTCTGACTCTCTCTCTCTCTCTCTCTCTCTCTCTCTCTCTCTCACACACACACACACACACACACACACACACACACACACACGTGTGTGTGTATGTTGTAAATTTTTCTTTGTTTCCAGTGTTTCTACTGGACTCATTTCTACCAATGGAAGAGTAAAGGCTCTTAAGTCCAAATCTCCTTTTCAGATTAGTCCAATGGACAGCTGAGCCCTGGTGATGTGGAAAGAAACTGAGCAGGCATTTTCCAGGGCTTCCCAGAGATACAAGGGTTCTTTTGTGTAGAGCTTGGAGACATAACAGAGAAAGAAAGGTCTATGGATGTGTCATAACCCTTCAGCTGTTTTGTCCCTTTCTTTTTAAATGCCAATGACAAAAGACCCAGGAATGTTTATAGACTAGTTACGTATCTTAATCGAAGAGGTGTTGCTTTTCTAGCGCCTCTTCAGCTCTACTCATTACTGTTTAGTCACAGTATTACTAACATCAGAGAGCTGAATGGGAGACTGATGAATACACAGGGCCACTGTATACAAACCTTTATCTGTGAGATACAATAAAGCAGATTGTGAAATGTATTTAATATATAAGCATGGCCCCCTTTCAGTTATGGTTATCTATTTAACTCCCTTTCTTCCTCCTCTGCCTCTCCCCATCTGCTTACTTGTCTGCTCTCATGTTAACAAGTGAGGATGGATCAGCTTAACTGACTGATGAAGGTACATTGGGCAGACTTTTCCTGAGTGGATGCAGGTTCTGGGCACTTAGAAAGGTTTCCATTGCTTCAAAAACTGCATCTACCACTTACCTAAATGGGATTTTCTATGTTGCTTAAGGCTAAGATAATGAAAAGAGTTACTGAAGGATCTATGGCATCACAATGTGATACAGAAGAATTTATTCAGGGCCTAGGTTATGTCATGTCATATTTTTGGTGTTTTTGTGACCAGGAATAAACTGGAAGAATGTAATGCAGGAAACTACAGGCAACTACAGGAAAAGAACCAGATTTCTGACATTATTCAAATGAAGGATTAGCTCATGGATGTCCAGGAGCAGATGTCGATCACCAGAGCAGCCTACATAGATCTGGAATAGATCTTGTAATAGATACAAGAACCCTGGAATAGATAATAGAGTTGGGGTAGAATGAGTTTAAATGGCAAGACAAGGATTAGCAGTAGGATAAAAGCTATAGATTCTTTGGGAAGCCCTTTTTTGCCTCCTTGATAAAGTTTCATGTGTTAGCCTGTGTGTGTGTGTGTGTGTGTGTGTGTGTGTGTGTGCGCGCGCGCGCGAGCACGCAGACACACGCATGTGCAAGTATACTTACATATTTTCTCAGATGCATGTGGCAGTCAGAGAGCAACCTTGGTTATTGTTCAATATGTTGTTCTGTTTTCTGTTCAATTGCCTTAAGACAGGATCTCTCACTGACCCAGACTCCCACAAAGTCAGCAATATTGGTTGACCAGTTATTGACTCTAAGAATCACTCTGACTTTCCCCCCAACAACTGTGGGGTGACTGATATGTGACACCATCCCAGTCTCTTTATATGGAAGATTTCAAATCATACCCTTATACTCGCAGTACCAATGATCTTCCCACTGAGTCATGTCCCCAACCCCAACTTGTTTTGTTTAGACATATCTCTCACTGTCCTGGAAATCTCCCACTGGTGAAGTTGGCTGACTACCTAGTCTAAGGAATCTGTGTCTCTGTTTCCCCAGATCACATATTATAAGAACATGCTACCATACCTTAAGAAGGAAATTGGGTTCTGGGGACATAACTCGGGTCCTCATGCTTGCAAGGCAAGTGCTTTACCAATTTTGCTATCGCCCCACCCCATTTTGAAAGATTTCAAATGATGCCCATACTAGCCATGTCCTGGTGACACATGTCTTTAATCCCAGCACTCCAAGGCAGAGGCAGGCAGATCTCTGTGTGTTGAAGGCCAGCCTGGTCTACAAAGCAAGTTTCAGGACAAGCTCTGAAGTTACACAAAGAAACCCTGTCTCAAAAAACCACTAAAAATGATTAAAATTGGAATTAATACTTTAAAGAAGCCATGGTATGTTGTTCTTAAATATGACATGAGTTATCCTAAAGGACTTGGATCTGAATGACAGCGATAGACAGGAACATACCAGATTGTGTGTTACTCTATAATACTTGCCCCGACTGGACCCTTAGGCATCAGCTGTTCTCATTGACCTCCTATCTGGGACAGATACAACAAAGAACCATTTTATTCTCATAACAAACCCCAAGCAACCATCTCTATCACCATAAATCCAGTCATATGTGTTGTTAATGGGAACAGGCCAGATTGTACCTGCAGGTGTTTAAGCTAAAAACAAATGTTGAACTCTCCAATTTGCTTGAGAGCTATTATACAAACTTTGCTGAAATAGAAAAAAGGGCCAAAAAGTGAACTCTAAAATATCATCAAAATTGGTAGACTGAAGAGCGAGGGGTTTCTTCAGAATAAAATATAACCAATGACTTTGATGTTTGGTGTATGATTAGCAGCAATAAATAGAATTTATTTCTTTCACACTTAAGTATAATTACATAATGAATCCATACAGAGCTGAATATGTTATATGACAAAATAAATAGAAAATATTCAGTATTTAGACTTCTACTTTGCTTTTTTCTTTTATATCATATTTATTATTAAATTGACTACTTTGTGATTCATGATTATATCATAAAATTAATTCATTTGACTTTAGAATAGGTTTTTTAAAATCTTAATATTTCATGTAACAATAAGTCAGCATTATTTTATGAATATTTGATTTATTTTTAATTATCTGTATATATCCCAGTGTCTTAAAAAGTGTTGAGAGCTAATATATGGTGAAGAATCAAAAACTAGGTCAAACGTACTTTCTTTCAACTTTGAAAATTCAAATTAGGAATAGAGAGGAGAGAATCTAGCTTAGGAAGCTGAAAAGACAGCTGTGTGCTTGGATATATAATGTGACCATAGCTGAATGGAAGTAATACCCTTTGAAGATATTTATTATTTCACTTTTGCATTGTACTTATCTATGCAGTTCTGATTTCTTCTAATATCCTTTAAAATGTCACTTTAAGAAATTTCTCAAGGGCTTCATTGACGCAGAGCAAACAAAGAATTATTTGGGTCACAGCATAGAGTCAAAGGGAGGTGGATAGGATGTGTGTACTCACGCAGGAGCCCAGATATGTTTGAAGTCGCTGGTGGTGAGGATGTGCCAAGGGGAGAGGATTAGATAAAGATGTGAAAAATCTGAAGGGACCGAATCTGACTCTTTCAATGCTTACATGAGAGTTTTACTCTTATTCTCTTTGTTGTTATTTTTAAACAGCAACAGGAGACCGCACAAACACCCCACAAGGCCCAAGGAGAAAAACAGCTTTCAAATGAAGACCTGGGATTTTTATAATTGTCAATTTATGTTTTTTACATATTTCCCTTTATTTCAGTCTACCTTCTCCACCAAGTAATATTAATAGTTCATTTTAATGCTTTCTACAAATTTAGAATGATTTATAAAGGAATTATTATAAACTATTTTATAAATCAAATGTTCATTAGTGATATGTGTACACCTATGCCTACTGCGACATGAGTCACAATAGCTAAGTGTGGAATCAGTGTAGGTATTGTCAGTAACTGAAAAATCATACAGAAAATGCCAATACACACACACACACAAACACACACTTAGCCAAAATGTAGAGTGACATTATGCCATTTGCTGCAAAAAGAATGCAACAAGAAATTATCACGTTAAATAAAACAATCTTGTTATAGAAAGACAAATACCACCTTTTCCCTTATTTGTAGAATTCAGAATACATTGTCAATATATATGATTATTCTTTTTACTTATCAGCTTCTCGCAGCATACACTATTTGGGAAGAAAGCCTCATCATGCTATTGTCTAGGTCAAGTTATACTACATCTTTGTGAGGGATTGTCTTGATGACGATAACTGATATGAGAAAATCCAGTTCACACTGGGTGACAATGTGTCGTAGGCAGGAATTCCTGATCAACATAATTATAGAGAGGATGCTGAGAATATGCAAACATCAATGCCTTCGTGTTCTCTCTGCTCCTGACTAGAGATGACTAAGTCTTTCAAATTCCTGCCGCCTCGACTTCTGAGTAATAATGGGTTGTAACCTAAAATGCCATTTCACCTTTAAAATTGCTTTAATCCAGTGGTTCTCAACCTTCAGGTACTGACCCTATGCAGGGGTCAAAGGAAACTTTCACAGCGGACATATAGCTGCAAATAAGATGTTTACTTTATGATTCATAACAGTAGCAAAACTTCAGTTGGGAAGTAGCAATGAAAGTAATTGAATGGTTAGGGGTCACCACAACATGAAGAACTATATTAAAGGGTTGCAGCTTTAGGAAGGTTGAGAACCACTACTCCAATCAATATACTTTATCAATAAACTGGACACAAAGCTAGGAAATTATTTGCACATTAATGACATGAAAACAAAAGGGAGATTGGGAGGAAGAAGAAAACTATCTAGGGGAGAGAGGATGGAAACACCTAGGAGAGGTGATAGATTTTGGTGAATATGCCTAGTGTGAAATATCGAAATAAATTGTCTTCAGGAAACCTGGTTTCTTATGCAATAAATATGTGACAATATAATTTATAATGAAATCAAATTAAAAAGTTTTAGTACAGGCCATCTATTTCTGCACAATTCTTAAAGCATTTAACTTTTATATTTAGCCTTAAATTATTAAGCTACATACATATTAATATCTTGTGATCCTTAATTTTTTATGGTTATTCTAGGGATTTATTTCTAACATAGATAAATAATACATACTATCAAGACAACTCTATCAAAATACAAACATTCTATTCTGCTACATAGATCTTAATCACCATATTTTGACATTATTTTTTTTGTTAGCTTCTCAAAAGATTCCACAATACATGATAAGCCTAAGTTCAACAGCAAGGAAGGTGATTATACATTTTCTTTATACGAATAAAAGCATAAAGTGATCTTTTCAAAAAGCCTGCATTATGTTTAATATTAATATTATATTCATGCATTTTTCTGTAAGATAAAACATAATTTGATGTACCTACTTTTTGTAAGTTTCTCTCAGTAGGTCATTGTCCTGCTATATTTCTAGATGATAAATGTATATACATAAAAAACAGGGATAGCTAATTGAGAACTCTTTAAAATAAGTCTGTTTATTAGGTGCATGGTGATGGTTTTCAACAGTTTTCATTAGCTATCTTCCACTTATTAATCATAAGAGAAATTATCTAGTTTTGGCTAGTCAGGTTTATTTCTAAAGATTCTAGAGTATCCGTGAATCATATCACATTAGGTATCTTTTGTATACAATTTAGAATGAAAGTATTGCTTTGTACAACTGACATTTAATACTAGATTTTTATCATCTTTGCATTTGCAATGTTTTACTTAAGCAGAATAATAGTGTGTAATAATTATTACATTACATTAATCAATATTGCAATACCTGTGGTTATCATTTAGGATTCATTAATTTTTTTTGAATATACTTTTTCATAACTAAACCTCAAAAAGAAGCATTGATAACTATCAAGGTAGTGCAAATTCATACAACTTGTTTGTGGTTTAAACATGGTAATGAGACATCTATTGTCTGATAACCAGAACAAAGAATTTCTAGCCTTCTTGTATATTCATGGAGTCGAACTGAAAAGTCCTATTTCTGAGACTCCATCCCTCACATGTATAATGGATGATGCCACTGTCAGCAATCAATCCAAAATAGCACTGGAATCGTGAGCATCACAGACAGATGCAGTGGGCAGGCAAATGAAAACATCAGTTTGCTTCTTTAATGAACCTGAGTCAACATGGACACTTGCATATTAGAATTAGATTATTCCTGCATGGAGGTTGCTATGTACTTTCTTTTATTTTATGTATTTACTTTTTTCTAAGAGGAATGAAAGAGCAGAAGCAGTCAATAAAAGTGAAGACATCTTAAATCTCCTTACAGGATTACACTAATGCAGAATATTTACTAGGATTACTGTAGAAAAAAGATAACAAAATTCATCTAATTTCTAAATTTTGGAATGACTAAGTAAATAGATAAACAAATGTGGGAAATTAATTTTTAATCTACTAACCGTGGTTAGTATTTCACTGGTGTTAGGATGAGAACCATCTAAATGAATATTATACTTTAATTTTACTTTCCTTTAAAAATACCTTCATAATAAAGACAAGCCTACAGATGGTGGGTTTAACTGAGAAGATAATTCTAGCGTCAAATGAAAAATATTCAGTAGTACAGCAACATGCTAATTGAACATTATCTTTCCTCTAGTGGATATTGTTTGTATTGCCCAGTATTGACAAGTCTTTGGATAAAACAAACCATGTAAGGGCACTATCTCAAGACCAGGTCAGTTCAATTGACACTTGATAAAGTAACAAAGCTGGGTAAATATAAGTGTCTGAGATATTCTAAAATATTGAGAAATTATTATAAACTGAGCTATCTGATCACAAAAGAGATCTATAAAGTTTTGCATAATTTATTACTTTCTTAAATACTATAATAAGTTATTTTATAAAGAAAACTTTCTTGTTATTTTGAGCAGTTCTTCCAAATTTATTAATTCCTGTATTTATTGTTGTTATTGTTCTTAATTTATATGTCTTGGTCCTGAAAGTTATTTCTAGGGCCTTACATATGAATAGAGGGATGATGCTGTACTACTGAGCTAACTTATCCTATCCTTTGATGCTTTTGAATTAATTAACAGCATTTTACAGGATATTAAGACATTTGTCTACGACACTTTATCCAAGATAAAGGACAAGCACATTCTTAGATATTTTTGCTTTTTTCAAGATGGAGTTTAAAGATAAAGTTACATCCAGATGAATCCTTATAATGTGAAATATTTTTACTCACATATGTAGATTATTGGAATAAATCATAATTTTGTGCTGTTTTCAAATATACTTATAATGAGCACAAAACCATTGCATAGATATATTCTGTGCATATTTTTAAGATGTCAACCAGCCATCACCATAGTGGGAAGGGACTTTTCAATCTTAAGAAATTTACCTGTTCTTTGTGTATGCTGGTCACTGTACTAATTGCTTCATGAATTTAGTTAGCTAAACTCTCAAAAAGAACATTTCATTATGTCAGTCTCTGGTGAAGACATTAAAATATAGTTACAGCCTCTCATATCCAGCAGTTACAAGAAGCTACAAATAATATTCAAACTCATCTTATCCCCAGTTGTAACATCCATATTCCTCTGGTATTACATCAATCTTTTTCTCACGCAGAACTTAAATCATATTAGTACTCTCCAGGTGAATGTGTGCCCTGACCCCCACTCACCTCCCCATGGACTACAATGCTTTCTCTGTCTCTCAGCTTCTACTCCAGTACCTTAAGCAAACTTTGACCAAACATATTTTTGTGAAACCTGTGTCATCTTCCTTATACTCTGCTATCAGCATTAATTTTTTTTGCCTCTGTTCTGATCTGTGCTCTTGATAGCAATGTCAATAAAATTGATAGATTTGAATTTCTAGGGTGTTGTTCCTTGAAGTACTAAATACAGGTTTCTCAAGTGAATCATTGGGTTGTATTAAAATTAATAAACAAAAGGTAATCATATTTGACGAAAAGTTTGTCTTTTTGCATCCTTAATATTTTTAGAGAACCATTTATCTATGCATGTAATGTAAGGAGATAGGTTCAGATCCAGGTGTTGTCAGTAGATAAATAAGAACCAAAAGGTTCTGCAAATTTACATATGGTTTAAGTGCCTTACCTGCTACACAGTACAGTCAATTCATATATTGATATATTAATTTGTTCGTTCTTTTCAGTAATCAAGCTTTAATTGAAGAGCTATTTTCCAGGTACCTTATTAATTGCTGATGACCAAATCAGGTAGTGTAAATGTTGTTTAAGTTATAAGATAATTATTATTATAATTCCCTCTTTTGATTAGTTCAAAGATGCATACTTGTTTAGAGGAGGCTTATTAGAAGATCATTTTGCCAACAGAAAATATGTATTTGAGTTTATACTTTGAAAAGTAGCTGTAACATTATATAAATACTTCCTCAGTTTAAAGAAGTAAAAACAATATGTTCTTCCAAACAGAATAGAAACCTAAGCAAAAATTTAATCAGTTGGTGTTTGCCAATTTTGATTTATCTTCTTAAATACCTCAATGTTCATTTTGTTATCAAAATGCTCAAAAAAAACTCCAATAATATTGCTGTTGGTATAAACCTAAGAGAAGGATAGAAGCATAATTTGAACATATGGATTCAAAGGAAAAGTTTAAGCAAACCATCTTACTGCACACAGGACAAGGTGAATTGGTTGAGAAATATCCCCCATGGGCACACATATTTCAACAGTTTGGCCTTTGTTGATGCTTTTGTTAAATTTTGGTAAATGTGTCAGATGGTTCTTTTTGGTAGGCTTTGAGAGCCTTGCGCCTCACCCCACTTCACGGTCATGCTCTCTGTTAACTGTGTGTGGTGGAAGATGGGCTCTCTCTGCAACCTTCTTTGCCTACCTACTGCCATGCCTTCCTTGACATTATGAATTTTTCTTCTGGAAATGATTCTAAACAAACTTTTCAATAGATAAATTGTATTGTTTATGGTGTTTTCCCCGACAACAAAAAGTAACTAATACACAGTGCCATAGGCCTCTTTGCGATTGTGAGACATTTTAATTTGCTCTTCTCTACTCATTTTTATGCCTTTTTTCTTAGAGGAAAGAATTGGAGGTGACTTCATATGTTTTTTTTTTCTTTCTGTCATCATTGTTTTGACTTTTGAGCATGCTGTTAAATCTGAATCTAATGATTTCAAATATGCTCATTGTTATGGTACTATTATGATTTATTAATTTATAGGATATGCTACCCTGGAGTTTTTGTTTTTCTTATTTTTATTGAGCTCTACATTTTTCTCTGCTCCCCTCCCTGCCTCTCCCCTTCACCCTTCAATTCTCCCCCAAGGTCCCCATGCTCCCAATTTAGTCTGAAGATCTTGTCTTTTTCTATTTTCCATGTAGATTAGATCTATGTAAGTCTCTCTTTGTGTCCTCATTGTTGTCTGAGTTCTCTGGGATTGTGATTTGTAGGCTGGTTTTCTTTGCTTTATGTTTAAAAACCACTTATGATTGAGTACATGTGGTAATTTTCTTTCTATGTTTGCGTTACCTCACCCAAAATAATGGTTTCTTAAAGTTTTTAAAGGAATGGCAGAACTCTTATAGAATTAGAAATCTCATTAATGCTCTGATCCATTGATATGCTGGTGGTAGTGACACAGCAGTTGATTATACCTAAAACAGTGTCACATGATCACAGAGATGGCATCTTTGCTCCTGCTCTCACAGAATGTTCTACTGCTATAAATCTCACTGGGGTTAATGTGGAATATTATTACAAGTTAATACTGAATATTATAAGACAGTCTAGGAAGGGGCCAATAAATGTCTTCTTTATGTCACTTTTATTTATTCATGATTATCTAATAAATTATGTGAAGATCCCTATGGTTTAAACGAAAAACAATATATAACACCTCGCTTTTGTTTGTATATTTTTAACAACAGTTTATTTAGAGTGTGCTTTATTTCTTTTTAACCCACTATGGATGCAATAACAAATGATGTTATGAACAAGAAAGTAGATTACATGGATGTTCACAAATATTCCATCTGTCCTCTCTTATGATCACTTGGATACTCTCTTGCTCATCCTATTTGCAGTAAAAGCAGTTGTGGGACCAGAACACATCACAGATCCAATGGGAAACTCTAAGAACTGACATGTCACTATCAGGCTGTGACACCTAAAAGTTTTCTTTTATTTCACAAGTGTTTCACCTTCTTACACGGCCCATTAGACAACCCTGGAACAGTGGGTAGCAATAGAGAGAGCTGCATAATTGGAAAGGTGTCACTGAAGAGTTTCCTGTGTGTTAAACTCAACTTTGTGGTCTTGAGCCATACGAATTTTTGATATCTTCTTTTCATAGTATAATCTGTGTTCTGGTATGTCATCATCTGAATTCTGCAGTTTTTTAAAACTTATCTCTCTATAAAAATACTCCTACAAGTATTTCTAAAATGCCTTTAATATTCTTTCAAATCTCTTTAAAATATAATTATGTAATTGAGCATATATCTTTGAAGATCTATGAAAATAAATATATAGTCCAAGAGTCAGCATTGTAGTATGATATGGCTTTGATATTTCATGGTGTTTGTAAGCTTTTGTGAGAGGAATAACTTATATTGAATGCATGAAATATTATGATTGAATTTTACTAAATTGTTTTATAATTTATATACTTATAACATATCAAGAACAAAATTCACATCTTTAACAGACTTTCAATACACAAGGGACTGATAAGATTCTACTGCAGACTCAGGCTGTGGAGGCTACTTGGCTGGAAGGCTTTAACTTAGTAATAGCCAATCTACTACAAAATATTTTCTGGGACATATTGCCTCCAGTTCTGAGCAAAATGAAAGCATGAGGGAGAGAAAGAGAGAGAGAGAGAGAGAGAGAGAGAGAGAGAGAGAACTCTGGTCCAAAGCATGCCAAGCTCTGTTTAATAAATAAATCAGAATTGTGGGCATTAAATAAAAGTTTACTTGTGGCTGTATAATGGCTGTTTTGCAGAGACTTTTTACGTAATTATATCACAAAACCATTTGTTGACCTTTTATCTTTATTTTTCTGACAGATTCAAATTATCACCCTCTAAAAAATTGAGATAAGTTGCTAAGAAAAAAAACAAGCTAACTAAAGGAGTGAATGAATTTTATGATTAGAAACAAAAAATTATATGAAATGCTCATTTTAAATGATACAAAATATTGCAAAGGAGTATTTTTTGAAAATATCCTTTTCCATGATTTCTTACTGCTGATATTTTTCTTTTTGAACATTCTTTTACTTTAAGAAACTCTTTCCTTTACATCCATTCACCTCTACCATGTGAAGAACAAAGCTCACAAGCTTCTGGAGACAAAAGGGATCTAACTGTTTCCCTAAACACGTCGATGTGTTTATGTTTCCATTATCTGAAATTCCAATAGACACAATATTCATGACGTTGAAGATTATTTCACAAATGACTTTTCCAATTACCAGACTCTTCAAATTCACCTTCATACTTAATGTAGTGGAAAGCTGGTTACTGCTTCGTTATTGCAGGGTCAAAAACATTTCCCCATCACTGTACTTGAAGCATGTGTGATCAGGTGCTATAGCTACCGGGTTGTGAATATCGAATGTATACATGTAATAAAGTCATCTTTTCTAAATGTTTATTGGCAATTGCTTTATGAGCAGCCTAATGGTGCTGAACAAGCATTTAAGAATTCTCTTCAGTGAGGGCATTCTGAACAGTGTTACCTAATTTAGTTTCACTGATCCAGAAGGAAAATCTAAGGACTGTATCACAGCATAATGCCCAACAATTAAACCCTATTCGAAAGAAAACAAATAGAGCAAATTTTCAGTTTATGCATGATTCAAGCCGCAAGGTTTATAACTAGACAGTTGGCAACGAGTTGTGAGCTTTGTCGCCTTTTGGAAACCTAACAAATCAGGTGAATTGAGTCTACACGGGGTTCTTCCTAACATGTAACAGTAGAAGTGTTCTCTTTCACTAGGCCGCAAAAGTCAGTCCCAGATTTAAAAATACAGCGTGGCTAACTCTAAAAATGAAAATAGTGTATATTTCTTAATAGAATCTTGACATGGACATGAAGGAAGATGCCCTTGTGGTCTGTGATGATAGAGCAAACAGCAAGATGTGATGAGAAAAGAGAAGGAAAGATGACTCCAATTTGATGAACACATTTGATTACTTCTAATTTTCCTTTAGGGATACAAATTATAATAAATATGGTTTAGCACATCATGTACAGAAATTACATGTGGTTTTAAACATAGGTTAAATGTCTAATACAAAAGTGCAAAAATCAAACTCTTCTACTTTTTATGAGTAATATATTATTTAGGAAGGAATTATAATAAAATATGTTTTCATTGTTTTTCAAAATGTATAAAATAAATTTGAAAGTCTATATCCTTAGCAAAGGACATACTGTATCAAGCTTCAGGGATCTATTATAACATACAGGAAATAGGAAGTTAGACTTATATTACATTTTGGATACCAGATCTACAAAATATATGGCCTTGGGTCCTTTAGCTAGTGTGAAGTTAAGTTTTTTTATGTGCAAGAGGCAGAAAAGTAGGTTTAACATTTTTGAGCTTTTTGTGAGGAATATGTGCATTGCTATATGTAAAGTCTAGTAGGAATGAGTGCCAAATAAATCTTAGCTACAAGAAATTTGTATTCGAGTCCAACAATTCCAAGTGTCACTCTTTAGAAACTTTTGGAGGGGATCGTTAACGTAGAGCTATATAAGGGTATTGAAAGGATTAACTATGGAGATAAATTTAGTGATAATATAGAAATCATAAAGAGATGAAGAAAGTTATAAAAGGAAAAGATCACAAGAAAACAACTTTGGTGTACTCCAGAAATTTTGAAGCAGGAAGGACTAAACTTAAAACATCTGTTCTTGGTCCACACTTGGTCTCATTGTGTTAGGTCTATGTCTTCTTTCCAGAGGAAGTCTTTAGCATACTGGGAAAAATCTTTTCATCCCTTTTAGTAAAACTCATTATTGCTCAAAACTGAACTCAGGTTTCTTCCGCGTTCTCTCTCTTCATACGCTCAGTATGCATACCCACTTTAAAAGCCTATCTAGTTCATGTGTGCAACCATATATTTTTATGAACATGTGAATTTTCTGGGGAAAATTATTCAATTGGACACATTTCTCCAAAATCCTTTCACATGTAAATCATCTTTATAAAATATAGTACTTTGAAAGTCGACTTTTCTTGGAGCAAATGAAGGATATCTATTAACGGAATGTTCCCCAGAGATTCATCTTTTCCTTCCGAGTTTTTCTTAATGTTCTATTTCTTTGATTTTATTTCAAATGACTGTCATATCTGAAGTTGCAAAATATACTGTTTTAGTTTTGACAACTTTGAGTTGTTCTGCTTTTGCATACTAACATTATTCGACATTTACACAGTGAAAAACTTAATGCTGAAATATTTTCTTTGTAACATACTTCACCTGTATCATAAACATTACTCTCTTTATTAATAAACTGCTTGAAAAAATTTGCCTGATTATCCAGTAGTTTGATGTCTTTGATGTCATCTTATGAGTATTAAATCATTATGTTAAATACTTTACAAATCTAGAAATAATTTGGAAAATAATATCAATGGGATTGAATACCTGCATATAATTCCATGAAATAATTAAATAGGGTATTGTGGAAATATGTTTCATGGCATTCAAAATGCAACTATAGCTATTGATTGGACCACAGTTGGTCTCGTTGTGTGAGGTGTATGCCTTTTTACCAGATGAAATCTTAAACATACTGAGTACAATCTTCTCATCCCTTTTAGTAAAACTCATTATTGGCAAAAAGGTAGATAAAATTCACTGTATAGTAATACTCTAATTTTCATGAAAATAGGAAGATAATATACTGAAAATATTAAGAATATTTTTGTTTTGGGGTAATTTCTTATATGATCTTATGTTTTTGTATTTTAGATATACATTTATAACCTTAAAATAGTATTAAAGGTAAGGGAAAATCTGTCCATTTCTGAAATCATATATGAACACATCAAATTTCCTGTAATAAAAGTCCATGATGTACATGATGTGTGTTATCTTTTAAAGACCAGCACACATGCTTTCTTTTTAAAAATATTTTATTTATTATGTATACAATGTTCTGTCAGCGTGAATGCCTGCAGGCCAGAAGAGGGCACCAGACCTCATTACAGATGGTTGTGAGCCACCATGTGGTTGCTGGGAATTGAACTCAGGACCTTTGAAAGAGCAGGCAATGCTTTTAACCTCTGAGCCATCTCTCCAGCCCCATAGCAGCACATATGTTTTCAATTCACTCCTTTCCCTTGTGGTAGCTCAGTATGCAATGAACAGATATTGGTTTTCCATAACCCTAGCAGGGTTGCCCTGAGTGCTAACTGCTTGCAAAGTCATAATCTAACATCACAACAAGGACATAGGCATTGATCTCCAGATACAAAGAAATTGGAGTCAGGAAGGTAACATAGCATATTAAAGCACTTATCAGCATGCTGGCATCTTTTGTTTAATCCTTGGGATCATAATGGTTCAAGGAGAGAATTGAGTCCTGCAAGATGTTGTTCTCTGATCGTATGTATGCCATGAAACACATCTGGATAGGCACACACAAACAGGCTCACAAGCACACATCCACATACATCCACATGCTAAACAAACAAATGAAGTAAAATGAAAATAATTTAAAGAGCTAAACAATATTTGTATCTTGACACAGATGACACTGAATACAAATATACAACACTCTTGTGAGTAAGAAATATGCACAGATATTGTCTAAAATGTAGGTTCCTTATGTTTGTAAAAATTGTTCTATTAGCAATAAAAATTTGGAAGTCAGATACTGGGGTAAAAAACAATCCCTGATAGATCAAAAAAGCTATAGAGAACCAGTTGCAACACTAAGGAGGGCAAGACCTGCACCTCACCTAGGCAGGAAAATAGAGCCAAAATGTTGGTGGAGATATGGGTGAACCAGCCCCAAAGCTGTGAGCATGGGAGAGCTGTTATTATTACTCATCTGTCTTGTGGTGGCATGGGTGGCCAAGAGATGCCCTCCACCCATGCCCATTAGCACCTTAGGTTGGTGGGAGAGTTGGCCATGAGGTCATAAGAGTGGGAAAGCTGTCCATGTCCTTGTTCCCACCCCCAACAGCTGCAATATTCAGGTGAGCAGACCCTACACCTCACCTGGGCAGCACAGTTGAGCTAACCCCACTGAAGGAGGAGTGGGTGAGCAAGTCCTGATGTTGAAAGCATTGGAGAGCTGTCTCCCTTGCATCAGTCACATGACAGGATAGGTAGGGGAATGTGCTCCCCAATCAACTCCTGAGGCAGGTAGAAGAGCTGGCCTTAAGGTCATATGAGCAGGGAAGCTGTTCCTGCCTCTGCTCTATGACTGCACTCAGGAGAGTGGTCCCTACACCTCCCCTGGGCAACACAATGGAGCTGGCCTTGAAAATATAGGTGTGGGAAAACTGGCCCTAAGGACATGAAAGCAAGAGAACTGGCCCCAAACCTTGGTCATCTCTGCAAAAGGAGAACAAGCAAGGGCAATTCTGGATATCTCACCCTGGTGGTGAAGACGGGGAAGAGCCTGTGTGATGACCAATCCTGCAACTACCCAGGCCCAGAACCAGGGCTATATTTTGGCCTACCTGATCTGTGATTTGCTGGAACATAGGGTGGGGCAGAAGGGTGGGGGTTGGTCCTGCAGATTGAGGTTCATATGATCTCCATGACACAGGGCAGCAATAAGATATCTATGAAGAGTCCCAGTGAGGGCCCAGCATCAGTGGCACAAACCATGAGCTTGAATCAGACCAATGATTCTTTGTGATGAATGCCTGAATGTAAAATTGTATGCATAAAGGGTTATCCTGTGTGACTCACTGTTATACACTATAATTTCCACGACAAGATTTTCCCTTTCCTTCTTTTTTCTCTTAGATTCTATTTTGTTTTATTTGAGGCAGGGGCAGGGGGATGGGTGGGATTGGGAGGTACAATGTGGAAGACACAAAGACAAATAGAAAAAAAGTTTTAAAAAAGCAGAAGACCAACCAGCTGACCCTTTCTCTACTCTTCCCAGATCAAAAAACACTGAAAAATCCAAGTCCCTCCCTGCCTTTTCTATATCTTTCTCTATGTCTAGTTCTAGTTAACTAGTCCTCAGGAAAGATTTCCAGGGTACACTCAGAAAAGGGTTCAGACTCAGTTATGACACAGACAGATAAATTACTTGTATGTTTTTTTAATAAATAAAATCACACATTATATTGAAGTTGTACAGCCTATCTGGAAAAAATAAGTTGCATTGTAAGATATCAATTATGCCTTCTGGTCTTATTGACTAAAAACTTCTGTTGTGACTAAAAGCTTGTGTTCGTTGGCTGTTCATTTGGTACTTGGCTTTGAATCATTTTTCTTCTCTTCAGATGTAATTTGGCCATTTGGTCATTTTATTTCCTGTTTTTTTCTTGAAATACAAGGTTTAAATAGATAATGAGAAAAGTGCCCCCTCCCATTCTTTCTCTCTTTCCTCTTCCCCTTCTCTCTCTCTCACTCTTCTTTAAATATAACACACTTATTTCACCTAATTCAGATCCTGATATTAAAATTTATAGGTTCAGAGTAAGTGACAGAATATATGAGCCAGAAAAGTCCAGGTGCTCTGGTTAGCATCAGTGCTGAACCTAGAGCTAGATCTTTTGATTTTGACCCTTCATTTTAAACACGAGTTGACCTGACATTTAATTTCCTATATTTTTTTGTAGAAAAGAAAGCATGGGATACAAATTTACCCCATTGCACTCTTCTTAAAGGATGTACACCCACTTTACTTCCCCAAGATCAGATGAAGTAAATGTAGAGAATACCACAATAGGAATGCATTATGTCTCTGCATAGCTCTGAGCACTATTCTGTGGGTTTTGACCTTGTACTTTGACAAGTTGTTTCTCTTGGAAACCACTTTTCTGTGACCTGGTTTTGTACACGAACATTCTCAACAGTGCCTGAGTTTTACTCTCATTAATATCTAGTATTTTATGGTACATATTTTTAAGCTCTGAATTCATGAACATGAATGTTTCTTTTAAATGTGTCATTCTATTTGACTTGTCTATGTCTGCTATATATTACCATAGGTTTACTACAGAAAATTCAGCAAAAATAAAGAAGTCATATAATCATATTGTATTGAACTTCCAGGCACCAATTTTGTTAAAATGACTGCAGAATACAATCAGGATGTAGGCACTTTGATTGGTTCTCTTGGAGTAGAATGAAAGTAGTAAACATTTTCATTTATATCTCAGCACAATCTAATAATGGATACTTATCAAATCTATTGAATGTGATATGAAATCATTCGACCAAATCAAACTCAAATTTTAAAAATGAGATTTTCAGTTTTGAGTGCTCAGCATTGGAAAGACAGAGATGGGTTTAGATGCAAAGCCACATTGCTACAAGTCTTAGAAGATCTCACTCTGTTAAGAGAGGCATAGTGTTCATAACTCCATCTGTTCATTCACTGTTCACCTCATACCTCTGCCTCTTTTCCTATTCTCTAATCAGGGTATGTTACACCTTACTGAAGGCAAACTAGAAGAACCAGAAGGTTAGTGCTTCTTGGAGTAACATAAAAAAATAATTAGTTTGGTATCCTTGTAGGATATGATAGTGTGTTCTTTAATGTTATCATCCCTCCGAATAGAATTTGTCTCAGCTGTGTGTTTTCTAGTCTTCTTTGTAAAAAAAAAACCACGTATAGATGTCTTTCCTTCCTTATCTACTTTATTTCCCTATGTCTGATACCTAGGTCCTTTTCCAAGCAAAGAATTTAGATGCAAACCCTTGCTTGGGTTACACTGGAGATACAAATCTGTGGCATCAACTCCTTTCGCTATATGGATGTATCAAGTCCTTTTCAAACATCACTTTTGAAACATATATTCTTGCTCCATATATATTCTCTCCAGGGAACCTAACTTTGTCCATGGCAGTTCCTCTCTCCCCAAACAAAAATGCGTAGCTGCTATTTCATTATAAGTGCAAATGCAACCATTGAAAATGTATCTAGGCTGCCTGCTGAGACTTTAGAAGAAAAGCTGATCCAAGCACATGAATATGCAGGTAAAGGTTCCTCAGGGCCACCACTGCGAAGAAGCAGCCTTTGTGAGAAGAGAACATCTCACACTCAATAGTGTCAGTAAAATGGTAGGAGGACATTGTGATACTTAGCACATAATTTGACTCACTATTCCATCACTCGCTGACAGGCAGATATTAAAATAGATCAAGGATATTAACTGTCACTCTCTATTCTTTAGTTTCCTTGAAAGAAATTATGAAACTTATTGTATGTGCCCTGAGTGTGTTAGGTATTGTGTGAGACCTTAAGTGTACTGTGTGATGGTGACTGTACTCTTTTTCAGTCCATCTTTGAGCTTTCAATTGCATCAATAACCCTCAGGTCTTTTATTTATTGATAACTCTCCTCTTGTCTAAAAAACAGTCTTCCAGCCACCTTTCTATCTCCTTGACTCAATGATCTACTCGCATAGCCCCTGTCACATCTTGGATTCAGGAAAGATTAACAAAATTATGCGTGAAGGGATGAAAGTATAAGGCACAATGGTTGCCTATGTCTGTATTTTCTATTTCTTCATGATTATTCTTTGGAAAACATCACATTTTATCGTTCTCCATATCCATTTCTTATAACAACATATGCCACTCAATAGCTAACAGTTAAAAGTATCTGAAAATCTGAAGTTAACAATCTAAAAATTTTCTTTTTTAAATGTATTTTATTATGTATATATATGTATCTTGTATGTCTGTATATGAGTGGGGGGTGTACCTGTGAGGGTCAAAGACAGTGTTGGATCCCCTGAAAGCAGTTATAAGCCACCCAATTTGAGTCCTCAGCAGAAGCAACAAGCTCTCTTAATCAATGCACCAACTCTTCAGCCATAATCTACAAAGTTTTATATCTTATATCTCTTATATTCTATTTTCTTCTTTTTCTTACTATGAACTCCATGTCCTGAAGGTAGCACCTAAACAATATTTCTCATGTATTTCAGATAAAATTTAACCATACAGTTCCTCACTGAATGTGCATATTTAAGTAAATTATGGTTTCTCAGTTAACTAAGGTTCACAAATATTTTATTTTAATTTTACAAGTCTATAATTTAATCTTTTAATTGTTTCTATGAGGCATTTATCCTAAATAACATTTGAATTAGTGGTATCATCTGGTATCTAAGCTTTCACATTAATATTTCTGAAATTTTAGACATGAATATCTTTGATTTGTGCAACCTATGCAACCAGTGTCTCCACAGAATTAGCTATGCGAGTGAAATTCATAGAAATAAGTTTTATACATTTACTTCAGAATAATATGTACTACCACCATATATGTAATATATATGCAGACATATATATATATATACATATATAATATATATATATATAAACAAATACACACACATATGTTGGTGTCTTCTATAAACTGAAAGGCCCATATTGCCCAAATATGTATATGTGTGTGTATTTGTATGTATATGTGATGTGTATATGCATACACATTCACATATATACATATATAAAACTTCATATATAGTTTTCAAAATGCAGAACAAGTTTAACTGCACCTACTCTACAAATATAACTTTCCAGCACTTCATGCAATAATTTGACCTGAGCCAAGAAACTTTACTAAAGTCTGAGCACCCACTATTTACACGGTTTTCAATGAGCAGCCTCTTCTAACAAACCTTTGCTCAGTGTTTGCCATAGAATATAAATTCTTACTCAAGGAAGAATATTTCCTGTCCTGCAAATGCTGTGGTTTGCACAAAATCTTGCAAATCCAACAAAGTTTTAGCTCCTAGCTGACATAAATTTGTCATTCCATCTCCAGGATGGTATATGCTTAACCTTTGTAGAGGACCTTACATCCTTGAGAGAAGTTGGCTCACGTGGGAGCACACACAGAGTTCAGAGAACACCAGTAACTTTCTCATGTCTCTTTGTGCAATCTGAAGACAGAGAAAGCTAAGTGGCATAATTATGTATCTACCAAGCAAGAATGAGAAAGAATTATCAAATGACAGCTCACAAAAAAGAATAAGGGCTCAATAGAAGTTGGCATAGTTCAGGTGCAATTTCATCCCTTTTAATTTGTTTTCTTTTGTTATTATCCAGGTGGGTTTGTTGTGAGACTTAGAAAAGTAAAAAATAAAACGATTTCTAAAACTTCTAATTTTTTAAGGCATAAAGGATCCATAAAAAATGTTAAAACAATCTCAATTTGTATGCTATTAAACCATCTGTCTGTTTATTCAGAATGCAGAAAAACACTAATTTTTTTCCAGCTTTGAAATCCACATGTGGCATTTTAATTAAATAAATTGAAAATACTTTACAAACCATTGGCAGACTTGGAGATGGTGTTTGAAATCATAGTTGAATTCTTCTTCCAAGCCATCTGTTTATTCTTTTCTCCTTTGATATGAAGTCTCTGTCCTGATTAACACTATTGTATTTTTCAGTTTAGAGAACTCAGCCCCTGATTTATAACTCTGATAAGAGGGTAACATCCTCATCTCTCTGTCTCTCTATTTCTATGTCTCCATATATGTATGCCTATATCTCCTTGAAGGTTTGGAATATCTGAACAAGTACATGCACACATGGTGGTCATTGACTATGCCTGTGTGTCTAAAGACCTAAGAAGCACGGCAGTGTCCAGCTGTATAACGATTTGCTTTTTTCCTTTGGGAGGAATTTCTCACTAAATTTGGAACTTGTCAGACAGAAAACATTATCCCTGCCTTCATATCCCATTTCACTAATATTACAGATTGGGTAAATATTCACCATATAAAAAATAGGCACTTCACATTCACATAGATAAAGTAGAGTGTGTAATTACTTCTTTTTATTCTAGATTGTATTAAAGCAGCATCACAAATTTCATCTGATAATAGACAGAGTCTGAGTTAAGAGAGGAATGGGAAAAGCACTCAATAGACATACAAGGATAAGAGAGAGGGAGACAGAGAGAGAGGCAGAGGGACAAAGAAAGAAAGAAAGAAAGAAAGAAAGAAAGAAAGAAAGAAAGAAAGAAAGAAAGAAAGAAAGAAAGAAAGAGAAAGAGAGAGAAAGAAAGAAAGAAAGAAAGATGTAAGAACTCAAATGTGATGACCATGTATTAATAATTTAGAAATGTTCACAATCTTAAAATGGACCACCTCTAATTCTAACAGAACTGGAAACACACACTGAAGGCTCTCATGTGTGTTCTTATGCACAAATATCAACAGTTAGACAAATAAGTAGGTAAAAAATCTGCATGTGAATCTAATCTTCAAGGAATCTGCTTGTTCAAGTCTTTGGATAGACATGCATACAAACACTTTTAACAAATGATTTCTCTAGATAGGTTCTACTTCCATTTTAGTCTATGACTCTATGCTGTCTAAAATAGCATAGTGTACAATAAATATGACAAGGGAAGTATTCATATAATAAATTTTTTGTGGTAGGTAGTTTGGTAATCAAGTAAAGTATGACAGAAAAAATATAGGACACTCAGCTCAATTTAGTGTTATCAGTAATTTTCATTTCATTCTATATATTATAAATAAAGAAATATGTATTTATTTGTCTAGCAATTGGATTCTTCAGAATTCCTGATATCTTTTAGTCCTGATCCATGCTTAGCACTGTATCTTTAAAATAATAATAAACATTTAAACACCATTAAATTTATATTCCCTTGGAAAGACATTTTTAATGGACAAATTGTTGGATTTGGAAATGGTATAAACTCACAGGAACAACTTACCTGGCTCATAGGAAATCACAGATTCTGAACCAACAACCAGGAAGACTTCATGGACTGACCTAAGCTCTCTACACATATATGACAATTGTGTAGCTTGGCCTATTTCTGGAATTCCTAACAGTTGGAATAGGCACTGATCCTAAGGATTTCTTTGATTTTTTTGGAGCCTATTCCTCATACTGGATTGCCTTGCCTAGACTAAATCCAAGGGAAGGTGCTAAGTTTTAAGGTACCTTGATATAGTATGCTTTGCTGATACTCAAAGAAGGCCTGCCTCTATCTGAGCAAAATATTGAGAAGGGGTGGATTGGAGGTGGTTCAGAGGGGAGGGAGGAAGGAATGAGAGGGTAGGAGAGAGAGAAAACTATGGTCAGGATGCAAAATAATTAAATTAATTAAATAAAAGAGAAATAAAAATATTTTGAAAAGTAATTATAGAGTAAGAGAACCTTAGTATATTGCAGCTATTTGATTAATTGTGAAGCTCTGACGAATTTCACAAATGCATTGAACTTGAGAAGAGTGTCCTCACTCTTTGAAAGTGCCTGCTTTCAAACGCAAAAGCAGTAACAAGTCCAGAATACACTGAGCCCTTCCCTCTCCCCATCCTCTTTTTCTCTACTTTTGTTTCATTCATTTCTGATTTCCATAACCTTGCTGGCTAACTTTGAATAAGTACTTTAACTATGACCTTCAATGCCTTATTACCCAGTTATCTGAATACTTAACAGATTTCTCTCAAATTATACCATTGTTGGGTATTAGAGACCCTTGTCAAATTTAAAATTGCAGTCCGCCATTCCATCATGTCTCAAAATGGAGGACTCTGAGCTTGGCACAAAATGGAGGACTTCCTTTCTCAGTAGGGCTTCTCTTCGCTGTATAATCTTATTTAAAAAGAAACTGTAAGTTCAGATGACTGACCTTACTTGGAGGAAGACCGTACACAGGGCTCCCTGCAAACACTGTATGGCTCGGCTTGTAAGTTCTTCTCTTTTCCTCTACCCAACCTGTATAATAATTAGGTGCCATGTCATGACCAATGGGCCCTTGCCGCTGGAATAGTAAAATAAACTGTTTCTCTGGGGATGGCTTCTGGAAGTTATTTGCATCATGTTCAAGATCTTCTGGACCCTGCTCTTTGTTTCTGTTCTCTTTGCCCCATGGAATCATGGTAAAAGACTCACAAGGAAAAGGAGACCCACAGTGGGTATGCCCAATCAACCATAATAAATATGTTGGTAAATTTTCACTCTACGCTGAGTCCTTGGAACTAGATGTTACCTCCACCAAATTCTCTTTTACCTCTGCTTTTGGAGAATACAGCTGATCTGGTAAAGGGCTTTACATGATGAGTAACACTTCTGCCCAACACAAAGTTACAACCTGAAGCCTCCAACTTTTCATAGACATTTGAAGGAGCTAGCTTAATGATAGGCTGTTAAAGCTGTGTCTTTTGTAAGATAGTCTGGGGACTTTTCACTACTGATCACACTGCGTCATCAGCTTAATAATTAACCCTCTTATTTCTGAGGAAGTCCTCAGAAGCTTACACTCTTGACTGGCAAGTTGACTGCAGCCTCCTGAAAACGTTTCAGTCACTCCCACCCATCCAAGGCAATCTAAGCTGATGATGCTGCAAATTGTGTGATGTTATTATTGTTCCTTTAGGTCACTATATTCAGTGTAACAATTTACAGAGCAAACTTAAACTATATATCCAGGAAATCCTGTTTAGGGGTAGATTTTAAAATATTCAAATCTTCCATACAAAACATTTGTTTTTATCTTAGTACCATGGAGGCTATGAACCACTAGAATAATGTGTTTATTATTTATAAAAATCTGCAACATTAGGTAGTTTTATCTTAACAAAAGGGCCTATTTTCTGTCAACAGAAACAAAGTTTTATAGCAAACTCAGTTCCACATAAAAGGAATAATAACTTTGATATTTATAATTTGTCACATGACCCTCTCTCTTTGTTCCCAGTTGTTAATCAGTTTGAAGGTGTATGTGTGTGTGTGTGTATGCATATGCATTACGTATGTAAGCATGTGAAAATTTGTGTTTGAAGCATTGTACTTATGTGTTTGGAGGCCAGAGAGCAGGTTTAAATGTCATTCCATAGGCACTGTATACCTGACATAGTCTCTCCTGGGCCCAGAACTCAACTAGACTAGCCTGGCTGGCTGGTAGTCATAGGACTATGTCTGTCTGTCCTTGCCCTGGTCCTAAGATTACAAGCATGCAGCCATGACTGTGTTTTGACTTTTTTTGTATTGTTTAAGATAGGTTCTAGAAATTAAACTCAGGTCCTCACATATGCAGCGCAAGTGCTCTACTGACAACTAAGATACCTTCTTAGATTTAACTGTGAATTCTGATGAATCTGAATATATAACCCTCAGCATCTAACATTTTCCTGACGATTGAGTCTAGGGCTCTCATTTCCTAAGCAAGTACTCTACCTACCAGTAATCACCTCAGGTTCAGTGGTATGGTCAGTTTTGTACTGATTGATAGATGAAGATTCCAAGGCCTGACCTTTGAATGTTTCTAATGTATGGGAAACTGATATTCTTCATACAAGAGGTAGTGCTCCTAATAACTCCTTGATGAACCCTGGAATTCATTGATAGTCATTAAATTTAAGTAATAAACTTCAAACACCCTGTATGAATTTTGCTTTATGTGGTACTAGAGTAAAACATGACTCCTTTACTTTCATTTCATGTGATATCACAAAGTGCTCTTTTGACATTGGCAACATTCCTTTTCTTTTAATGATACTTCTATTTTGCAAAGTATTACTTTCTCAGCTTAATGTTTGCATTTATTTATCCATAACACTGTCTGGGGAACACTTATTCACGTTATTTTGCCCTACTAAGCTTTGTCCACCGACACTAATGATTACATAGTATGGTAATATATATTGGGATTACAGATTTACTCTATCAGCCATGTCTTACAAACCCACATTTTATGGGAAAGTATTGTTTTCTTCTAAATTTAAAACCTGAACACATTTACAAATTTATCTTATTTTAAACATGTAAGATATTTCTTACTATATAAGATTACAATTTATTTTGTATGAAATGTTTAGAAACCACTGCATATGATGATTTCTAGAAATATTATAGAAGTATAATATTACTGAGAGTATAGTAAATTTTATTAATGCATTTTAATATACATTAGTAGTAAAAAATAAAAGGTTATGTTATACTTTCATGAAGCCAAAATACATTTGTGTTTAAATAGTGTATCTTTTGGAATAATGGAATTCTATCTGCACAAACTTTTTCTTGTGATGTAGCTTTTGTCCTCGAGATTGTGCGCACTGTTCTGAGCTACTCAGTGGCCAGCACATGTATAATTCGGTTGTACAGAAGAGTTACTTCACTCACAAAATTATGGGTAAGTAACTAGTATTCTTGTGAGTTTAAGAAAAAAAATTAAAGTGGTAAAAAAATTAACTTTACTGATAAAAGTCACCAAGCTTGTATGTAATATGCACATTAATATACATTAAGCTTTTAAGTCTTTCTAAGCATTTCATTTTTTTTGCAGAAAACACATGAGATGATTTATTTTTCTCACTTTCCAAACATCTAGTGAATATCCTCAGATTCAGAGAGAAAGCTAAATGCTAGGATCAAGAATACAATAATAGTTTTCTTTGTTTCTAAAGCTTAGGAAAGATGAGCTGATTGAAAGTGCCCCAAACTATTAACTCCATTCAGGGATGTGATGGGGCACTTAGAAGTCAATTTAATATTTTAGTATCAGAAACACAGGCTAAGAAGATTAGCAGCTGCTTTTGAACAGTAAATTTTATAGATGGTTTAAATGAATGAAGCTTCACTTACCAGCATTGTGAATATGAACTTGCACACATGTGAGAGACAGTAGGGTTGTTGTGAATTTGAGAGTAGCCTAGGCTATGTAATGACTTTAAGAAAAACATGGGATATATGCTAAAAAAAATCTTTGAGAAAGGATAGGGTGTTAAGACTATAGTTAGATTTTTAAAGTGTCTAGGTCATATTTTCGTATAAATAATCATTGTTGGTTAAATATATGCAGTATAAAGCTTGACCAGATGTTGAACAACGCACAATGTTTGTTTGCTGTTTTTACTCCTTCCTTTTTTGGGGGGCCAGCCACCAGTTCTCAAATATACTCACACTTGGAGGCATATTTTTCCTTATAAACACCTGGCCTTATCATGGTTTGTTTCTTGCTAGTTTTCTTAACTTAAAATTATCCCAACTACCTTTTTGTCTCCAGTCTTTTTCTTTTTCTTACTTCTGCATATCTTACTTTCCCTTTTACTCTGGCTTGCTGGGTGACTGATCCCTGACATTCTCCCCTCTTTGTTCTCTCATTACTCCTTCCTTTCTCTTTTCTCCTTCTATTTATACTCTCTGTCTGCCAGCCCCACCTACCTTTGCTCTTGCCTCGCTATTTGCTGTTCAGCTCTTTATTAGGACCACCAGATGTTTTAGACAGGCAATGAATCACAGCTTCATGGAGTTAAACAAATGTAGCATAAAGAAACATCATACATATTAAAATAATATTCTCCAACATGTGATGGCCATGATTCCAATGTTATCATGGTACTACAGGGGTTTTGCTGCCTTCGTTGTTGTTTATTAGTTTTTACTTTTTCTTAAGCCTGTATCATCAGTTCCTTACTTTCTTCTAATGAGTTAAAATTCTTGTGAGTTAAAAGTCTCTTGATTTTGATTAAGATTATGTATATAAAGCAAAGATTTAGAAATAAACAGCAACAGTAAAAGTAGATTTTTGATCAAAATTACAAAAAGATGGAATAGTGGTAATTTTTTTATTACAACAGCACAGAGCATCTATGAAATACTTTGCTATAAGAGAGTGACTGCTTAAATAGGCTTGATAACTGAAGATATACATGATTTCACTTACAAGTACCCTTAAAGAAACAATTTCCTTTTCTTATACTGGTTTAAGATATATAAACCAGTATATATTTGGTTTCTTAGATGTGTGTTTTTGGAGCTACCTTGTTTAAAGTAAGTGGAGGAAAATGAAGATGGATTTTAACAAAGAAACGCTGATAGTGTCTGTGAACTTAGAATGAACACATTCCTGCAAAGCTATGTAGTAATTATATCCAAACAAAACTGAAGTCCTCAGTAACTAAACATTCAAAAAATGCCTCACTTTTCTTATGAATTTTGCTGAAAAAATGATTCTGTGTATATGTGTCAAGGATGTGGTGTTTAGGAATTCAAATAGTCGAGACCAAGGTTGTATTGATTGTTCTCTGTACCCTTACGTTCTCCAAAAGTAAATTGGGTCAACTTGAGGCCAAGAGCATGATAGGAAGGTAGAACCTCCATCCCATATAATCTGAGTATATTTCAAATGGGCAAGAATCCATGCTAACAGACAGCAAAAAAAGTAGAGCCCTTGATGGAAATGAAGTGTGCCCCCTAATTTATAGACATATTTAATGTTAATGTTAAAGCTGCACTTTCTCTGAGTCGTGTTCCTTTAAGTGTTTGGAAATAGCATTTTGTTTGACTTAATAATTCATTAATCTTAAATTAGATAAAGGAAGTTATGATATTTTCTACTTAATTTGCCTTTAATATTTACTGCATTGATAGAAATTCAATTTGTTCATTGGATTTATAGTCGTATATAGGTCCAACAGTTATATATTGTTTTCTTAATACAAAATTTGAAAATCTATCTGAAATTTAAAATGCAGATGAAGAGCCTTAAAATTTATATTTGTTGAGTTCATAACTATATACTAATAGAATTCCTTTTAAGTCTTCAAAACTCAGTATCTCTGTCATAATGGCTTTATTATCAGGCATTCCATAAATGTTACAATAAAAGTGGTCTTCATTTTTTCTTTTCCCTACAGCAATCACTATACCCGTGATGTGTTTTGAAGATGAATTGTCTCTCAAAAAACATGTATTAATCCCCAAATGGTGGGGCAATTTTGACTGATATTGCAAACTGTAGAGAATTAAGCCCAACTAGAGAAATTGAGTAACTGGGACTGGTCTTTGGAGTATTCTTCCTTTACCACATTCTGTCTCTCATTCTCTGCCTCTTGTTTGCTCTGAGGTGATGAGAGTTCTCAGCCACATGTTCTCACTACTATAAAATTCTGCATCTCAACAGACCTCCAGATACAGAGGCAGTCTAGGGACTGAGTTCTCTAAAGCAATGAGTCAACAGAAATGATTTCTTTAAAGTTACTCTTTCCAATATATTGTCACACGAAATAGAAACTTATATAATACCTATTAGCATTAGGTTTATAGCATGGAAGTATTATAATCTACATGTTACTGTTGTTGAGGCAAAGAAAATGTTCATGAGTTCAATATTGGTAATGCTTTATTAATTTTTGAATCTACAAAGCAGCAAACATTTTAGAGTAGTGGTTCTCAACTTGTGGGTCACAACCCTTTGGGGGATTCCATATCAGATAGCTTTCATATCAGAAGTTTACACTATGATTAATAACCAGAGTAAAATTATAGTTATGAAGAAGAAATAAGATAATTTTATGGAAAAGGGTCACTGCAACATGAAGAACTGTATTAAATGGTCTCAGCATTAGGCAGGTTGAGAACCACTGGTCTAGAGTGTGAGTTTTTATTAATTTATTACCTTCATTTTACCTGACTTAAGAATTTGAAACTGGATCCTCTGGTATTATGTATGTATGTGAAAAATTGCTGGAAAATCTTGTCAATGACCTATAGAAGGAGTCAAAGAACCGAGGGTACTAATGTTCTGGAGTCAGAGAGTCAGCACCAATGTGGTAAAGATTGCTAGTGACAACTGAGAAGAAAAGTCACACACAGCAATTTTCACAAGGTGACAGTTCCTTTGTTTCTCTGTCATTGGGTTTCACCAAGATTTTTATAGCATATAAATACAAATACTAATACTATTATGTGTCTAAACTTTCTGGTTGTTAATGAAACCTGGTACCTTCTTAAACACTCCTAATAGAGGAACAAGTGATGGTGTTCTTCTCAGAGAAGGTTTATATATCTTCTCTTTGGAATTCCAAAGAACTTTGTGGTGATAGTTTGTGATCTAACAAAGCAAGCCTGAAGATCAGAGTGCTGAGCTAGACATTAGTCATCCTTAGAGGCCAGGTAGTGGTGGCACACAACTTTAATACTAGAACTCAGGAGGCAGAGACAGACAGAGCTTTGTGAATTCAAAGCCACCCTGGGCTAAACTAGATTGATCCAATCTCAAAAAGAATCAGAGTCAGTTGGTGATGGTACATACCTTCAAACCCAGCACTTGGGAGTCACAGGCCTTTAATCCCAACACTATGGAGGTGAAGACGAAAAGCAATATGGCTGGACAGAGAGAGGTATATAAGGCAGGAGGAGACAGGAGGTCACAGCATTCAGTCTGAGGACTTGTAGAGACAGGACATCCCATTGGTCTGAGGATTTAATAGAGGTCAGAACTGGTGGCTGGATGCTCTGTTTCTCTGATCTTCCAGCATTCAGCCTTAATATCTGACTCCAGATTTTTATTATTAAGACCAATTAGAAATTGTGCTACAGACTCCTTTAGAAATCATTGTCACATGATGTTTTTCCTCCATCATAAATCATGAAATCCAATGTCCCCCTCCCCACCACTTCTACAGAGGATTATACCAACTTAAGTTGATATATTAAGTGCTGGTCTTAAGTGATGACTCTTGAGGGAGACTTTCAATGTGAATGTTTGGTACCCAGGAGAAGATGGAAAACCAGGTATCTGGGCAGATGGAATTTATAAGGCCTTTTACATTTTAATGTTTCGTACTGAATAGGCACAGATTGCTATGAAAAATGCCACCTGCTTCCTTTGTTCCTGATTTTATAGAAAGAAATGTAAACTGAGAAAAAAAATCAAGGCTTTAATACTAGTTGTAACTGGAAATGTAAGATATATCTTGCAAATGAACAGTAAAGTGTTCATATTTATCTAAATATGAAATCCAACAGGTAAATATTAATATTTTAGTGGGGGCTTATAGCATCTGAAACTCGAGAAGACAGTTACACACTAGTCAGTACAATGGATTCTGCTGTTCTGTTTATTGGAAAAACCCAGAATTTGAGGGAATGTAGAGTTTTCTCCACTAATTTTAATCAGTGCTTTAAAGTCAATTTACTTTGTAGTAATTATAATTGCAATAATTAAGCATCTTGGATAAGCATAATTCTTAAATCATGTGGGTGGTGTAATATATTGTTTAACAAGAATCATTGTTCAGGGTTGACCATGTGGATGGCGTTTAATGACATACTCCCTTTTTAGTGAAGTCATGATAGATGAAGAAATGTTCTCCTAAGACAAGTGAGAGATTTGCTCTGCATCTTCTTCAAATGCCCTAAAATTTTTAAATGACTGAGTATTTATATAATTGTACATACATGCATACTCTATGAATGCTCATGTGCATATATGTATAAAGTAGGAATATATGTACTTATATGTTACATAAATTATAGATGAATACATACATATGTATATATAATATTCTTCCTTAATTCTTCCTCCTCTTTGTCATCTTTAGATTTATAGAAGTGCTTTTCTTATTTTAAAGTGCATCTACTAATATTTCATTATCTTTTCAGTATCATGTTTTTGCCGGTTTCACTGATGGCATCTTCACAGTATCTTTATAATTTTAAAATCCAATGTAATATCCTCTAGTACTGTCGGTTGTACATATTTTTATGCATTAAAGGTCAGAAGAATTTCCAGAATGCATTATGGATGTCAGAAAGCACAACCATGGGATTAGAAATGCCCTCTTATGCACAGCACACAGGATCGCCATATGGACCAGTCATTTCTAAGACCTTTGCATTGTAGAGTAGTAATGTTCACTGATGATAGTTAAGCAGCAGGCAGGCTGAGTGTCTGAAGTAGCTACCAGGTCAATAGAAAATAGCTATCAGAGCATCATAACACATAATGTGCCTGTGTGTCCAAGTAAGTGCTGATAAATAAGCAATGTGTTCGTCTTGGCTATCTCCTTGATGGAGTGTAATCCTCCCTTGTCTGTTTGCTGTGCTTCTGTCCTATCACTAAGCCCAATCTTCCTTGAAACCCCAGATGTCAGTGGTTAAGGTTCTTTCCACTAGCTGGTGAAATATTGAGGATATTTATCAATACCTGGCTAAAGTCAAGATCCTGAAAACTATTACTTTCTCATTTCTTTAAGTTTTCTTCAAAGTTACCCATCTGCCACTGCACTCCATGGTTTCTTTTTCTTTTAATTTAAAAAACACTCCTCTACCTACAAGTATGGTAATTTCAATTTAAAAGAAAAGCAAAAGAAACAACAAAATTAACCCCATTGCCAAACATCCTTTCTGATTTGCACTGGGTTTCTTTGCCCTGAGGAGCGGTGGTCTATTTCTGTTGTCAACATACTGGTGAAAACTAATACTTTTTCTTTGATCTGTTGCAATTTTTTATTACTGTTTATGAATTCTTCTAGAAATTTACACTTTCAATAATTTTTGAAACTTTTTATGTTCCTCAGAATTTCAACTCTCTAGAAATATTGTCCAGAAAGGAAAGAAACCCATGCTTCCTCAGCTGCCCCACTTCTTCTTGCTCTACCAATGGTATCTTTCACATTGGAGCCATGGTAGACTTTAAGGTGCATATGAAGTCATCAACTCCTGTAAGAGCCTTGTGAAATATTACCATCTGTTACAGACTGGATGGATGTCCTCAGAAGAGCAATGTGTTAGAATTCTAGGCTCCTTTTGGTGTTAAGTAAAAGAGATGGAAGCTCTGGAAATAAGTGTTTTGAAAGGTCCTTGGGCCATTTGTGGCATTACTGAAGAGATTCTGAGGTACCAGCTGCATCCTTCTCCCTCTTGTTATCTGGTCCTAAAGTAAGCATCATTGTATCTCCTGAAGTCCTCAATAGAGCCACCCTGAATCTCTTTAGAACTCCCTCTCCAAAATGGGACCATCCCGATTTAGAAGGAAAATTCTGTTTCAGATGCTTAATTTTTGTAAGTTAAGTATCTCAGGTACTCATTAGATTAGTGGAAAATGGGCCAAAAAACTAAGTAACACAAGAATATTTGCATTATAAATTCTGGGGAATTTGCAAATAATATAGTCCTCCAGATTATTTTAAGAATCTAATTCTTCACTATTTCTTTCAGTCATAAAGCATTTGTTCGAGAGGTAAGTGCTATACTATACATACATACATGAGTTTTTCAGTTTTTCAGAATCTTTTTGCATGAGAATGTTTTGGTAAAACAAAGTAAATCAATAGATCTTTGAGTTTCATCAAAATAGTTTATGCTAAGTGTTCAAAACAATCTATCCCAAAATTCTCTGTCCTTGCAACAATTTTTAGCCTCAATAAAAGTAATTTCAGTCAATAAAGTATGTATTGATGTTTCAATGCTATCTGAGGAACAGCATGGGAAAATTTGGTTCTACATATTTCATTTATAAAGTGTTTATGGGCACAAGTCCATTGCTTTGAACCAAAAAAGATGTATATCTGTGAGAAAATCAGAGTCTAAAAGTAAAACCAGAACAATCAATAGATGCTTTATGCATAAATAAAACTTATGCACTCACCCAAAATTTATGACTATTATACAATCAGCAGTGGCACTGGAAAAATTACCCAGAGAGTAACAAATATGCAAAATGTGTATAAACAAATATAGGATCTGTATTGAACCTATGCTAAATTATATATATGTGTATGTATATATATATGTATGTATGTGTATATGTATGTATACACACACACATATATTCTATGACCCTGAGCCTTATTGTTGTAAGACATATATTGAACAGGTATTTTCAAGTATGAAAACAATATAAAAGAATACCATTAGTGTTTTTTAAAACTTGTCAGATGTGAAAATATAAAATTCAAGGGCTTTTGGTTAAATCTGAATGTGTGTGTGTTTTCGTGTATGTGTGTATTCCATGCAGTCCTAAATTTTATAAATACTATCTCTAATTTGATTTTGTAGAATAGCAAACTTAAATATACATGAAAAGGTAAAACAGGGGTTAGAGAGATAAAATAGTACTGTTTGAGTGTATTGAAGTAAGTAAAATGACCAAAGAGAGAAAAAGGCACAGCCAAGCTAGCATTTAGCATTAAAAAAACCTTGATGCTTTTGTAATGCAGACTACAGGAAAATGAAAATAAACTTGTAGAGGTTAAAGAAGCCAACATTTTCTATGCTATAGGCTATGTTTCTGTTTAAGAACTACAAATGTCACTGTTAGTGATTTACCTTTGGGTTATGAGAGAGCAAATTTTCTGTACATATTTAAAGTAGATAGAAAGATTATAATGCTGTGCATATTTTTGAGAATTACTTCTTAGAATACTTTTAGGACACCTAAATATAAGAAAAATAATTCATGTCCTGAATATACTTTATAAATAATAAATATAGAAATTTATTAGTGGTTATAGTAACTCAAATTTTTGAAACATATGAATTCCAGTGGAAATGATTCATATGATTATGATATATAGCTAATAGATGTACATATTAATAATATCAAAGAAAATGTGGCTTCCCATTGTGATGTAGAAACAGTTATTTCACTTTGATGTTTTCTTAAGTATTACAGAAAATAAAAGTGAAGTAACAATGAAAGTAATAATATATTGTTTTCATTCAGAGTCCAGTTATGTTATTTCTAACATTTAATTTCTTGGAGATACAGAATTCTAAATTCAAACCCATGCCACTGTTATTTTAATATATAAGATATATGTGATGTGATATATAATTTTTCTAAACATATGACATATATATCATAGTGGAGTAATTGTCTCCATCCTCCTGTAGTATCAAGAAGCAATACTCTTTTACCAAGTCAGTCAGAAAACACTTACTAGGAATCTTGATTTCAGAAATAATGACTCGTAAATGACTATGATCTACTTGTTGTAGCCTCCCTTTCCTTTCTGTCCCACTGGAGAAGATTATACGGACACCTGTAGACTTCCTCCACCACCCCATTTATTTGTCTCAGTTACCAACTCCCTGATTCCCAAAGGCATCCCCTGAAAAAGAACCTGATTTTTACAAGGAAGTCAGAAAGACAGTGAAAAAAAGACCTTGCTCAACAAGTGATGCTTGTCAAACAGGATAACTACATGTAAAAGAATGCAAAAAGATCCATACTTAACACCCTGTGAAAAACTCAACTCTAAATGGATCTAAACCCTTCACCAACACAAAAGAGGATGCACAAAATCAGATAGAAGATGAAATAGGGAATAGCTTTGAACACATTTGCTAAGGAAAAGACTTTCTAAACAGAACACTAAGAATACTGGCATAAAGAACAATAACTAATAAACGTGACCTCATAAAATCCAAATATTTTGAATGGCAGAGTGTCAAGATATAGAATGAGGAAGGATTTTTTGCAATTACACATTCATTAGAGAGCTAAATATGTAAAGAACTCAAAAACTGAAAAACATAAAAAACAATTTAAATATGAGGTACAGATCTAGACAGAGAACTCCCACAAGAGGAAACTCAAATGCCTGAGAATCACTTAAACAAATGTTCCACATCCTTAGACCTCAGGGAAATTCAAATCAAAACTACTATGAGATTTCATCTTACATCGCTCTCAATGGCCAAGATCATAAACCATACGACAGCTCATGCTGGCAAAGATGAAGAGTAAATGTAACAATCACATGTTGCAGGTGGGAGTGCATAGTAGCTTAGCCACTATGGAAATCAGCGTGGTGTTTCTTCAGGCGGCTGGGAATAGAGTTACGTACAGTCCCACCTCTCCCACTGTTGGGCATATTCTCAAAGGTTGTTTTGTGTTCTACTACAGACACACTTGATCAACGATATTCATTGTTGCTCTATTCATAATAGCCAAAAACTGGAAAAAGTCTAGATGTCTGTTAATGAATAAATAGATAAAGGAAATGCAGTATGTTTATAAAATGGAATATTATTAAGCCATTAAAAAATGAGATTTGCAAGTAAATGAATGGAGCAAGAAAAAAAACATCCTAAATGAGGTAACCAGAACCAAAATGTTACATGTGGTATATATTAGCTTATGTGCGGATATTAGGTGTTAAATTTTTGATAAACCTGCTAAGATCCATAGAACCACGGAGGTTAAGTACAGAGAAAAGAGACTAAGGGCAGGAATGTATTTCCATAAAGAGTGGAAATAAACTAGCTAGTTATGGATGGATGGAAAGTGGCAGGAATGGGAGGATTAAATGTAGGGTGAATCTATGGTTAAATAATAATTGCAGGGAGGCCTAGCTACAATTAAGGGCCATCGGAAGGGTCATATGGAAACTTTCTACAGGGGAAGCTTCCTAAAATATAGACGTGTATGAAGGTGATATAAATAAAATTGCCAAATAACAGAAGAAACAGGACCCTAAAAGAATATCTCCTGTCACCAGATGCAGTTTCTAGTGTCAGGAGTAGGTTACATTAAATTGAGTTACTGGTCAACTGAGAAACCCCCAAACAAGCCAAGATATTGCCAAAGCCATTGGTCACTGTCCAGGAACTGAAGGTAAGGTCTCATGGCTGAAGACAACACCCACAAAACTCACGGAACACAGAGAAGTCTAGGGTTTCTACCTCGAGGCTTTATAACTACCAATTAGTGTTTGTCATACTGGAAGGTAATCTGAACGCTACCAAAGGAGAAAAGGAAACACCAACCCACACACAAAATCTTCAGACTCGTATGATTACCTGCTTGCCTGATGTTCTGATGCAACTGTGGCAAGAAACTTGCGGAGGTAACCAAACAATATCTGATTGCATGTACGGACCACTTCATGAGATAGAACTCAGGCCTAACACTGTTCTGGTACCCAAATCCTGAGACCAGATATACCAGGGACCTCTGGGAAAACCAAATGTCACTTCTGTTAACAGAACATAGCCATAAAATGATTCCTAATGACATTCTGCTACGTTCATAGCCTTGCTCCGCCATCATCAGAGAAGCTTCCTCTTCCATTAGATAGAAACCCATACAGAGACATGCACTGACATTGTACAAAGCTAAAGACCTTGGAACACTGAGTCCTAAATGGGATATCTCCTTCAAATCCCTCCCCTCAGGGAACCTTGCGGAAGATGAGCTGGAAAGGATGAATAAGAGCCAGATATATCGAGGACACAAAGGAAGAAATTTATTATTACACTCACATATGGGCTTACAGACCAAAGCAGCATGCGCAGAGTCAGCATGGGTCTACATCAGATGCTGTCCCAGTGTTGAGAAAAACTGGACACCTCACCCAGAAGGCACCACTAACTGGTAACCATTCGCAGAAAAAATTCTTCTCAGCAATGGAATCTCACTAGGGATACAAACTACACTTCTTTTATTTATTTCGAACAATATTAACATTTAAATGTATTTTGGTCATATTCTTTCCGTCCACAGAATTTTTCCAGATTCTCTCCCACTCTGCACCCATCTAACATTAAGTGTTTTTTCAAAACACAACAAAAATCTAATACAACAGGAAAACAAAAGGCTATGTAAATGAGATTACTAAATAATGGGGAGATAAAGTCCCAACTGGCCATCTCTTTTCACCAAATAAAGGTTCCTGTAGTGATTATGGGTTGCATTTAATAGACTTTCTGGCTAACAATGTCTCATAAAAACTCCTGCAAATGTCAAGCTGTTGTCAAGGCCATAGGTTGCTCTTTCCAAAGTGTCAGCAAGGACATTGCTACAGAAAACACCTACACAACTCACTGAGCATGAAAATGTTGAACTGGTGCCCTTATAGAGCCTTCATGTCTATGTTTTCATGCTTTTGGTGAAGGAAGGTACTCTTTGTGTCACCATAAGAGAAATGTAAACGTCAAGTCAGTCACCAAATCTTTATTTACAATACAAATCATTCTAAAGCAACAGCTTTATGCCCAGCTTTATGTCCAACTCAAAATGATCTTAATGGGATGTATGAAATACTTTGTCTCATAATGTCAGGGCTTAAATTAGTATTTTACTTCCTACATCCTGTGTGTATAGATTGCAGCTTCAGGTTTTTTAGGTTTGTGTTTTGATGAAACTCCTGTGCTTGAACATCTGTGACTCTATGTGTATATGTGGTTTTGGGGCTGTTGCTTTGTTTATTTCCTTCTGTTTGTTTATTTTGCCCTATTCCAGTTTGTCTCTTTTTGTTTTATTTTATTTTATTTAGTTTAATTATTATGTTTTGATGCCTGTTTGCTTTCTACGGAGAGACAAAAAGGGTGTTGAACTGAATGGGATGTAAGGTGAAGAGAATCTTCAAGAAGTTAAGGAAGGTACAAAAGGGGAGAGAGAGAGAGAAAATGAATATGGTCACCTTTTGTCTTTAAAGTGCTATATTGTATTCCATATTTTATATATTTAAATGACTGAAAGATAATTCCTTTCTCTGTCAAATAATGTTTTTTAGATATCACTGAAATTTATACTCTTGAGTAATTGTTATAGTCCTTTAATGAGAATGATACAAGCCACATCTCGTCTATATAGATCGCTAGCTACTTCTTTTGAACTCCCAAACATATCCTGTCCTTGCATATTTTAAAATGTACTTTACAATAAACCTTTACTTTAGGTATTTTTTGAATACTTCAAAAAAAATCTCCATAGATTATCAGGCATATCCCATACCTATTGGCCCCATAGCATTTTAAACAGTGCACTTGATTTCATCTCCAGTCCTTCGGCACTTGACACTTGCTTAGAAATTTACCTTGTAGTCCAGGTCTGTTTGTGAATGTTTTAGTATGAGAATTTAATCATCTGGCCATCAAATCCATATTCGTTTATTTTACAAATCCATGTATTCTTGTAACAGACACACCAGGTCCAACTAGACTTTTTCAAGTTACTGACAAAAGTATATAACTCTCACCTCGATATTCATTCTAGATTCAGCTTCAGTCATTTAAACAGCCTTAGACTTCTGTTTGCATGCTGTTTTCTACTCGAGTGATCAGGTGTGAAAATGAGATAAGCTATGCACCTTTCCCGAAGGACATCCTGGCACAGCAGTGATGGAGAAAAACTGAAATGCTATGAGAAAGGTCTCTTGTTTGAACTCTCTTTGAAGGACATGCATTATGGAATGTGCGTGATAGTTCGTCTATGCTTCCCTAACAAGGCCCTTCTCTGTTTTCCCAAATGTTATTCTCCTTCACAACATACCACACACACACACACACACACACACACACACACACACACACACACACACACACAATAAAAGCAACTTGAAGGCAGCTCTGTTCCCTGAACAATCATAAAGACTTCATATTTGTTTCTTCTCTTGTCCTTTGTAATACATAGGGCAGACTTCATAACACACAAGGAGAAACTCCAGATGAGGGCAGACCATTTGCTTATCTCTTTCTGCATCCCTTATGACACTTGGTCATGTTTTTAATTGTGGACCTGAGTTAAAAAATTGTTTTTCTTTTTTCAAAAGTAAAAGAAAATGATAAACCAGTTCATATTTAATATTTTTAATATTTTCTTTTATTATAAAGATATGTTCCTCTTTAGTTGAAGATTTCATGTATGGCTTGCTATCGATAGCTTTTCTATTTTTAAAAACACCTCTTCTGTTTTACTTTCTAATGGAGTATAGATTATCAAGGCATATGAAAAAAACTGACTTTTACATGAAGTTCATCACCATTTTGCTAAAAAAGATTTCAGCTGTATTTCTGATATAGAGAAGATGGGTGGAAGGAAATTTATTTCCTAAGTTAGATGAAACAACTGTTTTGTAGCCTTGATCTCATTTGTGGAGAGACACTGCAATTTACTAAATGGTGCTCCAGTGACCTGAGAGGTTAATACAGATCAAGCATGCACGCAGTTTTAATCTATGTTGAGAAGTTGATTCACTGTCTAGCAAATCAACCAGGGGAACTGTGCCGACCTCCATCAGGTTCAGGATCAGCTGCTCACGAAGAAATATGGACACTCATCCCCAGGTTTCTTCACTTCTCTCAAGTTAACTTTGAGTTCAAATCCATGTTTAAATTTTACCAAGTAAGATTCTGACACCAGATATAAATGCTCCTGATATGAACTACTTTAGAATTTTATACTCGGGAGAGACTGATTGGGAAGTCAGTTGAGATTACAGTGAAAAAGAAGAAAACTGTATAAACTTTCTTGCCATTTAGATACATATATGTGTGTAAATAAATACATATTTATACTATAAAGTAGAAATAACATATATGTTATAAATATGTATGCATAACTGTATCATATCAACAGACATTTTATATGAATTGAATTTGTGGCCGTTCTTTGTCTATACAGAGAAATAGATGCTCACTGATGTATACATACATATATGTGGGCCATAGCTAGTTTCACAGTAATGAAACAGTTGCTTCACAGTAATTCAGTGAGAAAGAATTAAATGTGGAAATATATAAAAAAAACTAGTAGAAAATAAAACAAAAGAAACCTTAAGAGGATTCGAAGTTCACAACTAATAAAAACCAGAATGAAGTATGATTCTCTAAAGGTAATATCAGGCAAGCATTTCCACTTGGGACTATGATATTCTTGGCTCAGCTTTGTCTCTATTTTTATCTTGGAATGTTTCACAAACAAATTATCAGGCTTTAAACAAATGTACTTAAATAACATGCCAAATTCTCTGTTTTGTAACTACTGTTGGGATTCCAACATCAATCAGTTTTTGTCATCTCATCTTTTACTTTGGAATATGGCATCCAATATAGAACTGTTGGAAGTGAACAAGAAAAAGGCAGATGGAACTCTTATAAATCACAGAGGGTCAGGTCGTCCATAGTTTACTGACCAAATAAGAATGAGATGTATTTGCCTGAATTTTTAAAAGGAACTCTGTAGGTGATTTCATACAAATAGTCATTGTTTCATTCCATTGAAAATAATTGAGTGTATATGAATAGCACATTGTGAGATAACATTCTTTATTGTCATGCAAACATCATCAACATTCGGTAAGCCCACCAGCCTCTCCTTATCCCATCACTGTAATCCAGATTTATATCACCCATGCTACTAACAGAAGGAAGGAAAAATAAGCAGTGTTGCTGGATGTAAATTTATTTCTAATTAATTTAAAATCATTAACTTATGAAATAGGACAGTGAACCTTCTTTTGGCTGTTGTTACAAGAATGCCAGTTGAGTTGAATGGGAACCATTTCTTCTAAAAAGGAAGGATTCATGTCTACATAAACATTCCAGGCTGTTGGATACACAGAATCCACTTACTGTTATAACCAAGGTATAAATATATTCTAAAGTATGGGTAGATTTGAAAAGTAGTGGTTGCATTTGTTTGTTGAATCATTTTATTAACTTTAGTACTTATCCCCTTGTTTGGAACATATTCAACTATATAATAGACATTTTCCCTACCATTACTGTGAAACTAGCTATGCCCCCACATAATCTCAATGCCTTCCTGCTGATTTGAACTATTAAGTATCAGCATGGATCCCTTGCCCAGCTCCACAGGTTTTAGAAAATATTTCTTGACAAGCCTTACTTGTGACAAATACCAAACACCTGTAAGCTTTATATCTTATTTAAGCATATACATTTAAATGACAATTTGTGGAATAGACAAATAATTTCAATTCAACCTTTTAAAAATTACTTGCTTCTATGAATGAAAAATAAAAATTTTTCTTTTGAAAAATAGGCAAAGCTGCTAGAAAATATTAATTTAATTTAAATTACTTGGGAACTGAATTATAGCTTATAAAATCTACTCTTCATACCTAATCAATGAGTAATGCTTATTTTTATTACTATAAAATACAGATGGTTCCTAAAGGGCTCCACAAAATCATATCTACATTTATGAATTTGCTAATATTCTAATAGACACAGCCATCTTTGCAGATAATTGTTGTGTTAAACGTGGGTTAAAATCTATTTAATCAAAGCATATGTGAATCAGGTATTATTTTGAACATCTAATACTAATAGCATAGACAGAAGTTGAACAATGTCGATTATATATTGAACACTTTATTGAAAGGTTTGGTTTAGATCTTAAGTTGTAAAAATGAAATGAGATCACTTCCAACAATAAACTGAATTTCATTGGAAATGTGTTCTTTCCTTGATATAACTTCTCAACAGATCATCCCCCCAAAATGAAGCCGTCAGAGAAACAATATCCTCAGTATTTCTCTTAATATTTGTTACATTATGCATACTATTATAAAGCAGAATTACATGCTGTCCAAATAATTACAGGTAATAAAATAGGGAAACGATGAACCTGACGACTGACGAGTACCTCTTCTTGATAACAAATATCATGATCTTTCCACCACTGATGCATCACTTTTCCTGAGACAAGTTAGAATTGGCTATTCTGTATTGGCTACCAAATGAACACCTATCGTGAATGTTGCTGTGTAACATTTGATGTAGCTATTTTGTGTGCTTTTTAACAATTTAGTTACATGATACCTATTACCATTAATAAAATGTGAGGCTAAGTAACTTTGAATCACTTGACTCTAAGAACAATCCAAGTTCTATTTATAGAGATAAATCAGCAACAAAATGTACTTTTTATGCCTACATCACACAATAAGTTCTCATCACTATAACTCTGTGTGATCTAGTTTTTATTGTCTCTTTAGTCAATTGAAAAATGGTACACAGATGATTGGTTTAAGACACTTTGTGGGCCTTGAAAGAGGACTCAGTGGTTAATGTGCTTGTTGCTCTTTCAGAGGAGCAGAATTCAGTTCAATGCCTCCTATTTCAACATCACAAAACTGCTGAAACTCCAGTTCCAGGGCATACAATATCTTCCTCTGTCCTCTTTAAGCAAATATACATGTAGACACATAAAATAACTATTTGTGAGAAAAGTACTTTGTCCTATCAGTTTTGACACTGCATCAAGAAAGCACTTCAGAGTACCTGAGACTTTACACAGTACCCAAGTTTGTTTCCCATCATTCATGTAGAGCAGCTAGCAGCCTCCTGCAACTCTAGCTCCAGTGGATCAAAAGCCTCTAGCCTCTTCTGGACTTACATTCGTTTACACACACACACACACACACACACACACACACAGAGAGAGAGAGAGAGAGAGAGAGAGAGAGAGAGAGAGAGAGAGAGAGAGAGAGACTCACACACACTTAAAACAACCAAAGAGGAAGAAAACCGTCCCTGGTACCCAGAACCTAGAAATATTCTTAGGGCTGGTAACATCGTGGATCTTAGAAAATTATTGATTACCACTACTTTGCTAGATCAGCACACTTTCTTACTACGTTCTAAATCTTGTCGTTACATCCAAGAGATATGTAACTACCAACCCTTTTCAAAGAAGCTTATTTTACAGAAAATTGAGACATTCACTGAAAACCAAAATTGGACACAATGCAGAGATCAATAGATGGAAAGGAACCGTGGTCCAACAGATACATCAACATCACCACACAACATCACTGGTTCAGAGAACCTCACAAGAGAGGGATCAGAAAGATAATACAAATTAGAATACCAGGGATTCAGCTGTGAACGACTTTCTCCCAGAAATGGTTCTATAAACAAAAGTGTAAAATTGACAATTGTCAGTGGACATTAAAACAAAGAAGGGGGATTATCTCTGGGTCCTACCACAGACAAAATACTATAGGCAACTAGTTACTGCTGGTTGTGGGGATTAGCCTCTCTAGTGGATAATCCCCCTATAGTTTGTCAATGCAGAAAAGTCCCTGAAATCACATATACCCAAACAGGAAACAGACTTTGCAAATTGAGGGACTAGAGAAAGATAGATGGGTAGATGTAGAGAGAGGAAAATAATATAAGACTATGTTAATTAAAAGAGAATTAAATAAAGAACTTACACTCTACATATTTAAGAGTAAAGCTAAATTATATAATATTAAAGAAATAATGTTGACTCCACATCATGAATATTTGCAGTGACTTGAACTGAAAATTAAGTCTCAAATACAATTTACAAAATCATACAGGAATATATTCGTGTTTACTAATCCAAAGTTATACCATGCTCACACTGAGAAATGTATCAAGTTTTAGTGTTCCTGTGGCGGTTACTCAACCTTCAAGTATTCTGATTTATGTTATTTTTTCCTTTCTTTCCTTCAAAATGTGTTTGGTAGGAGCATTTTTTATGGCTGAGTGTTAAATTCAGGAAAAGTAGAATCCACTAGCAGTTGGTGTTTGATGTACATCTTGTTTGTATATACCCATTTATGACATTTTTCCTCATCTTAGCTGGTGTCTATGATGATTAATGTTCCCATTAAGATTGCCTTCAGTGAAGTCTAAAATATCAAATACAGGGTTGAAAGATGGAAGTAAAGAAAGAGTGGCAAACTATATTTTATATTCTCTTTGTAAGTTTATAAAAATAATTCAAATATAATGACATCAAATGTAACTTTAATTTTTTTAAAATTATAATGTAACAGTTTTCCTTCCTTTTTCTAACAGTTTTTTTTTCTTCAAACCTTCCATATACCTCTCTTTACTCTCTTTCACATTTATGGCCTCTTTAATTATTAATTATTGTTGTAAGTATATATGTGGAAATATGTACGTATATATTCCTAAATACAACCGAATCTATCTGTATGATGTTGCTTGTGTGCACATCTTCAGAACTGACTATTTGGTATTGAATAACTAATTGGTGTGCTCTTCCCTTCCCAACCTTCAGAGGTGCAACATAACCTGGACTAACTGAAGAAAGCAGAAAAGGAAGGTGCAACAAAATATATTTTCACAAGATATGCCTTTTAAATTTATGTTACATCGATTTCTGTGAGCATGTGTGGGACGTGCGAGTGGGTGGGCATGTGAATCCCAGGTGAATGTGTTTAGGCGAGAGGATAACTAGGAACAGCCAGTTCCCTCCCTCCTTTCTGTGGGTCCTGAGCTTTGAACTCAGACATCAGCCTTGGCTGTAAGCCTCTTTACCCTCTGTGCCTCTTAATCTACCACTGATAAGAAACTTATTATCATTAATAAAGATATTTGTAATAAATAGTGCAACACTGAACATGAAAATAGAAATAATCACATTGTAACTTTTCCCATATAAACTACATAATGAATGCAGCTTAAAATTTACTCAAGAACAAAAGTCAAAAATATATGAATTTACATATATAGTCAATCAAATGTGATCATAAATTATCTATGTTACTATATTTTAATAAGAGGTTTATTTAAACAACATAATGCTTGACTTGATGAAAACTTTCTAGATTTATTGTTTTTTCAAGTGTAATTTACTGCTACTTAAGGACAAATCATTTGACACTTAATCGCTATGTACTAAACCAAAACAAAACAAACCACTGTCCATGGTTTTACAATGAGAATTGGAAAATATTAAAATTATCCACTGTTATAGGATATACAAGGGATTTTATCTTGTTGGATTCTTTAGCTAAAACAATGAGAGCAAAAATAACTTGCTGGAATGTAAAGACAAGAGCTGAGAGACCATGTCACTGATGAAGAAAGGGGATGTTTTCCCAAATCCAATATTTTCTCTCAGATCAGTTGACAACAACCAGAATAGAGCTTTACCATCTAAGATGAAGGGAAAAAGGAAGAAAGGAAGGATGGACTGAAAGAAGGAAGGGCGAACTGAAGGAAGGACGGAAGGAAGGAAGGAAGGAAGATGGAAGGAAGGAAGGAAGATGGAAGGAAGAAGAAATAAAAAAGTTTATATGCTTATAGATATGCTTATACATATACACCAGTTACATTACATTCTATAAAGGAATGGGGAAGGCAAAATGAAAGAAAATTTTACATATATATATATGTATATATATATATATATATACATATATATATACAAATTTGTGTCAGCAGTCAGGATATGCTGGAAGCAAATTCTCTTGAACTGAGATTGTATATTCTTGGTCTGTCCTCAGATTTCTCGTTGGTCATGGGAAGCTCTGGAGTCTCCTCAGCTGCCACTCTGCAAATGCAACATCACACTGAAGCAGCAAAGAGCAGCACCAGGAGCTGTAGAAGATGAAGGTGCTAGTTATAGATGAGGCAGACGATGCCTTTCATTCTTGAGTATTTTGATCCTTATTAGGTTACTGAATTTGCATTAATTTCTATTTATATGTATTAGAAAACCAATATATCTTTATAAAAATTATATTAATTAACTAAGGTCAACTAAAAAAAGCTCATGATTATGGTCTACACAATAAGCTATAGAATGAAGAACTGATTTGGTATTATTTTGTCTCTAGGCATCATTCTACACTCAAGAATGTCAGGTAGCAGAGCACTCCAGTAAATTTCAGCTTTGTCCTCTATCTGGGTGTCCAACTGCCCGAGAGAGATGAGTGGATATACTTTACCTAATCACATAGGTACTTTACCCAATCATATAGACATAGTCACGATATATAATCTCCTTACTAAACTGCATAATGATGTATTTGTGTTATATAATTATACTCTTCAGAATGAAGTTGTTTGTTTTGAACTCTTTCAGATAACTTCGCAGTCTTTTCTCTGTCTCTTAAGTAAATGCCTCGTGAAGAAGTGTATATGAAGCTGCTGAAACCAAAGCCGTTTGTTCCACTCTAACACTCCAGGGGCTGAGAAAGCCCTGGTCAGATGTTTCTGCTTATCCTGTGGCTGCGTGTTGCTTCACTGTCTCATTTTTTTTGTTCACTGCTGCATACAGCATGTGTAAGAATGGAATCGTTAGATCCTGCAGTGAGCATTTTTAAGGATGTCACCAAATCTCTCTTCTGTGCCTGGCTTTGCTAACAACACAGCCAGAGGCAAGGCATCGAAATGTTCTAAAGTCAGAGTTGGCCTAGGAACAAAATGAGAAAATGGAGTTACATAATTTCTCAGGCACATTTTTTATTATGTTTCATAGCATGCAGTAGTCACTTAGATGCGTTGAAGGTAACCCGGGCTTTTACTCCTCTTGCAGTTGGATTTTAATGTCTATAATCAGTAGATAAAAGAACACAATTTCTTTAGATGGCACTGAGTGTTTATAGTGCTGATCCCATGATAACTGCACTGTTAGGATAATAAGAAAGATTCTAATTGAATAACTCATGTTGAACTATATGCCCATAATTTGCTACTGCTGAGCTCATTGAACAGCTTTCCTCATGGTAATCTTTTAAATATGAGGTGGTGGAACTTTTACATTATTCCTCATAAACTTCTGTAGGAACAGACAACCCTAATGTTAAATCATCATGTATGTAAAACTGCTATAAAAGTAAACTTCAGATGCCTTAGGTCGAAAGACCCTAGCAAAGCATTCTGAATTGTGGTTAAGTAGAATCTTATGCTGTTCTACTTCCTTAATATTTAAAGCTTAAATTTCTGCTTAAAAGAGAAAAAGTATAATAGAAATAATCATAATGATAGAATTATAATTTAAGATATCATATACTTAAGTAATTCATTAATTTAATTACATACCTTTCTGTTATACATATTCTAGTTTGGGAATAATACTTTTTAAATAAAGTATATCTTATTTTTATCTATTGTATATGTTCCATAATGTTTTCTGTACAAAAAACATTTCACAGTAGGAAATAATGCCACATCACTTTAATATGATAGAGAAAGAGCAATTTAACATCTTGTTTTAAAGAGAAATTACACAGGCCAGCACTGTGTACTGTTTGTGTGTGAATTTTCAACACTTTCCATTGCTAAATAATTGAGAACATTAGCTTCCAAATCATGAAAAATTCATCTTAACATGATGTATTATTAATCAATTTAATTTAAAGTGATCTAGAAACTTCCAATTTTACTTGTGCAGCTTAAAGATAAATCCATAGTTACTACAATTCTGTAATTCTGTTGACTATTTTTATTTATTTTTTATAACTATATCAAATTGATGATAGTGGTGGTTAACATCTCAGCTTACACTTTCAGAAAGTCAGCTTTTTAAACCAGTTGTTATTGTTGTACTGTCATTTTTAAGTTTTATATTCATGTACCAACCCATGAGATTTTTGAAAACTCTCTAATTTTTCTTCTTTTTTTACAATTTATTCATCAGTGTGTTTATTCTTATCTTTTTCAAAATTTCTTTTCTTTTATTTTTTTAAAGAAAACAAACTTTTTTTTAATTTTACATACCAATCCTAGTTCCCAGTCCCTCTCCTCCACCCTTTCCTTCCCCTACCTACTCCTCCCATCCTCCCTTCAGAGAGGGTAAGGTACATTGCTTTGGGGAAGAACCAAGGATCTTCTTACCATATCACTACTGTATCTATTTCTTGGGGAGAAAAGGTTCCCCAAAATCCAGTACAAGCAGTAGGGGTAGGTAAATTCAGGTGCCATTGCCAGTGGCCCCACAGTCTGTCATAGCGATGCAAATGTCATCCACTAAATTAGAGGGACTAGTTTGGACCTATGCTGGTTCCTTCCCTGTCCTGCTAGAGTTGGTAAGCTCCCATTAACTCAGATAAATTGTTCACCGTGTGTACCCATTATGGTCTTGACCTCTTTGCTCATATGCTCATATTCTCACTCCTCCTATTCTTCAACTGGACTTTGTTCAACTACATTCATGGCACCAGTATTTGTAGTAGCCAGGACCTGGTAACAACTTAGATGCCCCTCACCTGAAGGATGGATGAAGAAAATGTGGCACATTTCACATTAGAGTACTACTCAGCGGCAAAAAACATCTTGAAATTTGCATGCTAATAAATAAAACTAGAGAAGAGCATCCTGAGTGAGGTAACCCAGACCCAGAAAGACATGGGGGGAGAAGGGAGGGTAGAAGAGGAAGAAGAGGGGAAGGGGGAGAAGAACTTGAGGGAGTGGGATAGTCAAGATGGAGGAAGGACAGAGATGAGAGCAAAGAAAGAGATATCCTGATTGAGGGAGCCATTATGGGGCTAGCAAGAAACCTGGCACTAGAGAAATTCCCAGGAATCCACAAATATGACCCCAGTTGAGATCCTAAGTAATAGAGGAGAGGGTGACCAAACTTTTCTTGCCCTGTAGTCAGACTGGTAAATATCTTAAATATCACCATAGAATCTTCATCCAGCAACCGATGGAAAGAGAGGTAGAGACCCTCATCAAAGTAATTGTTCTTCTAGTAATTGACAAAGACAGGATTAGGCTTATATTTTGTCCCCCTATTTGCTAGCTATTTCAAATTATTTATTAAAATACTAAATATTTATAAGTAAAGAAAAGAAAAACTCCTACTGATTCAGTAACTTTTATGTATGTCATTGGAGATTATATGTCTGTGACCTATTTCTATTTTTATGACAAATACCTGAGAAAAATTCATTGAAAGTGTAGAAATAGTTATATGAGGTCATAATTGTAGAAATTTCAGTTCAAGGTACATTGACCTTGCTGTGTTGGACTTTGGAATAAGGAAGAACTTCCTGAAGTTATGTGTATGGTAAAACAGAGCTTCTTATATACTAAGAAAGGACAATGAAAGAGAGGAAGGAATTGTGAGTGATCTCAACGTTACTTTCAATGGTCTCCAACATCACATTCAAAGTAGTCATTCAAATGCAGGTTCTCCATCCTCCCAATAATAGGTTCACAGGTTGTTATAGATGGGTGACCACTATAGGACATAACATGTTCAAGTCATAACAGGTCCCATTAAGGGAGACAATGTCAAAAAGTGGCCTTCCTCTAAAGTTCAAAAAATCACGAGAATTCTTCATATTTCTCATGTGATTTCATTCATCCTTTACCTAGAGATGTGAATATTTTCAAATGTTGGAGCTTTTGTCCAGCGTCTTATTGCATTAAAATGACCAACTTGTGGAACCTGTGAATGCCAAGTTGCCGTGTAGCCCCATTATTCTGGTACAACTGTGGTTATTCCATAATATCTCAATAAAAGGACTAGAGATTTACACTCTCTTTCTTGTTTATTTTTTAACTCTTGGTTTAGTTATTTTACAATGACCAAAGATATAATGCTGTGTTTCTTATTGGCTGGTATGAAAGATTGAAACATACTTAATGACCTTGGTTTATGGCTAGAGTCCACAAATGAGTGAATACATACCATATTCATCTTTTTGGGTCTGAGTTATCTCACTCAGGATAGTATTTTCTATTTCCATCCATTTGCATGCAAAATTCAAAATGTCATTGTTTTTTACCGCTGAGTAGTACTCTAATGTGTCTATGTGCCACATTTTCTTTATCCATTCTTCCATTGAGGGGCATCTAGGTTGTTTCCAGATTCTGGCTTACAAATAATGCTGCTATGAACATAGTTGAACTAATATTTTTATAGTATGATTGGGCATCTCTTGGGTATATTCCCAAGAGTGGTATTGCTGGATCCTGAGGTAGGTTGATTCCGAATTTCCTGAGAAACTGCCAAACTGATTTCCAAAGTGGTTGCACAAGTTTGCATTCCCACCAGCAATGGATGAGTGTTCCCCTAACTCTACATCCTCTCCAGCATAGGCTATCATTGGTGTTTTTGATTTTAGCCATTCTGACAGGTTTAAGATGGTATCTCAAAGTTGTTTTAAGTTGAACATGACCTTAAGTGTCTCTTGGCCATTTGAACTTCTGTTGAGAATTCTCTGTTCATTTCAGTGCCCCATTTTTTTATTGGGTTAATTAGGATTTTAAAATATAGTTTCTTGAGTTCTTTATATATTTTGGAGATCAGATCTTTGCCTGCTGCAGGGTTGGTGAGAATCTTCTCCCATTCAGTAGGATGCATTTTTGTCTTAATGACAGTGTCCTTTGTTTTACAGAAGCTTCTCAGTTTTAGGAGGTCCCATTTATTCAATCTTGCCCTTATTGTCTGGGGTTATATGTTGGAAGTGGTCTCCTGTACCCATGTGTTGCAGTCTACTTATAGTTCACAAGCCCAGAGAAGCCAAATAACAAGGTGTACCCGAAGAAAAATAATATATAGATTGTCCTGGAAATTGGAAGCAAACAAGACTGCCAGGCAAAAGTTGTGAGCATGGAGGTAGGGGCAGGGGTAGAGGTGGGGTTGGGGGAAGGGGAGAGGGAAGAGAGAAGGGAAGGACTAACAAGAACTTTGGGGAGTGGGAGGGTGGAGATGAAGGAAGGGGAATATAAAAGCAGGGAAGAAGATATCTACATTAAGGGATCCAATTTAGGGTTGGCAAGAGACTTGGTTCTAGAGGGGATCCCAGGGGATCCATGGGGATGTCCCCAGTTAGGATCTTGGACAGCAGAGGAGAGGGTGCCTGAACTCTCCTTGTCCCACTATCACACTGATGATTATCTCGAATATCACCATAGAATCTTGTCCAGCAACGGATGGAGACAAAGACCAAAACCCTCATCAGAGCAATGGACTGAGCTCCCAAGGTCCAGTTGAAAGGCAGAGGAGGGAGAAGACAAGCAAGGAAGTCAGGGCCACGAGGGGTTGTCCACCAACTGAGGCAGTGTGCCTGCTCTAATGGGAGCTCACCAAATCCAGCTGGACCGGGTCTGAATGAGCATGTGACCAAACTAGAATTTCTGATTGTGGCTGACAATGGGGGCTGACTGAGAAGCCATTGATAAAGGCACTAGGACTTGTTTTTACGACATGTTCTGGCTTTTGGGGACTCTAGCCTATATGGATGTACAGCTCCCTAGGCCTGGATGTAGTGGGGAGGGCCTTGGATTTCCCACAGGGCAGGGTTTCCTGCCCTCTCTACCCTCTCTCAAGCTGGGTGGGAGAGGGAGGAGGGGGTGTGGGGGAGCGCGAGGAGATTGGGAGGAGGGAAGTATAAATTTTTGAATGGGAAAAAAACATTTAAAAAAGAAAGATTGATACAGGATGAAAGAAATTTCATGTTCTTGATAATTTTGTATCTATCATCTCTTCAACTTTGTAAGTCATAATGTCATAAAACCGTGATCCATAATCATATTCAGCTCCAAGGTAGCTGTACTCAGTATCTCTATCTCTCATATGAGATGGTTCTTTTATGCTAAGCCTTTATGCATAACCTCTTTCCTTATGATATGGTTTCCTAGATCACTTTAAACATTTTTGTCTGAAACTCCTCAAAAAATTCATTTGGTAGAAATATCCCCCGTACCTGACCCAAGTAGTCAATATAAATATATAATATATAATTTGAAAATTGGTAGCATGCATTTTAATTCTTAAGATGTTAAATAGCCATTTATTAGCATAGATACAAAAGGGATCAAGATCAGAATACAGACATCAAATACTATAGGGAAAAAGTATTTTTATGGAAGGAAAGGGCAGGGCAGGAGGCAGGAAAGAAAGTTGGAGGAAAGGAAAAGGAAGGGAAGAGAAAGCGAGGGAAAGAGGATTTACTGGTAGTGTTTGTGACAGCTATAAATAGACATTCTAATAAATTCATTATCTCCTACCTCATTCATAGCACGATACACAGCCTATACCAAAGCATTTTCTGGTGTGGGAGAATTGTCTGTATTCTGTCAATCATGTTTTAAGTAAACGCTGATTGGCCAGGCAGGAGGTGTTGGTGGGAAAATCAGACAGGAAGTGGAAATGATGCAATGAGAACATGAGAATTCTGGGAAGGAGGAAGTTGATTCCTCCCATGCCTGCCAAGATCACCAAAGCAACGGGATGTGTTCTGCCCCCCTGAAAAAGGTACTGAGCCACATGGTAAAAATCGATAGGAATAATGGGTTAATATAAGTCATAAGAGCTAATGGGCCAATCAGTTTTCTAACTTATAGAGATCTTTGAGTGATTTTCTTTGGGGCCTGCAAGCTGTGGGGTACTGGGCGGGACAGAAACCCCAACAAGCTGGCCCCCTCATGTTACAATTTTCAAGTATTATCAGTGTTGAAATAGAGCAAAATACTTTGTTTATTGCCACAATCCCACAATTCACATAACAGCTATCATTTATATCTCCTGATGCTCCAGTTTCACCTCTATTCCTGCAATAAAATATGCTGACAAAAAGTCAGACTGGGTGATGGGATTCTTTTCATTTATAATTTCAGGTAACAAACTTTCATTACAGGGAAATTACAGTAGCAGCAGCTTCAGACAGCTGGTCATATCACATTCGCAGTCAAGAGCAGAGAGAAATATATTTGCCAGTGCTGCCTGCCAGCCTCCTGCTCACCTCAAACTCTGTGATTTTACACTTCAGGGTCAAAACCATGAAATGGTGCCACCCACATCCAGAGTGGTCTCCTTATATAAATTAACAATTAGGATAGTACTCCAAAGATATACCCACAGGCTAGCCTGACCCAGATATTTTCTTCATCCAAGGCAGTATCAATTTGGTAATTAAGACTAACCAGTACAATCTGTCCACTCCCTGTCATTTTGATGCATAAACATGCCTCATTTATCTGTAATTTGATCTCTTGTCCCCAAAGTCTCAAGTCATTTTAATATCATAATATAAAATATACTTTAACTCCAAAAATCCCCAAAGTCTTCAAAAATCCCAATACTTCTAAAATCCAAATTCTATTTAAAAGCTGAACTCTCTTAATTTTAGGCTCACATAAAATTAAAAATAACTAAATACTTGAAAATTCTTATACCCAAAGGAAATAACTGAGTTATACTGAAACAAAACCAACATCCAACAGTTCAAATCTAGCCGTGTCCATGGTATTAACCTCTTATTGATCACATCTGATTATTCAGCCACAGCAAATTCAGCACACATAGACCATAAGCCAAAATATCATGTGATTGACCCCTGGTACAACTGCTGATGGAATCCTTGCTACTGTAAGAAACATCATGAGATGGGACCTATAGTCCACCTTCCTTGCATTATTATTCACTTCCAAGATGATTCTGGAATGAATCTTTAAGCTGTGCCCATGACATTCACTGGCTCTTCTTTCCCAAAGTTGCAACATTTTCAAAATTTATTCCAGCCAAATCAACATGATCAGGTTCATCACAACAAAAACCCTATTCCTGGTAGCAATTTCTGTTCTGGTTTCCTGCCTGTTGCTGTAATAAAATAAAACAGAAAATCACATGGAGAAGGAAGGGTTACTTTAGGTGATACTTCTTTGTTGTGTCATTTTGTGTTTACTTTCTACTTACATATGTGCCTCTTTAGGTGGATCATACGCACCTAAAATCTACAACCTGTCATTCACGTTGGTCCATTGCTTTCTCATCTCATCGTCCATAAGTGCTTGTTAAATAAAGATAAACTTAATGCCCCATCTGATCATTTTGACTTTTATGACTCAGCCTATTAGCTGTATATAATTTCAGTTTTTTTTTAATTTTAGAGTCTGTCAAAAAATGTTCTTGAACATCAGACTCTGAAATCAAAAAGAATAACTTGACACAATTTAATAACATGCTCCTAAGTCTTTTAAAAGATGAGATTTGTTTTTAAAATCTCATCATCACTTATAAAAACACTCGATTTCCTGGACTAGAGAACAATTTACAGCTTGTCTTCCATTAAAAATTACTACATTAATCCATGAATGTACATTTTTAAAATAAGCAAATACTGAAAAAAACCCTGAAATACTGTCTCTTATTAATGCAACTTTGATAGAATTGTCCTAAACAATTTTCAAACAACAATAATTATACATGGTTATATAGTGAAAATCACAATGAAATTTCAATGATATTCATATAAATAAAGACATGCATGTCTTAAATTATCTATAATGGAACATCTTTTACTGAATAAATCTGGAAAATATTTTAGCAAACTAAATTCTGAAGAATTCCCCAAATATGTATGTAGTAGGCTGATTGTATAATATTTTGTGAATAAAGATTAAAGTAATAAAAAATCTTCCTATGCATTAATTCGTCTGTTTTTTATAATGTAATAATGATTTGTTTGGGGAAATATCATTAAAAGGTAAAACAAAAAGGTCTTAAATATGAAGAAAGCACATTCAATAGCAAGTGAGAGTATAGATGTATATTTCATAAATGAAGGAAAATAGAACTGGACCATGAAATAACACAGCTATTAAAAGGGAAGTTAAACTCAATGTTAAATGGAAGACACAAATCAGAATATGGCTGCAGAGGGAGCAGATCTTAGCAATGTCATAAAGATCATTTGCACTGGACTACTTTAGAAGAAGTGGTGGTGAAATTTTACCTCAGACCCAGTGAATACTGAAAGAAGCTTTTTCGAAGGAAAAAGCATAAATTATTGTTTAAGCTACCAAGATGTTTATGCACTTAACATGAGATTATCAATGCAGCAAAGGAAAGAGTTTTTATGATGAAAACGAGTTTGTCTGTTTAAAGTCAATGGATGAATGTCAGTACTAGTGCACAGTTCCAACATGCATGAGTTCTTGAGTGTAATCCCCCGTCCCATGCTCCTAAAATAATGGCTACATATATATACATGAACAACCTACAATATGAACAACCAACAGACACTAACTGAAAATGACAGCATTTTATGAATTAAAATTCTTTTTAAGAACAAGTACATATGCAGTTCCACTATATGAATCTAACTTTGTTATTTTAATTACTAACTAGACTTCCAGAACTTATTATCTTACAACATGCATTAACTTCATTCTAAAATATTACATTCTCAAAGAACACATAATACCAGACAGCAAGCAAAAATAGTCATATAAAATTTAACTGAAACACCAAGTCTTAGAAGCAAATTAGTAATATTCCTCATGATTCTGCCAGTAGATCATTTGTAAAGACCATAAAATCTGGCATGTATATATTCTTTTTGTTTTTATTATACATTAAACTAATTAATGGGAAAATAAAAAGTAAACCCAGTATCAAAAGGCTTAAAGAAATTGCTGTTGCCTTACTGTAGCTTATCTAGTGGTTTAAAATAAACTTGGAGGTATATAGCACTCTCCAAGGATGAGAAAACTTTTTCCTTATTTTTATATTATCACCTGCTCAAACATGAGATAAGAAACAATTGAGGAGAAGTTTCGATGGCAAAATAGAATACAGGAAAACCGAGAGACTGAAGAATCATTGTTTGTTCAGGGCAGATCAAATGCATATCATGTACATAGCCAGAGCTCAAAGTGGCACTTCAGAAAAGCAAATAACAGCACACAAAGTCAAACAAGTGGCTTGAGCTTAGAGGACACCATGGGAATCAATCTGCAAATGACTGAGACCAGTTGAGCATTTCAATACAAATTTCCCAATTTTTTCCACTACTAAAAATATTACAGTTCCATATTGCCATAGTTCAATTTTCTTTATCAATAAGGGCACCTTAGTGTTTATTTAGTAGTCATAATTTTTTTCCTACTTTATGATGCATTCATAGTGTGTATGCATACACATTATGTATTAAATAGGACTCCCATTTAAACTTACAATACTGTGCAAATCTGGCCAAAAACTAAACTTTCATGTAAATAAATACAAATCACACTGCTGGTGCAGCAGGGAGTCCAAACCCTAAAGACCCCACTTACTTTCATCCAGGAGAAAAACAAAACAAAACATAGACTCATAATTTCATTTTGTTTGCCTAGACATTTCAAGAATTACCAGGCAAGGTCTGGAAAGGAAAATATACTTAGATAATGATTGTCTAAATAATGAAAAAACATTAAAAAAGCAACATTTTGTCTTTGTTATTTCTTTATATAAATGAATCAGGTCACTCTTCTTGGAGGCTGATAAGAAATGAACAATTTATAATGAATTGCCATGAACACAGACTAAGCAACAGGACTTTTGTTAGAAACAGATCGGCACTCTGTCATATGCCTTTGCTGAAATCCAAGAATTTGTAAAATAATAACCATTTGTTTCACTTATTTTAGACTTATCTAATACTGTGCCAAAACTTTGTTATGTTCTGTTATGATTTTTAATTAGTCCTGGTAATCTCCTCCTGCAGATCTAATGCGAATTTCAGAACAATTTTTGATACCTGTCACGTCTCTTCAGATTTTGAGCATATTTAACCTTCTGAGTCTTTAGAAGTTTCTGTATTTCTCGGTGTGAATTTAGTTTCGTGCACAGTAAAAAGTTCTGAACATTTTTACAATAATAATAAAAAATTAAGATTTTAAAATTGGGTCATTAAAGGAGCTAGCCATTAAGCCTGACTTGCCTGAGCTAAATCTCTACGATTCAAAATTGTTGATTTATTCAATTTTAAATGTAAACAATTTGGTTTCTAAAAGCTAATTTTTGATTATAGAGCAGCATTTGATTAAAATAATATCAGCCCTTTAGTGTTTAATATAGAGTTAACTACACAAAGACGTAGTACAATCCAAGTAGAACTGAGTCTTACAAACTTTAACCACAACAAAGAAGTTTCTTAACAATTATGTGACTAGGAAGGGGGAAAAACTGAAAAATTGACAAAATTTTATGACAAATATTTACAAATACCTATAAAGCTAAAATTCATCTTTTATTAGTGATTTTCATTATAATAAAAATAATAGAAATTAGTAACAACTTCATTTCGATGATATTAGCTTGCTATATCATCTTACCTTCCTGCAATGCTACACCATTAATCAACAATATCCTATGTTGATATATATTTGTCAAAGATACTTGTACACTGATATACACAAGAACACATGCTTTCAGTTACCTATTGAGATGAATACGTTTGCTTAAACATCCGCCATTTGTAGCTATATGAAGCTCGGTACTTTTGGAAGGTTAGTACTAAGATAGAGATTTGAGTCAATTCACTACACTTAAACAAGTACAACAATATGTTATAGACTCGAGGAGCAGTGATTCTTTGGGGAGATGTCACAATTGGAGCAAAAATAGGCTACTGGTGAGAACAGAAAAAAACAGAGTTATTTCCAGGATTTACATGGCAAAACCACGATATCATCTCATAGTTGTTTCCCATGCCAACTGAGTCCACATTTGTTGAATCCTTCCAACAATTCTCAGAAAAGAACTTATCAGGAGAGATCAGGATCAATATCTGAATCAGGCAAAAAGTTGATTCCATTGCATTTTGGCTAAATACTGACTTCATAATATGAGTATTTATTCTTTTCTATACCTATCATTATACAATTTTTATGTATTCACACAAACCATTTATACAAATTTCATGCAAACCATTAATTTCAGTCTTTCTTTTCTGTGCTTTGTATGTCAGGGTCTCCTGTTGTTTATAAAATGTAAAACATGCTTTATTTTTAAATCCTTGAAATATACAAGGAACATATGTTTGTGTATGTGTATAAGAAAGGAAATAGTAATATATAATCTTTGGAAGAAATATTAATAATAATTGTTCACATACACTATATTAATGTTACTGAATAGTACTCAATGTGTCTCATGTTGTTATACATGTTGTCTCTACATATCATATCACAAAGACTGGCAATAATGGGAACATGCATCCTTTGGCTGCATTCAGAAGTTCATTTTCTTCCATCTTTATGTCTATTTCACTACTCAGCTTGCTTTGAAATAGAGTTGAGTTTCATTATGTAGGGATAGGCTATAATTTAATAAAACCCTTCTATTAGGCATGTGGATATAATGAAAAATAGCAGCAAAATAATAGCAGGGAACTAAACTGCTAGCAGACAGTGAATAAAGAGCTGTCTTTAATATGGTGAAGGAAGGTCTCTCACCAGGTGTAGTGCTATGTCCTATAATCTTGTTACATGGGAGGTGGAGGAACAAAGATTATGAATTCAAGGTCATCCTTACAGTTTAAGTTACATAGTAGTTTGAAGCAAGCAAGGGATATAGGAGACTATATCTGCAAAAATCAAAAAGTAAAGAAAAGGAAGGCCTCCTTGTAGGTGTATACAGTCTTTAACACTGCAACATTGAAGCACAGTGTTCTTATGTATGCAGTTCACATGCATCATTGGGTAACTGTGTTATAAAAAAAAACGAAACAAAAGTGAAATAATCTCCCAATGTTTTAGGTAAACGTATGACCTTGTATTGAGCCTCTTTATTAACCAAAATAAGCTGCATGGAGCCTGCAGGCCTGAAATTGTCACCAATAAGAGAAAATGTAAATGAAGAAATGGAAATTAAGAATGAGTTGACCATGTCAGGCAATGTCAAGGAAAGGTTGTTTGGTGAAATCCTGACAAAAGCAATGAACACAGCATGGCAAAGCAGGCAGATGAGGAAAAGGACTCAACAGAGGACTGATTTCCAAATTATATAAAGAACTCAGAAGACTAAATATCAAGAAACCAAATAATCCAAGTAAAAATGGAGAACAGATCTAAACAGAGAATTTGCAAGAGAATTATCTCAAATGGTTGAGAAACACTAAACATATTGATCATCCTAATACATCGGAAAATGCAATCAAACCAACTTATACCTGTCTTATATTCCATCTTATACCTTTTACAATGGTTGAGATAAAAAAAACACAAGCAACATCTTATTTTGAAAAGGATGTGGAGCAAGGCAAATATTCTTCCATTGCTGGTGGGAGTGCAAACTTGTATAACCACTATGGAAGTCAGTTTGATGTCTTTTCGGAAAACTGGGAATTCTATCTACAATAAAACCTAGCCAATCAGTGTTTTATTAAAACAATATGAGTGACAAATCTTTACAGTGTACAAAAGCATTATCCCACAGCACTTCCTTCCATTCCTATCCCCCCATGTCATTTTCTCATGTTCTATTTTATCAAGGGAAGAGAAAAAAAAAGTAAAATTCAAAGCAATAAGAAACAGAGGCGTCCTCACTTGTTCTCAGAAATTGTACAAAATTTTCATTTACATCCATATTTCCAACTATTGTTACATATTGGGTTTGGGAAAAAATATATATCCAAAAAAATAACTATCATCATAGGCATCATTCCTAAAATATGCCTAATACCTGATAATTTATAGTTGTAAAATCTTACTTATTTACTTGATAAATCCTTATATTTGCAATTGCTTACATCTCTCTTGGCCAGGAATTTATAATGTTTCAAAATGAGAAGAGAGAAATGATGCTATAATATGGAGATAAATAACTTTTTTGATTTAAAATTTTCAAATATTAGTAAAAAATTAACAACGAAATGGTCAAAATCTAGAATAAAACAAAATAATTCTTTACTACTTGGAATATGAAAGTTTTATTCAATGAAATAAATATTTATTGTAAATAAATTGTAAAGAAATTTATTTTTCAGTTATATTTTTGGAACTCCTACAATAAAAGGAAAACACAAATAACAAAGAATGAAGAAAACACAATAGTTGGAGAAAGAATGCCAAGAACCTCAACTGAATTACAGAAACACTCAAGAAAATGATTTCAAAAGGCCTGATTCTATTGCAGATATAATTTGTCTGTTTGCACCACCTGGCAAAGTAAGGAAAAGCAATTTTCCCAAGCACCAAAATTCATTTCCCGTAGGTTACCTCTGTGAGTTTGTTCCTCTTCAAGGTTGTCTTTAACATTAAGAAAAAAGAAAAGGGTACAGAGACAAAAGAACAAATGGAAAAGATCAACATGATTTAAAGCCAAGAAGTCCATGCTTTCCCAGTCTTGACAATTATAATTCTTAATGAGAGGTTCAGAGACTAAGAGGCAGCCATGCCTAATCTACCTTTGAGGAGAGAAGTAAAATGAGTCAAGGGCTTTCCTAAGCAATAGAAAGAACAATGGATTAATTACCAGATATTCAAGACTCAGCCGTTATCTGTAATTGTGTGGTTCCTTTAGGTTTGGGAGGTTCAGATTTGTCATCTCCACATTAAATAGATTTAAATAAAGTAAACTTTGGCTCTTCACACATTCTAGCATGTATTTATCTAGAGAGAGTCATGCCTAAAGTAAATAAATAAAGTTTATGGAACCAAGCCTTTCTCTCTGACTTCATCTTTGTCTTTTTATTCTCTGTTTGAGCTGAATTAATCTTGCTCTTCCTATAACAATGACCTTGTTTCACTTGAGTTCAAACTTAGGTCTAGATTACTCTCCAGGCTTCATCTTGTTGACTTTTTTTTTTAATTTCTATATTCAGTTTTTAATTCTTTCAAGAGAACTTGCTCAACCATTTTTCTAAAGTAACTTCAGTATTTTATGTTTTCTACTCATGCTTTTCTTAGCATTTGTCATTATCTGAAATAAATGACTGCTTCCTGCCCCTCACCACACTTGGGAAATAAGGTAGAGAATACGGGATGTTATCATATATGTGAGCACACATTAGTTCTCAGTGAAGACATAGCGTTTGTGCTTTACTTCTGATTGTCATATTAGGCTTGACATGTTCAAAGTGAAATCATTCAAACTCTGGACTTCCCTTCAGATTTTCTAACTATTTTATTCTCAGAAATCTACTATTTTATTGTATGTGAGAGTTATCCAATTTATTTTGCATTTCTAATCTTTGATAATCTCCCTTCCAACCTACATACCTGCATTATTACACCTAGGTCTGAAAATGTTAAATCTCTCTTACCTGCATTGTGTGATAAAAGTGATATGTACATACGACTGACTATTTGATACTTACAAACTAAAATCAAACTAGTTTTCTCTAATTTACCTACATGGCTTAACCTAAGCTTCTTAGTTTTGCAAATCCCTAAAATATCTGGTATACTTCACCTCTCGATCTTCCTAATTCTAAGCATCTTAGCTTTTGTCACTGGGGTGCCCCTGCCAAGACTCATGATGGTAATTTTTCTCTGCATAGTCTAGTACATAGATTTTAGTGCTTATAGCTCTGTAAAGTTAATTGCTTTCCTCTCAACCATCTATATTCTAGACACATTTCAAAACTTAGTTGAAGGCTTACAACTCAATTATCCACTTTTCTCAATTATCATATTCTTTACAAACTCTATTTGTACTTATAAATAAAATACTAAATTTAAAATTGGCTTTACAATGTTATTTTTATTTTCAAGCACGTTTCTTATGTGGACACAATATTTTTAACCAGGTGTATGGTCTTGAGCAAAAGTTCTTCATCCTGATCACAACATGTTTTTTTCTTCAGTGAATGTATCAGTAAAAGTTATGGAGCATGTCATTTAAAATTCATGTGGCAGAAGCCCAGAGACATAGAGACTAGGATTATGCTCTATGTGACAGCAGACTCAGAACTGAAGCCCATGGTTCTTAATTGCTTCAGACATCCTACCATTTCAAATTACCTCAAGTATTTAGTCCAACTATTACACATCACACATTCTATATTCCAAAGTATATCCTAAGTATGCTTGCATTGCTTAACGTAAATAAGACAAAATAAAGACTTTGGATAAAGGAAAGATTCACAACTCTCAAAAACCAGTACACATTGCAACTGTGTGACACTCAGCATGTCCCCCAAGATTTCTCCACAATATTACTTAACATGCAGTGAAGCATCTGGTCTAGCGGGTGTAAGTTGCTTAATGGAGTCTGCAGGAATCCTGCTGTTGATGGTCCTCTAATCACACCTTGAAGTGAGCTGGCAATCCACAGCTAAATGTGCTATGCAAAGCATTTGAAGCTGGCACATGGGTATTTCAGAGGCTTCTGGAAATGTCACTTGGGTATAGCTTTTAGAGACCACAGCCGCTAGCAGCCTTACAGTTGTACTGACTCCCCCTACAAGAGCTTGCCTTGTAAAGTTATCTGTATTGCTCAAAATTCTGGAGACAACAAAGACTGGATGCCATTCATTTAAAAAATGAAAATTTAAAAATCATTTTAAATCTTTTCAAGAATTATTGTTCATTTATATGTATGTGTATATTAAGTGTCTTTGTGTGTATCTTTGATGCATATGCGTTGTTGCCTGTGGAGGTCAAAAGTGGGTGTCAGGTCCCTTGGAGCTAGAGTTATGTGTGGCTCATGAGTCTTCTGACCTTGGGTGCTGGAAGTCAAACTCAGGTCCTCTGGAAATCTTTGCTCTTAACAGAAGACCCACTTTGCCAGACACTCTCTGAAGAGCAACAACTAAAAAATTAAGTTTCAAATACTTGAAATGCATATTTAAAGAACTGTCTAAAATTATCACTGAGTGATCTCTTGAGATAGTGTGTAATGTAAGTATTTAAGCACTTCTCAAGATGCCAACTTCTTCTTACATCTACTTACATTACTTACACCACCAATATCCTTAACATATTATTCTGAATCTCCACAACTTCTAAATATGTTATGAATTGAAGGCAAGGATTTTCAGAAATTATTAAAAGGCCTGAAAATGTAAAGGCTATGATGGTTTAACTGGATGAGACCAATACACTCTTAATAATCCTCAGGAAAAGGGTTAAAAAAGCAATTACCAGGAATTAAAAAAATGATGGAATAAATGTGAATCCAAGATGTTTAAATGAAGAACTTGTCCCCAGTTATTTACTCCTCAGTCGATGGCTTAAAATTGGAAGAAAGAGAGCAAACCCTAGCAACACAGCAAGCAGATTCGCAAATTAACAAACAGTTCCAAGATTATAATGAAAGAGACAATAAGTGATGTAGTCCTGTATCCTCATGAAGCTGGCTTCTGCAAAGAAAAGCAATGAGCAGAAAATGGAGTCTTTCTTAAACACTCCAGGAAGGTAGGTAACTGCTGATAATTGGACTTTAGCTGAGTGAAACCCAAATCAGACTCGTCACCCACAAGAACAGTCTGCAATTAATTCTTGATGATTAACAATTCAAATAAGTGGCATTTATCCCACGAATGACCCAGGAGAAAAATCCCTCACTTTTAAGAAGAAGAAAACTGGACATTCATTGATAACAGGGAGAGCCCTGCTTCCTCCAAACGCACAGCAGTGGAGAAGCTTTCTGACTCACCTATTTGCAGTTGCCAAGATCAGAATGCAGATCAATATATGGACACCACTGTTCACCGCTGGGGACAGAAGGGCAATAACTGTGGTTCAATTTCTTTTGCTGAAAAACTAATTAAATCCAAGATCAAGTCGGGATTTAGGCAAACATGCTCTTGAAAATTTGAGACCAATGTGAATAAGTAAAATGAAATTGCAAGTATAAATAATACTCTCAGCATATGAAAAACCATTTTGTATCAGATCCTAGATTTAATCCGCTCTGTATTCTATTCAGGTGCTGAGGGCCACATTTGTTCCATCAGTGCTGTGTATTCTGATCATTAACCTTGGAAACTCACTTTACCCCATGCGGGGATCAAATGACAAAACTGCTTTCTAGGAACTTACACAATTATCGTTATTGCAAGTTTTCCTTTTATTCTCAGGCATAATGGATTCATTTAGTTTGCAATATTGTGGAAACTAGAATATGTTTTATTCTCAGATGGCTCAAGTTACTCTAGAATACAGGGATTCTTAAAGATTTTAAAGTGCATTTTCAATGATTTTTGAATAACTGTAAAAGCATATCCCTTGTTATTGTCAAGATAGTTCTATTGTGTTGTCTGATCTATGAAATCATGATGATGTTAATATCTATATCATGAATTTATTACATGGAGTAACTTTGACAATATAGAGAAGGCATGTAAAATAGTCACTGACAATGTAACATCATTAATTTCAGCTCACATTGATCTTGATATTGTTTATAAACAATTTTTAATCTGATGTCTGTGTATATACGTGTGCATGTGTGCGTGTGTACACTTGTCTGTGTAGGTGCAAGTGTCTGTGTGCACAGAGTCCAGAAAAGGATATCAGATCTCTTAGATCTATGGTGATAGGCTTTTGTGAGTCATGAGCTAGTTATGTATATGGATTCTGGAATCAAAATTCATATCCTCATGATTGTTCACTAAGTACCAATAACCACTGTGATATCTTTCATAATCCTCCACTAACCTTTTAACAATTTTACTGTTAAATTAATAATTTTAATAAATTATTTCAAATTTTTTTCAAGAGGCTATCTACATATTTGATATAATACAACCAGCGATTCTTCCAATATTTTTCAATTATTAAGGGTCTCTATGTCCATGAATTTGGTAGATACTGAAGTTAGTGTGTGAAACTTAAATATAGGTTTCCTTTACCTTCTGTGGTAGTTTGAACAAAATTGGTCCCCATAATCTTATAGGGAAAGCTACAATTAGGAGGTGTGGCTTTTTGGAGTGGGTATGACCTTGTTGGAGAATGTGAGTCACTGTGGGGCGGACTTTAAGGTTTCCTATGATCAGGATGATACCTCCCAGTTTCCTGTGATACAATGATATTGGACAGTGAGTCAGTTGACTTCCTATTCCCTCAAGTCAATATAGTCAGTACATCTGCCTGTGTGCCATGATTCTCCCTATTATGATGATAATAGACTGAACTTCTGAAACTGCAAGGGAGCCACTACAATTAAATGTTTTCTTTATAAGTGTTGCCATGGTCATGGTCCCTCTTCATAGCAGCAAATTCTCTAAAAGAGAAGCTGACACTGGGAGTGAGCATTGCTGTTATAATCCAGACCACATGTTTGGAGAAATTTAGACTTTGGCCTTTTGGTTTAAGAAACCAGTGAAATGTGTTTTGAGACAGAGGTGCTAGGACTTATTTGAACATGGGGGGGGGTTCACTCAACAGGCTTTAGAGAAGAAGAATTTTAGTATGTTGTCTAGAGATCATTCTGCCTGAGGCTAAAATGAAGTTTTTTGGATTAATTCCATTGACAGAAGAAATCTCAAAGCAGTCTAGAATAGACTCTGTCAATTGGATACTAGTGTTAACTCCAATGAATATTTATAGTGAAATGGAGCAAGCTGAGCAGGATAAATTACAGAAAATAAATATTGAGGGGAAAAGGAACACCAGGTAGTGAAATGGAGTGAAATCATGTGTTTAAGGACATAAATAGATAAAGACTTGGATAAAAGGAGTGGTCACCTCAGGGCAAGATTCCATTCAGCTAAATTTCCAATTTGTTGAAAGAAACTAAAGAAATTCTTAGAGCTGGGTGTGGTGAGGCACACCTTTAGTCCAAGAACTGGAAAGGCAGAGTCTGAGGCCCGACTGGTCTACAGATCAAGTTTCAGAACAGCCAAGCTAGGAAGAGGTGATTGAACAAGGAGGTCATATTCCCACCCCCATAAGCAGTAGAACTTGACTGTTTTGGCCATGTGGCTCTCGCTTTAGAGTTAAGTATAGAAGAAGGGAGTTATAGAATAAAGTTGCTGAGGACAGGCATGTGTCAGTAGTGTACCTGAATGGAGGTCCAGTAGAGAGGCCATTGCTTGGAGTTGTGAAGTTGAAGCCTAGATTGCCTTGGAGAATCAAAGGCATTAGAGATGCCTGAGTTGTGGGACACTTGCCTAGCCGATCAGCTAACAGGGAGTGGAACCAGCCCAAGAGAAAGAAGTGAAATCTACAAAACTGAATGGAGTGGGAGATCTGAAGAGTGTGTTGATATCAGACATGGAGATTCACAGTTTGGAGTTTGCCCAGCTGGTTTCCCATCTTGCTCTGCTCCAGTATTTCCTTGCTTTGTTCTCTTTCCTATATTTTAGAATGGTAATAAATATCATTTGCCATTATCTGTTAGAAGTATGTAATCTACTGTTTGATTTTGAATCTCAGAAAAGACTTTTAAATATTGTTGAGGCTACGATAAATTATATGAACTTTTAGAGTTGAACTAAATGTGTTTTCACTATATTGTTACAAGCTTATGAGGGCCAGAGAGTAGAATGTGGTAGTTTGAATGTAATTGACCCTCCATGATCCCATTGGGGTTGTACTATTAATATGTGTAGTTTTCATGGAGTGGGTATGACCTTGTAGTGGAAGGGGTTGTGTAACTATGGGGTTGGGCATTGAGGTTTTCCATGATCAGGGTATAACAGGTGGTAACCCAGTGACTTCCTGTTGCCTGCAAGTCAAGATGTAGCCAGCACCATGTCTGCTTGCCCTCTACCATGCTTTTCATCTTAATGATAATGGACTGAAACTCTGAAATTGTAAGCGAGCCACCCAGTGAAATGTTTTCTTTATAGAGTTGCCGTGGTCATGGTGTCTCCTCACAACAATAAAAACCCTAGCTAAGACACCTTCCAAAGACATAGAATCTATAGTATTGACCCTTAAGTAATGAATGGTTTCATGGGCAATGTATCATACACATGCTACTATTAAAATGCTACAGCAAACAAATTCTAAATCTCTATATGTTGTGAGGACAAAATATTATATTTTCCCTCCAATGTCACCGTTATCGTTAGACCTGGAAATGAGAAAACTCACAACTGAGCATTTAATATACTGCCTAAGATGAACACAAGCTCCTAGGACATTGGAACAGTGGAGCAGAACAAAGGAAAACATTCCTTCTAGCTTTTTCTGTTTTTGTGGAAATAAAGCCTTTTTAACCTGTGTCCTAGCATCAACTCAAACTGACTCCAGTCCAGAATGCAGGAACTCATGGTAATCTTTCCCCTACTCTGCTTTTTCAAATTTCATGAGTATACCAGCATGTCTAACTGTACATTTTTATTTGTTCAAATCAAATTTAATCATCACATCCAAACTCACTCAATCTGTGGAAGTAGAAGTTTGTATAAGCAAACATCTCCACAAAACCACAATTCACAAACAGATGCAAAAACTTACAAATAGGAATTGTTTCATTTTGTCAAATCCATTATGATTGATTCATGTCTTGTAAGATAGAGAAGTGAATGTTCTAAATTACTTCAAAAATTAATAACAGTTCAATTCCAATGATAAGCACTAGTAAGTCTGATTTGGGCATGTATGTGTAGCAAATATTTGCTGGTAATATTTTATAAATTTATTGTTGTTAGATACTTAAATCCAATCTGTTTTAGTGCAAAATTTTAATTCTTGTCTTTATTATGTTAATTGTATTTTACTGTTATAAATATTTTACTTTACTGTTATAAATCATCAAGGCTGAAACAAAGATATGTTAAAATCATTTTTCTATATAGCTACTTAATTTTTGAAATTACTGTATGTCAGTGCCCAGACCAATGAAATAGTTTTGCTCAACTCACATATTTTAATGTGAAATTCTCTAAGGTGATCACATGGAGAGGGATTTAGATTCCATTCCACACAACGTTGGCTTTGCTATTTGAAGGTTGTATATATTCTTTCAGATAGGACAGCTTCATTTCTCTCCTCACTAAGGAAGAGGAGAATCTACTTGGTAAATATGAAAGTAGTTATTGATACTTGGTCTTTTTTCTCCAGTTCAACAGATGTCTACAAATCTTAGGATAATGATTTGATATATTTTTATAATCAGTTTTAAGTACTCCAGAATGTCTTTCAAGACCAATCTTTTTGTTAACTGTTAACAAACTATAGGTATCCGTCAGGGAGCAGCAAAAACAACAACAAAAAAATGTTTTCAAGTCCCTGAGATTTTAAAACTTAAAAAATGCTTGAGAAATTAATTCTAATTTTATATAGTGAACTAGCTACTTTAGTTCTAATATTCATATATCTATTTTCCACTACTTGACTTTAGAGCAACTAAAAAAATTGAGATAAAAGATTCAGTCCTGCTTAAAGCTTGATGCAGTTGACTGTGATATGTGCTTAAGATTAGTGGGAGAAAACTTGGATCAGCATGTGAGGCTTCAAATTTTATCCCAAATATTAAAAAAATAATTAAAATACATTAATTGGATGTTTATTATTTGTGGCATACTCTGTGTCTTATATTTGCTGGTCAATTTACATATATTATATAATGTATATATATGATTAACTTACATATGCATTTATATTCCAATATCTATAAGTCTATGAAGAGACAAACTTAAATTGGAAAGCTAAGAATTCCTCATCAGTGGATCAATTTTTATTATAGCATAATATCATGAACTTTCCCAAATTACCCCTGATATTGTTCCACCAATATGTAATCTTTGGCTAGGTTTACCATCAGAAAAAAAAGTTCATGAATAAAGATATTTGCAAAGTCAGTGACTTCTGTTTTTCACCCTGGAAATTTTTATTCTTCCCAATGTTTTAATTTAAAAAATATTTTAATTTAAGGTATAGGTGTTTATCCTGCATGTATGCCTATGTACCATGTGCTTGTCTGTTTTCCCAGAAGGCTAGTAAAACATGTAGGGATTCCTGGAACTGGAGTTACAGATGGTTATGAGGTACCATATGGGTGTTGGAATTGAACCCAGGTCTTCTGGGTGAGCAGCCTGTGTTCCTAAACTCTGAGTCATCTCTCCAGCCCAGCTCCCAGCTCAGAATGTAACTTCAAAATGCGATTTTTATTTTACAGTGCATAAATTTTCACAGCCTCTTATTCTTATGTAATTTTATTGATCTAATTTTGACAGATGCTTTTTATTTGATTATTAACCTACTATGAAATCCCCAGGGTCGTTCAGGTGAAAATGTCTCTGGGCTGGAAGCTCCTCTCTACAGCACAGACGGTTGTATTCCTATCCCAGTACACAACTTTCAGATTTCCATGGGTACCAGTGTTACCTAAGGTTCAACATGTAGCAAAGCAACCATATATTTACATCCTTACTTGTACAACTGCAATAATAATCTTGCCTTAAAGACTTCTCTCTTCAAAGTATGAAAATCAAATGCTAACTTTAGGGAAAGATTTGCAGAACTATGGCACGTAATGATACCTGTTATGTTACCTCTCTTTTTCTACAAATTTACATACTCAAGACAAATTAAGACTTTGAATCCTTAGGAAATACAACTTCAGTGATAAGAGATTTACCTCTAGTTCTTCTAATTTCTTTCTCGGCTCTATAATTTAAATGTTTATTATGATATTTTAGCTTTACTATGTACTTAATATGAACTTGAAATTATTGTATGTGCTGTACATTTTATCAAAACGTTCTACACCATTCTGTGATATATGCTACATAATGTGTTCAACTGACAGCTCGGTACGTAAAAAGTTTTCATGCAAGCACTAGGACCAAATTTCTGTTGGCCAACACCCAAATAAAACCCAAGTCTTCACTGATTGTATTCTAAACCCTAGTTCTGTAGAATGGAAACAGGCAGGTCCTTGACGCTTGATGGCCATCTAAACCAGCCTGTTGGTGATATTTATGCACAGTGAGCTGTCTCAACAAACATGGTGCAGAGTGGTAAAGAAAGCCATCAAATGTTGACTTCTGACTTCTGAATTCCACATGCATATGTACCCACATGTAAACTATTCATACATACACGAGTATAGTATATGCAATGGGTACAAAATAAAAATTCAACTAATATCTTTGAGAGTATTTTTTTTATTTCAAGTCTAGTACTTATGGTGAAAGAATCTTTAGTTCTATAATGTCCTCACATTTATGGTCTCTCGTGACCTCATGCTATCATTTCAGATGTGTGTTATCTCTGCGTGGTAGATGAGTCCTCATGGAATGTGTGTTGTTGACATTAACACAGCTATGTCAAGCAGACCAGTGCCTCAATCCCACAGAAATGACATAGCCTTCCTCTAGTCCAAGTATGCATTTTCGGAATGATTGACCAGTGCACGCACAAACTATCTTGAATAGATCTCTCCTCCAGGAAGTTGAGAGTCTGACACTGCTCCCCTTCAGAGACCTCCCACCATGACTCTGCTCCCCTTGAGCTACAAATAATAAGTTAAGAAGCTGCATAGTAGGTGCCCTCCATCAACGTCAACAGATACAACCCATCTCCAGATTTTCCGTATGTGTCTGTCATTTCTTCATTCCTGTGCTGCCCCAGTCAAGTTTTCATGACCAAATTACATAGCACAACACTTCAAGCAAAAAGCAAGCTTTTCCTCCAGGCAAGAGGCAACACATTAGGTTAAGTTCATTTCTACTTTTAAATGTTGGTATTGGAGTTCTCTTATCTGGGCAGCATATCTCTTTTCCTAAACATCCTCACAATTTATGTATTTATATATCAGCAAGATGTAGGTCATTACTCTCATTCATTGATTTGTGGCACATTTAAATTCCTCTAGTGTCAGATGCATTGCACATGTGATTTTATCGCTATATTGGCTCTAATTTACATCAGTAGTTATACTAGTTTTGGCTTCTCTACTAGGTTATATGTTTTTGGAGGAGAACTATATATCTTGAATGTTTCTATCATGCTGGCTGCTTGATCACGTCTCTGAAATTATCAATTGAAGACAATATTTTTAAAATTTTACAAATACTTTTAACTTCCTATTTTTGTTTTCCTAAGTATCTCTCACTGCTTCCTAATAACAATTTCCAGAAATATAAAGTCAGTTTCATGGGATCCAATTACAGAATAAAATATGAGTGACAACTTAAACGAATTTACACGGTGAATAACATAACCTGTGATTGACACAGAGAAACTGATATGAGTCTTAAAATTGTATACACATCCATCCCTAATCAGCACTGCTAATAAGGTTCAACTTGAAGCTTTAAGGCAATTTTCCTTTATTTTCTTAATAAATTGTATTATTCAACTCTCCTCAGCCTCCCAAAACACCTCTCAAAAGAAGTTGACCTTAATTCGTAATTAATAATGAAGACAAACAAGTCACAAACCCTGATAAAGTTCTTTATATTTGAATTACTTTACCATTGCACACCAAATATCAGACATAAATCAGCATCAAGCAGAGATGGCTTATTTGTAGAAGATACAGTCTATCGTGGTGTTAGGGCTTCCAGGGTAGTAGAAGGTCGACATAGATGCTTGCCTAAGTCTTAATGAACTAGGAAGCAGAGGTGGGACAGGAGGTGAGCAGACACTGATCATAAACTTGCAGATTTACTGGACAGAATGGCACATCCTCTAACTTTACCAAGTGTCCTGAACCTACCCAAAGTGCAATAATGAGAGGAGATCAAGTGTTCTATTGTAAAGGCCTGTGGGTAACATAGCTTTATATAATTGCTACTGCCCCCAAAATTGTTACTTCTATTGTTTTAGGATAACATGTTCAAGAATTTTAACACAGCCTACAATGTCACTCTTTCATTTTGCCCTTACTTCTCTCTTTCTTTCCTTTCTTCTCTCCTTCCTTCTCTTTTCCTCTCTCCTCTTACCCTTTACCCCTACCCTCCTCTCCCCTCCAATCTGTTCTCTCCTCTCCTCTCTCCCCTCCCTTTCCTCTCTCCTCTCTTCTCCTATTTCCTTTTCTCTTGTCTCCTTCCCCCCCCCTCTTTTCTGCAAGGTGTCTACTCCCAGTTCTTAACCATGGTAGAAAAGCACACAACCTTTGAGCAACAACCCCACCCATGGTTTTGCACTTCTATAAAAATAAAAGGAAAATCTGTCTAAATTATGAAAACCATGAGTCTATTTTTTAACAAGGAGATTGTTTCCCACTTTAATCACAAAACACGATTGTTTCAGTACGTCTGAAATAACTTCAAACTCTCTGTATTACTTAAAACGCAAAATGTTCTTTGGTTCTGTATGCAGAGATTTTTGTCAATACATCTGCAATGGAACCTGGACATTTTTATTTCAAACAAGTTCCCATGTGACTTTGATTGACAGACAGGTATGTAGTGTAGTATAAAACAATCACTATTAAACACTGAATAAGACTCTATTTTGTCAACTTGGAAGAGGTCATATATATCTTCATGTCCTAACTTCCTTTCATACAACTTTGTATTGCAAAGGCAATCCTTATTTCTTTAATTAACTGAATTTATCTGCAAAGAAAAATATTACTCAACAATAAACATGAATAAGGATATTACTGTTATGTTTATACTAACTGATACACAAAGTATTACTAAAATTTAATACAGTTAGCTTGGTCTTTATATTCGATTCTACATAAAAACAAATTTAATGGATTTAATCTGTATCCAGTTATTATGAACTTAATTAAATGTGAAAATTTTGTATTCATTCCTACAAAATACACAAAGTTGTCTCCCTTTTTTAAGAAGAGAAAAATTGAAAGTTCTTTTTATATTTAACAGTTTTCAATAAACTATTTTAATCAGTAAAATGACATAAAATTATTTGTGGAAAAGAACAAACCAAGAAAGAAGCCCATATTAATAGATACCCTAAAAATTATTCAGTATCTGTTCAAAAATGAGCCCCAGTTTTTAAAGTAAAATAGCAAAAATTAATGGTCATATCAGCCTGGGTTTAAACAAAGTTCATTTGGTCTGCAGTCATTATTCCACTGTCTTTTCTAGTAACATAGTTCAAATTGGCATGTGAAGTTTCAAACTCATGAGATTTAAAATTCACTATTTACAGACACCAAAAGTTCTAAGTCTTAATTCACAGCTGCAGGGGAAAATGTACTGAAAACAATTAAAACAAAACTCAGAGAGACCCTCCTGGGAACATTAGCTAAGTAATCCTACTGCAAAAGAAATCCCTATAGTCAAGGGTCACATCAATTTTCTAGCTTGTAATTAAGCATGGTTTTATTGATGTCAAATAAACTCTGATAAATCGGCATTAAAACTGAAAAATAAAAGCTTACTAAATACAATTGTGTTGTATAAAAAGAATGCAAAGAAAAAAATCTTTCAAAGAAATCATATAATATAATTGCCCCAGATAGAAATATTCATATATGTGTGTCTTTAGAATGCCTAAAAATTATTTAATTTTGAAAATATAAGCTTCGTTTTGAATGTCTTCCTTATATAGCTCATTTTAAATCTAGTCCTCTATAGCACAATGTTCATTTGAATCTGTAGAAAAGTATTTACTGTCATTCTTTTTAACATTATGGTTCTTAAAAAAATAAGAGAGAGTAATCTGTTAAAATATAAAACATAATGAAAGAGAATTTGGTAGAATTTCCAGTTATCATTGCCATCCAGTTCCATCCAGAGGTGGAAATTATTGTAAAAGGTTATATTATTCATTGCTTGAGTTATTTTCTACAGATTTATACATGGTATGAACAGTGCCTTTGTACATTACAGGCATTCTTATACACTGCTTGACACTCCCCTACTCAGAGCTGCTCTAAAAATCATGTTAAATAAAACAAAATAAAACATTTACTATTCATGTACTTACTTAGTATTCAAGTGTGAAAGTTGTCATGAATTGAAATATATAACTAGATGTATATCACCATGTCTAGTAACTGGGAAACAATATCTATATGAATAAGAAGAATCTGTAATCAGGTCAATGATTATTAATGGTGACAACATTTTGAATAATTATAACTAATATTAATTTAATGCTTGATAATTACTAATCCTATTCCAAAGGTTTTCTGTGGGTTTTACAATAAAGTTTAATTAATATATTTTATTAGCCCTATGCTTAATTTGTCCAGTCCATCAATGAGTTGGCAACTGAAAAGCCTTTACTTCATGTTAGGTTTCACTGCAGACTGTGTAGATATCCAGAGTCACACAGAAAACAGGAATGATTGGAGTCCAGTTCTGATGTCACACAACTAGAGCATGTGGGTGTAATTTGACAATGTCATTTAAGTAGTACTATATGAATGAGGCTAGACATAAAGAAGAATTTTCCCTGGAAATAATAATATAAACTTATATTAGAGAAGAAAGACAGAATTGGCTCCAAAATTCAAGGTTAGACTTATAAGAGAGGTGAAAAGGAAGGAAATTAAAATCACAGAAACAAGGCAGGAGATGACTCAACCCATAAAATGCTTGTTATACAAAGAAAAGTGTCCGACATAAGACCCCCGGCTCCAGTATAAAACCCAGTTAGGAAGGTATGGCTGTTAACAAAAAAACCAGAAAGGACAGGAACAGGGGGATTCCGATGTGGAGAATGACTGAGGGAGACACCTGACATCAACTTTTGTTGTATGTGTGCACACATGTATGAGCATCACAAGTCTGTGTGAGTGTGCATGCATGTGAATGTTTGCAAATATGTTGGAGTGGCCTTTAATGTCTACAATAGATATGGGCTACTATAATTGTTCATTTCTTAGGTTATAGTTTAAATAAATATGATTAGCAGTGCATCTGCAATTAAATAGCTCCTATTTTAAGATTGTTATTTTCAGCATCAAATTCTTGGAGATTTGTTAATAATTTATGTTTCTAAAGGGATGATTAAATTATAGGGAATGATAGTGATTTTCTTTCAGAATACAGCAGTGAAAATGGTGAAACACAAACAGCTATAACTATGCCTTCCCAAGGCAAGATGCCACCTAATATACAGAAGCAATTTTCCAAAATCTAGATCTATTTTTTAGTCATATCAGTTTAAATGCTAAAACTCATTCTCTACATGTAATTGGCAAAACAGTTTTAGTATAAATGTATGTATCATGGAAAAATAGTGAGAAGAATTAGCAAATTACTTCATGAGACGGTGTATCATTATTCTATTTCTATGTTTCTAAAACAATCAAATATGAAAACAGCCTCACATTCTTCAATAACATATGCTTTTATTAAAAGAAGATATAGGAGAGATGCACTTTGTGGTTTCAATATTTTATCACTGACACTCAAGATAAAGATCTACAAATCTATATACTGCAGAGTTTGCATGCTGGACTGAGTTTGGAGAAAATAAATCACAACAGAAGACTATCACAATCCAAGATCATATCTTACTATTGTTTTCAAATTTCCGGTTGAGAACTAACAAATTATTGTCATTTGATTCTTTCAGAGGGAATCTACTTTTGAGGTCCCTCTTGACATTAACTTTCAGATGCAATGATGGATATTTTTAAAATGCTAGTAAATATTAATAGACAAACCCTCTGCCCTTTCTTTTGAAGGTATCATAATGATATTTATAGTGCTACTTAAGTATTTTAAATATTAGCTAATACAAAAGTAGTTATTTACTCATATCAATACCAACTTATTGTGTGCATCATGTGCTGACTATAAACAAAAATCAATGTCTAAAAATGAAGAAAATTTAAAATGGCATGAAACTAAAGTGTTCCATCTCAAATATGCATTCTAATCTTAAAACAACATATAATTGTATATAATCCATATAAATATCAAATGTCAGAATACTTTATGCTATAAAAAATTTTACCACTACTTAAAAATTAAATGTACTACTCCATAATTATTAACTAAAAACCCCATTGTCAATTTTGGGACACCTCTCTATGAGTTGTTGTTAAGAGAAACACTAGAGTATCCCCGAATAATGCAAAGCATTTAAGTTCTTTTGATTACCTACCAGAACTTGTAACTGAAGCTGTCAATCACAAATGACATACAGAAAACAGAGAAATCAGGTCAGAATTAATCTGCAATCCTGTTACTCTTTGAGAATATTTCACAGTAGCCAAATATTATCTGCTAGCTGCAAAAGGCTACTATTAGCATGCTTACCAGTAATGGATTCCATGAGATATTATACTTCCCTGTCAGGTAATAAGTGTTATAATGATGATGGAGTAACCAGACTTCTGAAAGTCATGTCTGTACACATGGTAAGGATTGTTCCCAGTCCCAGTCAGAGCATCTTATAGCTATGGGGGATATTTACTGCAGAGACTCAAAGCTAATCGAAGCATGAATAATAAATGGTGTGAGTTCCTTGGTCCTAAACAGAACATAAATGTCACTGTAGCTTTGACTGTAATAAAGTCAACAGTGATTCTATTACAACCGTTTCCTTTACATGGCAGTCATTTTATTTGTAAAAGTTGAAATTACAAAGCCAAGGTGGGACAGAGGTTGATGATTCAGTTACTATGCCAATCTTTGGGCGGAAGACATTTGTTTTAACCCACAGCATATTTACTCTAGGAAACTTTACCTGGTTTTTCTGTCTGAAAAGTTTATTTCAATAATGTTAATATAGATATTATATTCAGGATGATATTCCTCAAGTAGTATTTTGCCTATTTATATATGTGATTCTAGTTTTTCATATGAATTCCTTTTAATGCAAAGATAAAATACATTATTTCTACCTACGTTGCAAAAGTCTTCCATATATATCATTGTTAAGCCTTGGCCTTATTTATAATGGACATGAAGCTTACTGTTTTGTCTCCAAAACTTCACTCAACCAGGATCTTCCCAGCACTCTCATGGTTGCATGAATTAAGCCTTCAGGATACTTTTTATCAAAGCCTTCAAGATATTTTTATCATCAATAAAATGGAGATAATATTTATAACATCTTTATTGTTGATTTCTTTTAGTAGCTTGAAAATGAGTGGTAACACTCAACACAAAATCTGTCATTCGAACTATGATTGTCAATGATAATCAGTATGCACGATAAGATACTTAAGACACAGAAGGAAATAAAAAGATAATATCTTTGCATGTATGGATCTTAATAAATACAACTATTATATTTATTAGTTTTATACTTTGATTATGAATGTTTTTAATGCTTGACTTGAACACATTTCACCACGTGGAAACTGCTCAAATCTCCCTTAGAATCTAAGGTGATTCTCTGGTATGGGTTTGGAAGTCTGTGTCACCTCCAAACTTCACACTGAAATTGAATCCCCAGTGAAGCTGTACTTGGAGATTTATTGTTTAGGAGGTTTGGGGGCTGCAGTTTTAAGAATCACCTTGTGCTTTTAAAGTAGGAAATTAAGGGAAGTAGTCAGGGTCGATCTTCTTTTCTACTCTTTCATGTTGTAAGAGCAGAGCAACAAATACAACCTTGGAAGAGCTGAACTCTAGTAGACACCATATGTTGGTAACTGGAGTTGAGACTTCTCAGTCTTAAGAATTTAGAATTCATGAATAACTCTGTTTGTGGAATTTTCTTATTGTTGCAAAGACACTGTAACAATTCCCTACCTGTTTTCTGTACACAAGTTTTAACAACTCACAAAATTTGGGGAGAATAACTGTGCATGGTCTGTCAATACCTGTTGACAGAATCAACACAAACATTCTCTCAATTTCATCTACTGCAAAACTTTCAGTACTTCAGTCTATTCCTTTGAACTTCATAATTCTTTCAAGTCTATTATACTTGAGAAATTACCTTAACACCTATCACTACCACACAGTTGATTATGAGCAAAATTACCTTCTGCTAAATTAAGGAATTCAATAACAGTCAGTCTAAAATTGGCATGTAGCAGCTTGTAAAACTGTAACAGAATGTCATTAAAATAAATAGACCAATGATTCTCAACCATTTATATAGTTCTTCATGTTGTGGTGACCCACAACCATACAATTATTTTGCTGCTAATCCATAACTGCAATTTTGCTACTGTTATAATCTGACATGAGGGATATATGACCCTCAAAGGGGTCACGACCCACAGGTTGAGAATGCAAGCATATAGTGTTTTAGTGAGGAATGTAAATCAGTGAGAACTTGATGGGTTTTTGTTTTTGTTTTTGTTTTTGTTTTTGCAAGCTTTGCTTAATGATGTGTTATCAGGAAAAAATAGTCTGGTTGGTTATATTGCTGATTATACTCTATTTTATTAAATTAGAATCGAATTCAAACTAGTTTTAATTTAATTATGTAATAGAGTATGAGGGATTTTTATTTTAACTTTAAAGAAGCACCTATATAGGACTGAAAAAGAAGGAAAACTCAAAATTTCTGATTGTTTCATCAAACATCATAGTCAGACTGTTTAGGTCCCTTTCAGTTTTTCCCACCATGTGGGAGATAGTGTCTTGTGATATGTTGCCTCAAAAAATATTGGTAAATCCTGCGCAGAATATTTAAAACCTAGAAAATATGAAATCAGTCACTTTTAGTGAAATAAACACACAATAACAAGCTTTCTTTATCTAAACTGGCCACTCCTCACTTCTCTATCTCCCACAATAACTGATTTGAATATCCAAAACTGCACCCAGTAAAGAGAACGACAACATTGTTTTTAGGGTGATGAAAAGACAAAATATTTATGTTGACTGAATTCGCATCCAAGAGGTTTGGAAAGGAGCCTGAGCGTAACAATTGTGTGTTTATGCAAATTCTGATTTGGGATGTGACTAAATATCTCAATGTTGGTGAGCGCCTCAAATTCATCCGCTGATTTACATATCTGGAAATCTTATTAGAGTTTTGTGCCTTGAGGAATCAGGTAGACAACATAAGTGACTTAACAGCTTGTGTCTGTTCGGCATCTTCCAAATGCCATCTTCTCAAAATGGTTAGTTTGTTGTGCAGGCAGCTCTGTAAGAATATTAAACAAACTACTTTCATATGAGATATCATTTTAAATATTTGAAGTGAATCTACTTTATTTCATAAATATATTTTATAAAAAATCAACACGAGGGTTAAGTATATTTCTAATGTAGACCATAAATACTGCTAATGTAGGTAACTATGCAAAAACACCAACGTTTAAACTCCAGTTTTCGGTACTAGATGTCCTCTTCATTTTAATCACCAATCTTACAGTTTAAACATTTTTCTTTTCCTGCTTTTCCCTGCCTAAATATTCTCACAATAACTGCAAAGCTTCAAAGGGATAGCTGAAAAGTTTTGATAGTCAGATGGGAACCTATAAACCAATTATGCTTTTCTTGTTCACAAACCTAGCTCTACAGGATTTACACTAGAAAAACAAATGATGAATTAGTTTATTTCTGCATGTGTAATGTGTAGGCAAGGACGCTGTTAGTGACAATTATAAGAAAACTACTTAGAAAACAATTTATCTGTGCAGTTCATCCATCCCGATTGAAATGACTATGCATTTGACAGAGAGAACACTTAGGTGTCCTTGATTAACATGGCAGATTTATTTATAATCTGTCCACTGTAAACAAATAACCTATTCAACTCTCCGAGCCTTATCAGCAATGCTTTTCTGCCTTTCTGCCTGGCCTGTCTTGTCACATGCGCTGACACCTGCCAGTTCTGTGGCAGACACTGTCATTGTGAAGTCTAAGTTTAAACCACTTCATCCTCTGGGAACACTCTGAGAAATTTTCCTGACACTCAGAAAATTCAGTCGGTTCTGCAACCTTACACAGAGTTCACAAAATGAAGTAGACTACTTTCAGGGTCACTTATTCTTATCTGTGGCCTATATATTAAAGGTTGATTCTAAGAGAATTGGAGAGTATTTCTATTATACAATAATACATAACCCGTGATCACCATAAAAACATCCCAAATACTAGAACTACTAGCTGCTTCTGCATGTCAAATATGCCTAATTTAACAGATGTCATCAGCTGTGCCTCCTCTGACTCCTGCCATTGTCGCACATTACAAACACACACACACACACACACACACACACACACACACATTAACACACACACCAATGGAAACAAAATGAATGCAGGCTGTGTATAGTCTTTGAAATAAAAAATAAAACTTTAAGAAACAAGAACTGGTAATCAGGAAGAATACACTGTATTTGAGCTACGTAAAGTGTTACACATAAAAGTTACATGGGTTTAGACTCAAGTTTCTGGAAAAACTCAAGATTCTGTTGTGAATTCTGGAGGCTTCTTGTAACTAGACTTGTCCACTGAGCAGCCAACACCACATATCTCCTCTACTTGCTCACTGATCAGTTTTGGGAAGATAAAGAGTTGACTGAGAAAATGTATTACTTGATCTAATGTCTAATAGAGAACATCTAATATATAAGAGAAATAGGGACACTATATGTGGGCTCAGTCTAGAGTATATGTTCTATTTCTTCTATTACTTTCTCTTATTCTCCGATCAGGAATATCTAATATGTTAACCTTCATTCTGTCCCTTCTTTATCTTTTAGAAAACTGCATTTTTCTATACTTACAGAATATTAAAAGGCTTTTATAACTATCTTATTTTTGATATACATGAACACTGTATCTATGTCATTCTTCCTCTCCCCTCCCCTTCCACCTTTCCACATGCATCTTCTCTTCACAAATTTATGATCTTTTGTTTGGTTATTACTGCTGCATGGATATATATGTCTGTATAAATGTCATCATTTCATCTTATTTTAAATTTTTATGAACTTTCCCTATTGTTAAAAATGCACTTTGGTATGATTCTTTTCCTCTCCTTTCTTGTATCTACAATGTACTGAAATTATCATCTGTGATATCTTGTATCCTCCACATCACAAGGACAATTAAAACCGACCACAATAATCCCAGAGGTTATGAATCTGATTAATCCCTTTTATAGCTGTGTAGCATGTTTTTATCAGTAACAGCTTCCTTGAAATTACTTGTCTTCTGTATTCCCTTTCCTCATCTCTAGTTGCCCCTTCCTTAGCCTGCCTCCCTCCCTTTCAATGTAGATATCTTCTATGCATTCTTGTCATTGGACATTTCAAAAAGAGGTTCAACAATCACAGAAAATCATTATATGAATCTGTCTGGCAGGATAAGTGTAGCTCTCATCCCTCATCAAAGAAACTTCTCTTTGCAGCAGACAGGGAAACCATTACAGAAAACCACAACTGATGAAATTGCAGAGTTACCGAACCCAGTCCCAAATGATTCATGAACCACTCATCTCCTGCTCCCACAGCCCATGTCATCGCTGAGGAAAGGGCAGAGGTGTTTTCTAGAAATGTCCAGAGTCTCCACACATGAGGTATCATCAACATAACTATCTAAACAAGGACTAGCCTATGTTCATATGAAGTGTGTCGTGTCTCATACTGAGACTGTTCCCCCTGGAAGAATGTTTCAGAACACAACACTTGCTTCCAGCTTTACACAGATGCTTATCTTATACATTTCGTCTCTTCACTTATGTCCTCTCTAAGTCTTGTAACTTTGTTATCACCATTCACTTCAAATCTATCCTTCCTGTTGAGTTTTATGCCATTCCAGACATTCTGAAAGTATAATATATGATTGCTTTTTAAAATTTAATTCCCACACGTAGACTGAAATTTTATGTAAGATTCTAGTACTTCATTATACAAGCGCTTATCCTAAGAATAGTGTTTAACACTGTTGGAAATAAAAAAAAGTTACCTAGACAAATAAATCATTTCCAGATATTATTAAAGATGGCTGCTACTAAAATATGGTACTTTAATCTGTATATTTTAAAATAGTTCTTTTTTCCAGTTTACATTTAAGTACTCTGTAAATATTACTTTGCTTATTAGATTCTAAGGACCTTAAGATCATGTACCATTCCTCACTTTGAGTCTGTGTATTTATTTTAGTACTTTGAAAATACCTTTTGTGCTTTAGTATGTGGTGAATAAATATGTGTTGGATGCACAAATGAGTAGACGGACAGCAAATTCTTCTGTAGCAACAAGGAGAATATCTAATTAGTGTGAATAGATAGCAGAGCTCTGGAATTGTTGTTAAGTATCTTCTAGTATTTGGATTCCAAATCACTTCTTTGTTAGACTAGAAATAAAATCTTCACATGAAATAAAAGCCACCAAAAAAATCATTACCCATGTGACATGGTTTAAGCATTAAATCAGCTAAGAATTAGTTTGGATAGTAATAACACAAGAAAAACAGACTACCTACATAAAAAATAATAATAGCATAAAATATTTGAACTAATGTCTATTCATGTAATAAAGTAATGTTGTTTGAAAAGGGTAATTATTTAACCTGAAAGAATGGCTGTTTCAATGTTCAAATTCAACTGCAGAAAATAAATCATAAATATGAAACTCTTAAAATACAAAATGAGAGTCAGGTAGAGTAGCACATACCTGGAATATTAGATTTTAGAAACCCCAAGAATGAGAGCTACAGTGCGTCTGAGGCAAGCCTGGACTCCGAGATAAGTACCAAGTAAACAGGACCTCCATAGTAACATTGTTATGAGAGAGAGAGAGAGAGAGAGAGAGAGAGAGAGAGAGAGAGAGAGAGAGGGAGAAGAGGGGGAAAGCAGAAAGAGACAGAGACATAGAGAGAGGATAGAGAGTGGAGATTAAGAAAAGAGAAAGAGAAATAAGAAAGAAGAAAAGATATCTGTAAATACCTATAGTAGTAATCACCTAAGCTTGATTTCAAATCAGAGTTCAGACCAAACAGGTTGAGGTATGAGCCATGTTTCTACAAGGTATTAATCAAGGCTACTCCAAGAACTAGCCATTATAATAAAATAGATTTTAGAGATTATAACCAGGCATTTAAAATGTTTTGTTATAAAACTTGTACTTCAAAATTTAATTAAAACAACATGTTCTACATAGTTTATATTGAAGTTAAGAGAACAGAATTTTAAATTTATCTTAAATAAAAACATCCCTTAGATATTATTTCTCCAAAGTCAATGCAATTGACTGACATACTTTGCATTTTGTGGAACTGTCCTGTATTACCAAGGCTCATAGAACAATCCAAACTCTAATAGAAAGCCAGAAATGGATTCTGAACGTCAAGGCTCTGCTTTAAAACACCTAATGCCAACATTATTTTTATGACACCGCAAATGCTTCTTTTTACCATTGCTGTTTTAAACTATCGCTTATATGGTAACAGAAAACTTATAGATTTAATTACACCTCAGGTAATTACACCTAGGTAAAAAAAGTTACCTAGACAAATAAATCATTTCCAGATATTATTAAAGATGGCTGCTACTAAAATATGGTACTTTAATCTGTATATTTTAAAATAGTTCTTTTTTCCAGTTTACATTTAAGTACTCTGTAAATATTACTTTGCTTATTAGATTCTAAGGACCTTAAGATCATGTACCATTCCTCACTTTGAGTCTGTGTATTTATTTTAGTACTTTGAAAATACCTTTTGTGCTTTAGTATGTGGTGAATAAATATGTGTTGGATGCACAAATGAGTAGACGGACAGCAAATTCTTCTGTAGCAACAAGGAGAATATCTAATTAGTGTGAATAGATAGCAGAGCTCTGGAATTGTTGTTAAGTATCTTCTAGTATTTGGATTCCAAATCACTTCTTTGTTAGACTTATTAGTTAGTTTTATTCAAATGTGGTGTAGGAGATCCATCTGTATTTCTGTTGCTTTTATTGGTTTAATAAAGAGACTGCCTTGGCCTTTTGATAGGGCAGTCCTTAGGTGGGAGGAGTAGAAAGAACACAATGCTGGGAAAAAAGGAAATGTGGCAGATGCCATGATTCTCCGGCCTGAGATGGAGATAGGTTAGAATCTTCCCTGTAAGCCACTACCCCGTGGTGATATACAGATTACTAGATATGAGTTAAAGCAAGACATGAGAGTTGGCCAAGGAGAGGCTAGATATAATGGGATGGACAGTGTTTAAGTGAATACAGCTTCTGTGTAATTATATCAGGGGTTAAGCTAGGCTGGTGATGGAATGCAGCCCACCACTCCTCCTTACAACACAAATGAATATTTTTTCAGTGTGAAAATTTTAGCAAATATAGCAAATATACATTGAGACTTCTCCATTGGTAGCTCAAATCTAACTGGTATATTTCCATAACCTATTATTTATTTTTTTCAGCATCTCAAATTTTCTGATCTTTTCTTCAGCTAAAAAATTTCTCATATACCTTAAAACATCTTAATTTATATGTGACAACATCTGCATTCAGTTCCACCTATGTCTGCTCCTGTTTTCCTTCCCCATTAAGCACAACCCATTCACTGTTTATATTATGAACTTTTTTCCTTTAGGTAAGTGACTACTCAACTTTGCCTTTAAAGTGTAATGAGAAATGTCAAAACTTTGCATACAAGGAGGCTAAAACTATTTTTCTGTTCGGCATCATATTCTACAAGTTATTTTGTATTTCTTTGTTCTAGCAATAAACATCACATCCACATGGGCTTCCTGTACCTTACAACCTTTTTCATGATGATGCGTTTCCCTCTTTTGTTCCCACTTTCATTTTAAATGCTAATTTAGCAAAAATTCTTCTATTCTTTGCTGCATAGCTGAAGATACATATGCAATATTGATGATTCTATTCACTGTGATTCTAAAATATTTTCATGAATCAACTTGTTTTTACTGTATACATTACATTATGTTTTTGTGCATATTTCTAGACTTCTGTATTTTATTTAAGCTTTTTCCTAAATGATAAGTAGCTAGCATATATTTGGTATTTAAGTTTATGTTAACATTTCTATTAATAGTATATTTTAAATAAATCAACTAATCACTAAATTTCTGAATCAAAGACTATATACTTGGTAAGTCAATAAGTCTTACACCAATCTGGATAACTGATATGGAGCAACAAATTTACTTGCTAAGCATTGTGAGAGCTCTGTAATGATTTCCTTTCAAACATGAACTTTGAAAGATACATGAAATTATGATAGCGCAATATATTTTACTTTTCATTTTTATGTCCTTTTCATTTCTACCTAAACACAAAATAAAACTCTGAAATGTTTTAACTGTGTTTCTAGTACTTGTATTTTATGCCTAGAAGGCATTTCGCATTATGCTACTGCCAGCTGCCAAAACCTGTGACTTTTCTCCAGAATTATTTCCTATGAAGAGAAAGTGACAAGAATGCAATGACACAGAGTGGCTTTAAAGTCAAACAATCAGTCACAGATGTGCTCTCAGAAATGTATTTGTGTCCAGGAACCAAATTACATGCCACTGAGTTAAGTTCTAGCAAGCTGATACAGTTAATAATGTCGTCAACTAAAAAGGGACTACCAAGACCAGTTATAAATGATTCTTGGAATCTCAGTTGAAATTTATTTGCTTTAGGAAGGAGAATGTTTATGTGAGGTGCTCTTTCCTGTCAAAGAAGAAAATAAAGGGAGCAGTTTGTTAGATATTTTTAGTTTCACCGCCCTGTCACGCATGTGCTAGACAAGAGCTCAGTAGATAGCCATGAACTTTGATCCTCAGATCTTTCACTGAAGAGAAACATTTGTTGATGTGTAAAGAGTTAAATAACTAACAAACAAAACCCAGAAACAATGACTTCAATGAACACTCAAAGGAAGAGGCTAGGAGATTAGCAAGGAGAAAAGGTGATTGGTGGAATGCCTCCAACATAGCAGGTCTTTCAGATGTCAACTGTTCCCTCAGGTAATATTCAAAGGCATTTTCATAGTAACAGAAACACAGGACTTTCCTTAGGTGTAGATAGTGCTCAGAAAGTAATAACAACTGAGGCACAATTGTGAAATCTTTTGGCATCAGAGGCAGCAACACCTGAAGCACTACATCTAAATATGCATTAACCTTCATGTAGCCATTCCACCAATATTGCAACAGACCCACTATGTGAATATTCTGGGCTCTGACCTTCTACTTAAAATTGGTGTTATAAGACTTTTTGTGAGTTCTTATATAATTAATCATTTTACCAAAATATACAAATAATTCCTAAAATATTGCTCTTTAAATAAAAGACCTGGGAAATAACGTTCATGGAGATCTTTGTTGAATTAATTTTTTGAATACTTTAGCAAATTTGAAGCTAAGGTGTGCTATTATGTGATAGCACTTTGCTGGATATTTATTATTATCAGGAAGGTAGTAATTAGAATAGCATTGTCCTTAAGATCTGTGGCCATATCTGGATCTTTACAAATCTTATTGCTTTTGCAGGGCCTGTTGGGTCTGAAAAAGCAATTTAGATCTAAGTGAATGTTTTAGTCTCATGGAAAAGCATTGCTTGGGGTGATTAAGAAGTTTGAAAACTGAGGGCCCACAGGTGTGAGCCTGCTCCACCTTGACTGGAGGTCAGAGAGTTTGAGCTTATTTTAGCTCTTTCTATGTTGTTAACAACAGGTGTGGCTACAAAACAAGAGATTCTCAACTAGGGCATCGTTAATTAGTATTTTGGATTATAGAAGTGCATCCTCCCCACCTGGACCAAAGGTCAGAGAATTCAAGTCTAATCCTTATGTCAAGTTAATAAAATCTGTTGCCTCGTGCCTCCCCCATTAGGAGTGAAGTATATAAGCATGTGGAAACTAAAGAATTCAGGATTCAGTATTCTCTGAATTTCCCCTCCTGAGGCTGTTCTGTGTTTCTGTCTCTTATTTCTCTCATATCTCCGTTCCTTTTGCTTAATATTTCTAATCCTCATGTTTTTACCATAGAATGTATGAATCTCATTGAGGCTGGTCTTCGAAAGAAAACCAAAATACCTTTCTTAAGTGGATGTTGGGGGGGTATAATTAAACACTTGAATAATTAAAAACCAGGGTAAGTTTTTAAGAGAAGGAACCCAGTAAATCAAAGATTAGTGTTGTATCTTTCTTTAATTTCAGAGATGTGAATATGGAAAAATAGTCTTATATTCAAGACTAATGTAAAGAAACCCAGATATTTGAAAATAGTGGCACTAGGAATATAGCTGTAGAGTGCTACTAACCATGCATGAATCCCAGATTTTGATCCCAGCATTGTGCAAACTAAGAATGGTGTCATGAACTTGTGATTCCAGAGTTTATTAAGTGCAGGCAAGAGGCCATCAACAGCCACAGAGGAACAGCAAGGCCAGTCGCGGGCTACAGACCCCATCTCAAAAAAATTAATCAAAATGCTTTGAAAGGAAACAATGAAAAACATTACAGAAAGTACTGTAATACAGGAGATGTGATTGCGATTTATGGTGACATCCTCAGATCTATCTAAGGAAGTTTAGGAAGTTTCATCACATGAACATATAACAATATTTATACATGAATTAATAATTCTAATAATTTATATTTATTGATATTTTACTTAAATATCACATCCTGCAGTGATTCAACTTATATTTCAGAAAAAGAAGTATTTTTAGTGTCCAAACAGTCTAAATTATTTACCAGTTCTGTGCATAGTCTGTGCTATTTGTGTTCTGTAAACTCTATATGAATTACTGAGTTACTGCTTTTTACTAAGTCCCCATTGACTCCACAGATCGAATTCATATCTGTTCATTGTACTGCGGGTATTACTACTTTTCTCTCTTTCAAAATTTGTAGTCAACTTATCTTTATTCCTTCTTTTCTAGGCAAACTGATTCCTAGAAATGAAGAAATAGTTTTTTTCTTTTGTCATTGTTGCAGTATTGGTATATGACTGGTTCCCAAATGTCGATTGCTCTCTGAATACTTGACTGAATCCAGAAAAGTACTCATGATTATTAGATATGGGCAGTAACCTTCACAGTTTGATATAAACGTTGTCATGTGTCTCATCTTAAATATTTTCTTCCAGGACTTAGGGTATGGCCATCATGAGTATCCTCTAGAAAAACCTACCCAACTAGTATCTGTGAGGAGATCAAAAAAAAGGGGGGGGGTTGAGTTAAGCAGGATGTAAAATTTAAAGTAGTCCTGCATTAGCAAGAAGATATCGTACCAATTTTCTTTTGCTTTACCAAGGCCCAGCTTTGTGAGAAAGCAACAAACACCCTCCCTAGAGTTTCCCATCCCCTCAGCAAACAGTGCTCTGCGCTGTCTCTAAGATCTTATTGAAGCTATCATGAGTTCTCAACCTTACCGTCAGGTTTATCCCATAGACTCTAGAGGAGTTCACATAAAGATTAATGTCCAGACAATCTACCTTAAAAAAAAAAAGGAAAAGAACACTTATGATAGTCACACTAACAGAAGGAAGCTAAAGAACCATCGAAGCTTTTTTTGTTGAAGTCAAATCAGAAATAAACTATTATTTACTGAACCATGGTGTTCATAAGGTTGAGTCGAATCAAGACATAAAAGAAAGCTAAAATAAACCAAAAATTCAGTCTTGTACTGGACCAGTGAAATTGCCAGGAGTTATCAAAACAGTATTCTACTTGGATGGTAGATTCAGTGCTTAGAATTTTATTCCTGACCATTTTGTATGTTTTCAGCTAGAGAGGAAAGGGACTTTTGCAAGTGCAGAAACAATGAAGCATTTCAGACAGAAGTCAATAAAAACTGGCATTTAATTTTTTTACCTGTGATAAATTTGTTATATTCTATTATATCCAACGTCAGCATATTTATAAAAATGTAAGTCACTGCTAATACCATCTATTTGGGGGAGAGTAGGAAGGAAAATTCAACAGACCACTCTTTTGTATTATTGGGGATATGTTCTCCAGAATGCCTAATGGATGCCTGGGTACATGGGCAGTACTGCAAACAAAATAAACATTTTTTTTTCTAGAAATATTACAATTAAGTTTAGATTACATGAAAATGGTGCGTGCTACTCTGTTAAATAAAGAGATAACGCCTAGATTGTAAGTTAGGCACCATAGGTGACTAACAACTATAAACAAATAAATAGATAAGTTATGATAATTCACTGTAAGCAATGCCAGTGTCACTGCCTCTCGACTTTGGAAACAGTATTAAGTGAAGTGAATGCTCAGGAGGATTTTTTTTTCCTGAATTGTCGGTTTTAGTGCCTGGGCTATGTGTTCGGATTAAAAAGTTCTATCCTTCCTTATGAGTTCAAGCCTATCTCCTCCTTTTTTCTTTTATCAGATTCAGTGTGTATCTGGTCTGATGTTGCAATGCTTGATCCATTTGGAGTTGAGTTTTATACAGGACAATACAAATGGGTCTATTTTCTTTCTTCTACATACGACTGTGATGTTGGATGTCCTGTAGATATCTTGCTTTTATTAGTTGAAAGCTGTTTGAGCCAACGGACAGGCAGAAAAATAGCTAGGTGGGAAGTCCAAATGAAGATACATAAGAGAGAAGGCAGAGTGGAGGAGGGCAGTTGTGGGGACCTAGTGAGTGTAGAGAAATTGATCAAATGGGACCTGGTGAGATGGAGATGAACCCTGTGTCTACATCTGATGCCTGAAGTTTGAGGCTAACCCAAGCATCCACCTGATCAAGTGAACATATTGGGCCTGCAGGAGAGTATGGCAGAATCCCACCACAGTACACAAAGACTTTTTCAGGCCATGCAGTGTGCTGCATGGCAGATTTACCTTATATTCAGACAAAAAGGGTTTATGTGCTACACACTGCTTCCCAGAGCTGAGGTGGTAAGCACAACTTACACAGGGCAGTCCCAGAGCTGGTGGTGAACATAGCTCTGCCATATTGAAAGGCTGAAAGAGGCAGAGCCAGCATCCAGAGTGACTGCCAACATAAAACTTACCGTTTAAAATATACTCCTGGTCAAAAAAGATTCCAGATATACAATAGACCAGATACAGACAAAAAAAAAAAAAAACCAAAAAAACCTCTAAACAAGTCACTGTGTTTAAAAAACGGACATGGGCTTAAGAAAGAGAGAAGAAAGAAACAGGCAGTCATAGATTAAAAGAGTAAATAAAATTAATTAATTTTTAAAATGTAATAGAGTAAAAAAAGCCACAAAAAGATGGGAAATAATCAGAGAATCTGGATTATGTATATTATTGTTCATTCTTTTAAAATTTTGACTGCAGAGAGACATTTGATTCTGGGGGCTACAAAGTTAATCCAACATAAATATTTATTTATTTTTAATTTTATTTTTAAATAAGCTATCTTTTTTAATTTTACATACCAATCGCAGTTTCTGCTCTGTCCCCTTCTCCTGTTCCCTCCACCTTTCCCCCTCCCCAACCTTCATGAACTCCTCAGGGAGAATAAGACTTCCCATTGGGAGTCAGCAAAGTCTGGCATGTTGCTTTGAGGAAGGACCAAGGCCCTCCCCACAACATAAATATTTTAAAGGTATATTGACTTAAAATTTGAGTTTAAGGATATGTGGTTCTTCTTTTGTTTCCACAGAAGTTGAGAATCTGGGACTTTCTTCCATGCTAATGTGGTTTGACGGAACAAGATCCCCAAAAGGTCTTAGTAAAGATTCTTGGTACAGACAGCTAAAGATACTTAGTACAGACAACTAAAGATACTTGGTACAGACAGCAATGATGTGGAATGTTCTTCTGTATAAATGTTGATTTTATCGGCTAATAAATAAAACTGTTTTGTCCAATGGCTTAGCAGAGTACAGCCAAGAAGGAAATCTGAACAGAGAGAGAGAGAGAGAGAGTAGGCGAAACCAGAGAGACATCATGTAGCTGCTGAAGGAGAGAGACAGTCAGAAACTTAGTGGTAAATCACAGCCTCATGGTGAGACACAGATTAATAGAAAGGGATTAATATTTAAGATATAAGAGCTGGGGAGAAATATTCATAAGCCATTGGCCAAACAGTATTGTAATTAATATAGTTTTGTGTGATTATTTGGGTCTGGGCAATGGGAAATGAACACACAGTCTCCAATTACACAGCAGGAAGCAGTGTGGGAAAAAAGTATACCCAAATTCTCTAAATATGGGCAGTGGTGTTAGCTCAATTAGTCTCTAATCATCAATTGCTGCAAGTTGCCCTTCCCAAACAGAGGATTGAAGAATCCCATGATGACTACACATACTTCTTAAAGGATGCCAAGGTGTCATCTTTGGGCAGTGATAAGAAATTCTTTGTTACACGTTGATATCATCCTACTCCCAAATCAAAAGCAACACTGTGCTTGGCAAACTACAAACATAGCCTTTTGACTCACTTGGTTACAAACTATTTAAATTAAACATTGAACATTTTATCTCCCCTGAAAATACAAAACTACAAGCTATCTTCTCTACATATAAATTTAATTGAGGAATCTATTCTCTCTACACATCTAGGATAAAGTTTGAATGTTTGAAATGTGACTATGTAAACATAGGAACATTGTTTATACAAAGTTTACACTCTCATTAAATAAAAATTCACATACTCCCAGTTTATTTAATGGTTTCGATTTTATAGACATTCCTAGTAACTGCTAGTTCAGTTACCAGGTTCATTTTATATAACTCTGGTTACTAATTATATATCATAAAAATAAGCCTAAGTAACAAGTATTTAACTCCATGAATTTATATAATGTTTGCATGAAGGCAAACATTGTTTTGTCTAAATTCTGCATTAAAAATTCTTCAACCAAAGTAGAAATTATTTACTTAATATTAACTAATGAAACAATATTATTCATGTGTCTGTGAACTATCAAATCTCATCTATTGACACAAAAGAGCTGTAGTGTAAATTTTCATATTATAAGTATAGCAAAATTAGAGTTGACCTTTGCACTGAATAATGCTACCAGTAAATATTCTGGAGACAACTGCAACCTAAAAGGACAAGATTCTCCTTTTCACACTTTAAAATAAATATTCTTTCAGTGCATACATCCCTTAAAGTTATATTATTATTCCCACATAGATAATTTGCCTTATTGAAAATATAAAAAAAATTGTAATAGCTTTAAAAGTAACATAGTCTTAACATACCTTCAATAATTTAATGAATATTTATTTAACTCTCTAGATGTGATAACAAATCGATATAGCCCAGTAATCAGCTTATGGACTAGGGAGATTGAGTAGATCTGTTTTTGTGTGATGGTACTATTACACTTCATCCCATGGTATTCACAGTGAATAATAACAACCTGAAAAATATGTCTTTTTCAGTGTGCAAGGATGTAACTAACACTTGATATCTAGCTAGCTTTTAAGTCTTGTTTTGCTTTTTTTCCACATCAGAAAATGTGCAATCAATATAGCATGTGTGAAGACTCATTTATAATTATGTACACAACAGATTGCAAACAGTCCTTCAACTTTTTGTAACTTTCATATTTTATATAATAATATTCAGGAGCAAACATATGATACTCAAAGAAGTTTAATGGTAGAAACATGTTACTTTATTTTAATGAAACAAAGTTCAATCTACCTCTCAGGTGAATGTTTAACCTTAAACATAAGCCAAGTCATTATCTTAGCTCTTTGCCTGCGTTCACACACATCCATACACACACATCCATACACACACATACACACACACACATACACACACACACACATCCACACACACACATCCACACACACACATCCACACACATACACACACACACATACACACACACACACACACACATCCACACACAGACACACACACACACATCCATACACACACACATCCACACACACACACACACATCCACACACACACATCCACATACACACACATCCACACACACACACACACATCCACACACACACACACATCCACACACACACATCCACACACACACACATCCATACACACACAATCCATACACACACACATCCACACACACACACACATCCACACACACACATCCACACACACACACATCCATACACACACAATCCATACACACACACATACACACACACACACACACATACACACACACACACAGCATATACATGAATACCGTCAATCATATGCCAACAGTAAATTTATTGTATATCAACTGCATTATACTATAATAATATTATATACTATACTATATATACTATGATATATAGTATATATGTGCTATATATATTATAATATATTATATAAATAAGTAGACCATAGAGAATATAAAGCTGATTTAATATCATGGTGCCTCTGGGGAAACAGATCCCTTTCCTGGTGTAAATACCTGAAAGTTGTGTGCACATATATGTATCAGAATGCTGAAGAATAAGTGAGACATAATCTCTCAGAGCCTTGAAATGGGGCCAACATTTGAGCCAGTACTCAATTAAATACCTGGCTAGTATATATCCCAGAAAAAAAAGTTTGCCAAATAAATTAATTCTAAAAATGAAAGAAATAGTAAGAACATGTATGGAAAATTATTTGTACCCCTGGAACAGTTATCTTTTTTACATTTACTGGGGTCAATTTGATTTAGTATTTAAATTATCTCTAATTTTATTTTGACCAAGGAACACTCCTGAAGGGAATGAAAAGGTCAACTCCAATGTTGTCTGATCATTTTATAGAAATACATTCACTATGATTTCTTTCACTATGATACATTCACTATGATTCTGCCTAACACATACATCAATTTCAGAAGGTTAGTTTATTCCACATTCTAGTAATATAACCCCTTATTTTATTTGAAAGTGTATAAAATGTAATAAGACGAGAGAGCTTTTAATGTGAAGTAACATCTGCAACCCTCCCAAAGCAGAAAATGCTATGTTGCCTCCTCTTAAGAACTTAGACTGGCTGGACATTCTGCTATTGTGAGCAAAGGGAGATTGCCAGTTTCCTAAACACATCAGTTAGAGGAAACAGGTTACTTTTAACAATTTATGGAAGAAAATACACAAAATCTCTAGAATAACTCATTTTTTTGCACATACACTCTGAGGACATTTTCATTCTACATAGTTTGTCCAAACAACTTAATCAATGAGTTGACAACACTCCTTCTTACAGAATGCAACAAGCTAAGAAGAGACCGGAGGAAGACAGGGTGGAGTTTAGGGACAAGATTGGGAGATGGTAGTGTTCTGAGGCAACTGTAATGAGAGGTCAACAGTGTCAGGGGCAATAGGAACAATGATAAGCGATGAGAATCATTTCTATGAAACACACTAGGAAGAATGCAAGTTGCTATAGATACAGCAGGAGTAAGGGCTATGTGCACAGTGCTTCAGAAATTTTAGGTGAATGAAATGGAGTAAGCTGACACACCATAAAGCGTTCCGATGAAGTTAAGGTCTTTTATTTTGGTGGTTTATTTTGATTAAATTTTGTTTAAATGTAGGCTACTTTGCCAGTCCCCTGAGAAACACTGTATTGAGTACATATTGTTGGGTAGAAACAGTATTTCCTCTTGTGTTATATATTGCTCCATATTTTAAGAATACCATTTGATATTTAGACAAATTAATAATAATTGGAAATAAACATCACATATTAATACATGCTGAAGAGGCCATATATGTCTGATAGTCTTCCTATTAGGAAGTTAATATACACTCAGCTTCAATCTGAATGAATCCCAGATTTCTGTGAATTCTCTAATACTGATAAATAATTTCTGCTTGTTTCGGAGTCTAGGCCTTAAAAAGTCTCTAAGTACTATTTCTAGACATAGTTTATCTAAACGCTTTTCTGCTTTTTTATAAAAAAGGACCTTTAGAGGACCATGCTGGAGGGTTGAGTGTAGCTACTATGAGCAACTGTATCATTTGGGTTCAGCCTTCATTCATGCCAGCAAAAATGTGATATAAAAGAGCAATAATCTTCTCTCTGAGGGTCCTCCAGATCCCTGAATAGCAGCCATCCATCTTAGTCAATGGCATAAGGAGTAGACATAGAGACAAGAGCCCTGAAATACAACACAGTGAAACATAAAATGAAGAATTCTTGTGTTAAATTTCTAAGCTATTTGAAAATTTGATACATAGAATTAATGAAAACATATTTTAAGAAATACTGCCAATTCAATTTCACATATGACTCTCTGAAAATACTTAACAAACATATTGAGAGAATCAGATTAATCACTTTGTATCCGTACCTTCACTCTTTTATTCAATAGTGATGCATGACTATTTTATAACCAAAAAATGAAATAAACCTTTTATGGTGCTTAGGTTTTGACATCAAAATAAAAAGAAATCTAAATTAGACTATTATTTTAAAATTAGAAGAATAGAATTTTAAGTTATGGTACTTCACAGAGCATAAAGAATGCATTTCACTATAGTATATTATACCACCTATTATTAGTAACATACAACTTAAACAGAGTGTTGGAAAAGATTCATATCTGATGCTGTGCAAAATTATAGTGAAACAAGGTTCCAGTTTTTAAATCAAGCTGTTTCTTCACACAGTCGTCCCCGAGAGCGGATAATGCTGGCAGGAGTACTGGTGTTCAGCATAGGGGAGGTAGGTGTGTCTGCTTCCTGTAGACACTGGCACCACTTGAATAAGGAATATGATATGAAAAGCTCATGTTGTGCCATTGATTCTCCTTCATTTCGTGTGGTTTCCTGCAGACTGTAATAACCAAGTGTTTTATGACTAAAATAATGTTGGGAGGAAGCATTTTTCCCTGCGGTAAATTTGGACAAAAACCACAGGAAGTAGTAATGTGTTAACTGACGTTTTGTCCATTCAGTAGGAATTATCTCTAATATCCCTCTGTGCGTTAGGTCTCATGCTGCTGCAGCATGAAATCCTCTGGGAAAACTGAGTAGGAAAACATTTATTTCTTCCTCCTGGGGTCATCCCTACCTCCCTAGAGAATGAATGATGAAAACTGGGTATATAGAAATAACAACTTTGCAATTATCTCTTGGTAAATACATGGGTATATGGGGTGAGGAGAATGCCTTTTCTCTCAGTTATCTAGAATAGAAAGATTTGTAAGATCTGGTATTAGGAATTCTTTGTAGTGACTATAAAATTGATTGTCTCATAAGCTCTATAATAAAAGTGAAGCAAACTATCTAGGCAGCCATCTCTAAGATAAATGAGAGTCACTGCAACATTAAAAGGCCCAAGTTTGGGAAATTAAAAGTTTAAAGAAATGAGATTTCTGTTAAAATGCTTATGGTATCTATTTCGGCTTTAATTCTATGTTGGGTACTCACTAATTTGGCTAACAATAGTAAGATTTTCTATTATTTTCTTCTTTGTAGATTAAGATGGTTTTAATTGCAATTTACATTGCTTAGACTGCAATAAAAAAGTGCTGAAAAAGTATGCTATATAAAGCAACCTGGATTGCATTGCTTTCCTGCTAATGATTATTTTTGTGACTAACAAACACCATGTAACAACATGTTCAATATGAGGAGATATTTTTATATAAGTGATCACATATACAATAAAATGGTCAAGATAGGGGCATTCTGAAAATCTGTAAGGGAGGGAGAGAGAGGAGGGAAGGAGAGAGAACAGAGAGAGAGACTAAGGAGGTGTGGCACCTGAATGAATTCTGTGTCCTAAATGGATGCTAGGACATTCCAAAAAAATCATGTGTAAAAACTGAAGACATCAGAGTGTCTGTGGTTTAACTAGTAGTGTTGCTCCACATAAATGCTTTGCTTTTTGACTAATGTCAAATGATGTAAATATGAGCAATAAGGTATAGCTTGTAGAAACTGATAAAAAAGAACTCTGTATTAACTTTATAACTTTTCAATAAATCCAATTTATTCTGAAGGAAATCATTTTGTCATAAAAAAGTAAAAAAAAATCAAATTTCCTACTCTCAAATTATCTCTGGTTAGGTACTAGTGTTGAAATATTTTAGGTGGCTATTTGGAGTTACATGTTTAAAACACTGATTCATATGACTTCATTCTAACTTCATAGTGATGGTTTTAGGAGATGGAACAACTGGAAAACAGAGACTGTGAAAGTAGAATCCCCAGGATGGAATTAGCATCCATTAGCAGAGAAATCAGAACTTCCTCTCTCTGCCTTGTAGAGAAAAATCAAGAAGATGTAGAATTACTCCTGAGTATTTAATCAATGCTGCATAAATCCAATGAATACAATTATTTCTAGAATAAAAATAATCATCCTGGATAACTGAGTATTTCTCCTGGTTATAAATTGGATAAAGAAAAGATGATAACATAGCAGAGGATACCTAAGATAGGTGAGGAATTCTGTTGGTGGAAAGCTGCCTAATGTGTGTGAATCTCTGGTCGATCCCTAATTCTGTGCATACTTCTAGATCCAGTATTTTGTATTAGAAGAATAGGTCATCAGTGGTTCAAGGTCATACTTGGCTCTGTAGCAAGTTTGAGGTTATCTAAGCTATATATGAGATCCTATCTTTCAATAAATTGATGTTTTAGTCTAAACGATGCACTACTTCATCATTGCCTTGCTGATTGACACATGCACCATTCTGAATCATTCTGTAAAAATACAAATACATGCATGCTTTGAAAGGTAACAATGGATAATATGTGACTTTTATATCTATAAGGTTTCAATTAGGATCAATAATGTAAAAAAATGAACATTTATGTACATATTTATGTATATTTATATTTTATTAAAACGTGGATATATTTATGAATCAAAAAATAAACCTCTAAAAAATTCCCCAAATATTTCATTACACTTGCATTTTATGCATATAAAACACATCAAATTCAATGAGATGTATGGCATAACAAGTTCTTTAACATGCAACCTTGGACAAAAGTAAAATAACATTATTAGTAAAAATAATCACCAATCTGTGATCATTATTGAACAATTAACTGCTCAGTTCTCTTGTAGTAGAGTATTAGAATAAACCATTCTGCTAATTTAGTTAGATAAATCACAGTGAAGAAGTCTCTTAAATTCTACATTTAGTGGATAGACATACCAAGAATCTAAATTGTTTTAAGGAAATTCATGCAGAAAATCTCCAAACTATGTCATGTTTAGAAGCATGGATTCTTAGAGTGAAAATGTAGACTAAAGAAATGAATGAACTATGATACCAGAACAGAGGAGGATAACAGATTGGGTTTGATGGAGTGAGTGAGGTAAAGGGGTGGTGTTTATTAGATGGCATTTTGCAGATCACTTTTCTGAAAAAAAAAGGGAACCCTGAGAACTTCAAAGTGAGTTGAAGAAGGGCATCATGTGACTTCTGTAGTAAAGTCGGATGCCTGACTTGGGAAAGAGGATGTGCAAAGAGCTCTAGAAAGAAGTACACATCTCTGACAGACATGGAAAGTGTGATTACCAGAGTACATGTGCCTTAGGAGAGCATGAAGTGGGTGGAGACAGGGCATGCATGAAAGGGCAGGAGCTGGAAGACCCAGAAAGCTAGGGAAAGATTTTGTGATTAAGTTTCAAAACGAAAATATGCCACAGAAGTGTGGTGAACAGAGGATGACATTTAGGCTTCAATTTCCCAAAGATCACGTGGGCTGTAGTATATAATTGTATCTGTAGTGTAAAATTATATTGGTTGATAATCACAAAGAAAAGTAAACCTAGCGTTTCTTGTGTTGCGAATCATTGTGCTAGACTGAGACAGATCTGACTCCCAGGTTCAACTTAATAGGTGGTTTTCAAGATATCAGCAATGCATTTTATGGATCTAATTGTACTCAATCTTGAGGTCTTGTCATTAATATCAGCCCTAATGTCAAATATGAAAATTATAGTTTCTCATTAGGGAATTCTGAAAAGTTCTTGGCTGATCTTCCATTAGCCTCACTTTTACTTCCATTTATAGTCTTGCATGTCTTTCAAGGTCTAAATTATTATTCATCGAGCTCTCACCCAGCTATGAGTAATTTCTAATAGACAGATCCCCAGTTAGCTCCTGCATAGCAAAAAGCATGTGATGTTCTAATTGAATCTCAATTAGCTTACATCATATCTCGTACAGCATTTCAAAACATGATTTTTCTGCGCCTTAATACTTCATTGAAAGGAGAACAGATATTTTCCTATCTGTATTGCTATGAGAAGGAATCAACAACCTGGAATTCCCGTCATATCAAAACACAAAGGCTATACATAAATAAAGGGATGAACTGACCTTTTTTTATTTTTCCATTCAAAAATTTACACTTCCCCCTCCTCCTCTTATTCTCCTCCTGCTCCCCTTCCTCTCCCTCCCTCCTTAAGAGAGGACAGGGAATCCTGCCCTGTGGTAAGTCCAAGACCCTCTCCCCTACATCCAGGCCTGAGCTGTCCTATTTTATGGGCTCTTGGGAAACACCATAAAGTGCAAGTTACATTTTGGAGTAGGTCTAGAGTTCCAGGAGGTAGGTTCAGTCACAGAAACTGAACAACAGGCTTTCCTTTCTTCTCACCTGAACATAGAAATGTTTCATTTCAGAATAGCTACAATCAATTGTAGTTTCTTCGTTGAAAGGAAACATTCAGAAGGCTTCTGTTTCTCTTGGAACTGTTGATTCACAGAGTGTAAATGAGTGGCATTCAGGCTGATAGTAAAACAGTATGCAGCATGAGAACAAGAAAAATCCAAAAAAAATTACTACAATAAAACAATTAGAGTCTTTAGAATTAGGAGAGAGGAAAGCTAAACTCAATTCTCTATTAGAATTTCAAATATTTCTTTCATTCAAGATGATAGTCTAAGAGATGGAAGATATTAAAACTAAACACTTATTAAAATTCCAACATACTTGCAAACAAAACATTCAGTAATTCCTTCAAAAATTACAGTGAGTATATGAAATAATACATTTTTTGTTTAAAAATAACAGCTAGAATCAATTGATATAACTCCTGACCATATAAAATTATAAACAATTGAGTTTAGATGGAATATTTTTATATAATCTGATAAACTATAGTTCTGTGGGTCAAATGTGAGATACAAAGAAAAGTGTAGGTCATTCCTAATTCTTGAGTGAACTAAGCACACTGAATACCTGTTACTTGGAATAAATTCTTTAGGGTTCTAGGAATACAGGGTTCAGCAATGCTTCCTTCCATGGAGCGCTTATCTAACAGTAAGAGAGATTTTTAAATAAGAAATGAGCTTGTGAAGGATGGTTTAAGAATGAGAAAACTTTTACGGAGTTCCTGGTTGAATGTGGTCATAGCATTATACTCTAGAGTCAGGGAAAGTGTTCCTGAGATTCCATTTGAATTAAAAGTGACAGGACTAGACAGGACCATTGGAAAAAGGTCTAAGCATAGAACATGGTCAGTGTAGAGCTCCAATTAAAGACAAACCTGAGGCAGAAAGACAACTGGCTTAGGTGGAACACAGATGCAAAGGGGACATGAAAAAGTTAGATTGAAGAAACATAAGCAGAAAATAAAGTGTAAATTATGTTCTAGCATTTCAAAGCTAGTGAGTGACTTTCTAATATGTGAAGAGGTTTTTTTTTCTAAATTTATATTAGAAATAGAATTACCATCTAAGCTGTATGACTCCAAGACTGAAATAGAAGTCAGAATGTGAAAGAAAAGGAGTTTCTCACTAGAGAAGTTAGATGAAAGGTCGGGAGAAAATGTAAGGAGGAATAAACATGAACACATGTACACCTGATGTGCTAATTGCAGATTTTTCTGAGTATTTGATTTATATTGGTTCCTTAAGGGGTCTTATTAAGCAAATATTTGCATCATTCAGACTAATTGATGTTCTTTTAGATATACTAGCTTTTACAAGCATATGTAAAACACATGTACAATGGATAATGTAGAGAAAATACATACCACAGTAATCGAGACAGCTTCATACCAAGACATGTACCTAACAGGTTACAAAATTAGAACCGCTGTCCCTTGTCTTGATATGCTTTGTCATACCCAAGAAAGTGATGGTGATAATTAAGATGCTGCTTTGTAGTGTTTGGGTGAAAGAATAAAAATATTCAGGAAAAACGGCTTTCTGTTTTAATTTTTCACTATTTTATAGTAGTATGGATAGATCCATGAATTTCTTACAGTCTTTCATGTGACGAACTTCAAGAATTCTTTGTCTTTGGAGTCCAAGGTAAGTCCAAAGAGTAGAATCACATATTTCATTGGGGCCATGATCCATGCATGTATGTGTGTCTGTGTGATCTGTCTGTTTGTCTTTCTGTAGCTGGCGTGAAAGACAAAGGTGAATAAGTGATTATAATTTTACAGCACTATTAGTTGTACTATTTTATCACTTACTTCTATCATTTATCCAGGATGAGATGTTTATACAGGGCAAATACATCCACAAACCAAGACCAGAGATACAATGTCGTGCTATTGCTGTTCTAATGTCATGCTTTATATAATGATACACCCAATAGAGGTGGGGAATATGTCCTCTCATGACTGATACTTTTTCTTAGCTCCCAGAAGGAGAAGCAAACACAGGGTACAGAAGACTGATTAGTTACTGAATGACTACACAAACGCAGCCCAAGTAAGATATGTCTGTATACAGAGGGGAAGGAGTGATCTCACTCTGGTGGATTCATCATTATCTCTTACATGACACCAACTGGAAAGGAAGGATATCTAAATTCATTCCATCAGCTATATTATTTCATGGAAGGTGGATCACTCCAAAGTGTTATTTCTTAAATTTTCTGAAATCTCTATATCTAGAATATGTGCAAAATGCTATATCTAGTATATTCATACCTGCACATAAAACAAATATTTACCAATTGGTAGAGAATATTTTGGCTTTGCAAATGAAACAAAGTATAGTGAAAATTTTCTTTTATTTAAGTTAACATTGCTAATTAATGATTACCAGAACTGAGAATTGTAAGTTACTATAACACCATGTTTACTAACAAAATGTATAATTATCACCATGTAAAACTTGCCAAAGAAAATATGGTATACTTATAATATCAACTTTCTGATATAAAGATTTAGAATATTAATTATGTCATGGGCCCTTTTTAAATAAGACACTTGAATTCTTTATTAGAGAACATATGTCTTTCATTTTTAAGTAGGCAGTAAAATACACATTAAAATACCAGTGACTAACATCTAAAACTATAAAATACTTAGATTTGAAATTTGTGAATTTGTTATTTGTGTATTTTGATTTTTTTAACTATCAGTGCAAGTAAAATGCTTTCATATGAACAATATACTATGTGGTCTTCCCTGTGGTAAAAATATTTTTATTTTTATTAGTTTTATTTCTATTAATTTTGAACAAAATGGAGAATTTCATATGGAGATAATTATTTGGAATCAGTCTTCTGGAAATGGTAGTTACAGGAAGGCAATGGATTGCTTACCTTGTGTTTTCTATAATAAAACTCAAACAATAAAAATCATGTACAAGCATGGGCACATGAATTCAAATCCTCAATATCCATGATTGAAAAAGAAAAAAAGAAAAAAGGTAGATGTGGCCATGTTGAGACTGCCAGACTGCTAGGACTTCCTGGCCACAAGCCTAGCTCTAAATTTGTGCAGAGGGAGCACCTTGTCTGAAGGGAATACAATGAAGATAAATAGGGTAGGACAACTGTGGTAATTTAAATGAGAATGGCCTGAATGGTGGATCACCTGGGTACTTGTTGGGAACATTTAGGATCTGTGACATTTTGGGAGTAGGTATACCACTACAGATGGACTTGAAATTTTTAAAAACCTATCCCTGTTGACAGAAAATTTTGTTCTGCCAAGTCCCACAGCCGTTCAGTCCCAAATAAACACACAGAGGCTTATATTAATTATAAAGTTTTTGCCCTATTATCTTAGGCTTATTATTAACTAGCTCCTACAACTTAAATTAAGCCATAATTTTTATCTATCTTTAATCACATGACTTGGTATCTTTTCTCAGTGCAGCATTCTTATCTAGCTTCCTGTGCATCTAGCTGGTAACTGACTCTCTGCCTTTCCTCTTCCCTGAATTCTTTTAGTCTGATTGCTCTGCCTATACTTCGTGCTCAGCTACTGGTAAACCTGTGTTTTATTAAACTAATACAAGCGACAAATCTTTACAGTGTACAAGAACATTGTTCCAAGGAACATGCCATTCCTGGTTTGCATTCTTTCTGCATCTTAGTTGTGGGTAGTGGTATAAGCTCTCAGCTACTGCCCTAATGTCACGGGCCTGCCTGCCTGCCTGTTGCCTTGGTCTCCAATAGTCATAACCGTAAGTTTAAAACACACACTCTCTCTTCTTTCAGTAACTTTATGATGGTATTTTGTCATGACATTAGAAATGTCACTAAAACAATATCCAGTGTTCTCTTCTGGTGTTTCTACACACATGTAAATGTATAAATGTCTACACACAAATTTAAATAACATATACATGTAGACATGTGATATATATAAATCACAGATATATCACTTCCAAACAAAAAACTTTCATTCAAATAAAATACTATTTTTCTCCTTTAATTATATTCTTACTTTATTTCTAGCTCCAAAAACACATAATAAAACTTCACTATATGTGGTATAGTGTATACATCAAAACATGAATTCTTCCTTTAGAACTAGTAAAAGTTCAACCGACTGGAAGAACCTGCTAGGACCATGCTTTGTTATCTTCAATAATATCTTACTGCACTGAAAATTGAAAAATCAATAAAGTTGGGAAAGCATACATAGCACCTAGGGGCTTGAAGAATCTCCCATAAGATATTTCTCTTAAGGATTACATTGTACATGCTACATTGCATGTTGGTTTGGTAATACATTCAACTGTACTGTTAGTACTCAGTTTGAATCATTTTATTTTTGACCTTGACATTCCTAATATCAAGGTCATTCTACTCCTAACATTTATAAGAAATAATATAATGTAGGCTTCTTTTATGATTATAAAAATAACAGAAGAATGGAGTAATATCCGATACAAGAGCTGAAGAGTTTCAGGTCATATTTCCTCTTTGAAGCCCACTCGCTGTAGAACTTTATTTTTATTTCTTGAAGTTGGGTGCTTCATGAACCAATATTGTATAGAGAAAGTAGAAGGTAAAAGGCTAAGGACAAAGGTTAGAAGAACGATTTCAGCTTGCCACACACGAGTAAACCACTGCAAGCTTCCTCATTAACCCACAGGGGAGGAGTTTTGAGCAATGTGTTTTGTCTATGTCTGAACTTATATGCTGGGTTCCTTTGATGATTTATGTTTCAGGTTGCATTCACGCAACACAGAGGAACATAACTTTGGATTCAGAATTTCCTGTCTATAACATGCTAGTTTCTTGACTATTTCATTTCAAAAAGTGAGATTTTTTTAAAGCTATATTATAAGGTTTATGACTTTATTTAGGGATAAGGTACAGGATCTGGGTAAATCCATAAAATTACAGAATATCAACTAAGTGTGAGTACAAACCATATTCATCTTTTTGGGTCTGGGTAATCCATGCAAATGGATGGAAATTTTCTATTTCCACCCACTTGCATGCAAAATTCTAGATGTCATTGTTTTTTACTGCTGAATAGAACTCTAATGTATAAATGTGGCACACCTTCTTTATCCATTCTTCTATTGAGGGGCACCTAGGTTGATTCCAGGTTCTAGCTATTACAAACAGTGCTGCTATGAACATAGTTGAACAAATGCTTTTGGAGTATGATTGGTCATCTCTTGGGTATATTCCCAAGAGTGGAATTGCTGGATCCTGAGGTAGGTTGACTCCCAGTTTCCTGAGAAACTGTCATACTGATTTCCAAAGTGGTTGCACAAGTTTGCATTCCCACCAACAATGGATGAGTGTTCCCCTCACTCCACATCCTCTCCAGCATAGGCTATCATTGGTGTTTTTGATTTTAGCTATTTTGACAGGTATAAGATGGTATCTCAAAGTTGTTTTGACTTGCATTTCCCGGATTGCTAAGGAAGTTGAACATGACCTTAAGTATCTTTTGGCCATTTGAAATTCTTCTGTTGAGAATTCTCTGTTCAGTTCAGTACCCCATTTTTAACTGGGTTATTCAGAATTTTAATGTCTAGCTTCTTGAGTTCTTTACATATTTTGAAGATCAGGCCTTTGTCTGATGCGGGGTTGGTGAAAACCTTCTCCCATTCAGTGAGCCTATAGTTCGTGATCCCAGAGAACCTAAATAATAAGGTGATCCTAAAGAAAAACATATATTTATTCCTCCTGGATATTGGAAGTTGACAAGATTGCTGAGCAAAAGTTGGGAGCATAGGGGTGGAGGTAGGGTGGAGAAAGGAGAGATGGGGAGAGAGAAGGGAGAAGGGGAGGATTGGGGAGAGCTTGGGAGAATGGAATGGTTGAGATGGAGGAAGGGTGAATATGGAAGCAGGGAAGAAGATATCTTAATTAAGGGAGCCACTTTTGGGTTGGCACAGACTTGGCTCTAGAGGGGTTCCCAGGTGTCAAAGGAGATGTCCCCTGCTAGGTCCTTGAGCAGCAGAAGAGAGGGTGCCTGAACTGGTCTTCTCCCATAGCCACACTGATGAATATCTTGCATATCACCACAGAGCCTTCATCTGGCGATGGATGGAGATAGAGACAGAGGCCCACATTGGAGCATTGGTCTGAGGTCCCAAGGTCCAAATGAGGAACAGAAGGAGGGAGAACATGATCAAGGAAGTCAGGACTGTGAGCAGTTCGTCCACTCACTGAGAAGATGTGACTGATTTAATGGGAGCTCACCAAGGCCAGCTGGACTGGGACTGAATAAGCATGATTGCATGTGCATGTGATCAGACAGGACTCTCTGAATGTGGCTGACACTGAGGGCAGACTGAGAAGCCAAGGACAATGGCACTGGGTTTTGATTCTACTGCATGTACTGGCTTTTTGGGATCCTGGTCTGCTTGGATGCACAGCTTCCTAGACCTGAACGGAGTGTGGAGGGCCTTGGACTTCCCACAGGGCAGGGCACCCTGAGTTCTCTTAGGACTGGAGAGGGAGGGGGAGGGAAATGGGAGGAGGAGATGAGGTCGAAATTTTTAAAATAAATAAGTAAATTTTAAAAAATTATAGAATATCTATGTGCAACTTTTTTCTATGCATCAGATATGTGTGTTTGGGCATATCAATTATATATCTGAGACAAAAAACTTGAAAATTAATTATTGGATCAAAAAGTCTTTAAGAAGAACTATTTTTCCATCCTTTTTTGCCCACATCTTTCTTTCTCTTCTGTCTGTCTCTCTCAATATCTCTATGTATGTCTCTCCATCTCTCTCTCTCATACACACACACACAAATATATGCTTTCATATATATATATATATATATATATATATATACTTCCCAAGGATTACATTGCAGCCTTTGTGTATATATTATATGTTTTCTCCTTTGAGTAAATTATGGTTCATTTAAAGGGAAAAATTCTAAAGACAATGAAAGAAATGATTAGAATGCCAAAACAGCCTGTTGTTTTATAGAAACCATTTATACAGAAAAGAAACTAAACACTACAAAGAAAATTCTCTCATTTATAATGTATTAAGGAAGTTAGTCCAGGGTATTCAGTGAGCTTCTTCAGCCCTGAGTTCCACTTCTAACAGATAGTTTTTGTATCTCCACAAACTCCCGATAGCTCAATTTTCTCATTTTTAAATTGAGGTAATGTCATTTCCCTCACAAGATTATTATGGAGCTTGGATACGATAATAAACAAAAATGCTTGAATCAGTTCCTCGCATAAATTACACCCTCAATAAAAGCTTGCTATTATTAATAAACTGAACTAAAGGGAGATAAACAAATGACTAAGCCATCTAGGATTAACCTAAATTGAGAAGAAATTGGGATTTTAGAAATGCCTGCATTTTTTGTAAATACTGACATTAAACATTATTTTCTACATCAATCTCTTGAAATCTATCTTAATGCTTTTTGCATATTCTGCACAATGTGAGATGAGCAACAGAAAAGCATATTTTATCAGCAGACTGCTTAATCAAGGCAAAAAAAAACCTGTCTAAAGAGTAAAAACATTCAAAACCTGGAAACAGAACAACAAAACCACGAAAACTAGAGGCAACAACGGCAACACAATACAAAACACCTAAATTAACCTTGGGAAATTCAGAAAGCCAGACATCAGCCAAAAGGAAGTAGCAAATGAAAGAGATACATATTATGACAAATGGAGGAACAAATGACACCAAATAGTTGTAATGATGAAAAATATTGTAATAGAAACCATGTTAACAGAGCAAAATGTAAGCCTTATGTACCATGTTTACAGCATCTTATTGTGCTGTCCTGAGACAGAGGGTCATATGGAGAGTAGAAAATGTCACTTAATCACTTGGGCTTGTTTTGTTTCATTTAATGCTATCAACCAAAAAGCCATAATGTGCTCTTGATGTGACTTCTATTTGTATTTGCCATTATAAGGCAAGAATAAGATGACACACCTAACACAAAACAACATAATAGCTTATTCTAATTCCTATCAGGAAACATGATCACTCAAATGGAGCTCAGTCCTTATCTTATTTCAAATGAAAGTATCTTTCAATTTTAAAGCATCCTGTCTAGCTAAAAAGGTTCATTCAATATTTAAACAGCATCAACTTTCATATTAAATAACCTTCAATTCTAATCTATGAAGCATTTTTTTCCTATGCTTTGAGGAATATTTATTGAGAACACATTCAGGTATTTGTTCATTTTAAATTCCAATGATCTCTCGTTCCAGATAGTCATCTCTGAAATCTAAAGAATAACTGTGTAAATTACTCTGAAAGTCAGTAATAGTGATTATCATAACATGCCTCATTTCTAATACAACCAGACATTTAATTATGTTTTTCTTGAGTATCCTTTATGGACAAAGAAAAATGAGTCACTGTCCCATCTAGAAGCCTATATTCCAGTAAAGGAGTGAGTCAGATAATAATTACAGGCCTAAGTAGCATAATGGGAAAGCAAAATAAGGACAATTAGAAAAAGGGGTGAAAACAATTATTTATTGCCCAATGAATAGGACAGTTGCAAGGATGGAGTGTTTGCATTACTCTATAGTTTAGTATGGGGTGGATGACAGAAAGAGTAAGTGTGTTGAAAATACTGGATATCTTTTACTTTTGGAGTATGGAGGAAGTAAGTCTCTGGAGCTATGCCATGCACATTACTAACTGGCAAATTTAGAAAATGTGTTAGATATATATAGAAAACTTGTACATAAGGCTTTAAAGATCCCATCAGAGGTACAGAAAGTAAACCCTTTCATCCCAGGTATTAGCCTTGGTTATTTGGAAAACAAACAAAATACTTTGAAAATATTTTGCTAAATGTTCATATATGTATATAAGGCGATCCTCTATTCCATCCACTCCAGCTCCTCTTTCCTTCCTCAATCCAATCCTTTTTTTTTGTTTTTTTTTTTTTTTAAAAAAATCATTTTAACCTCATGTACTGTTTTTATATTTGTGGCTTTAAAAAAAAAATAGCCTAAGTTCATTTGGTGCTGCCTATATCTGCATGGGTGTGGAACATCTATTGGAATATTGGAAGTTTTTTAGTGGCTAATCACTGAAGAAAACTCCCCCTCCTTCTCCCTCGCCCAGAAGCTCTATTAATTGCCAATAGCACCTCAGACAGAGGTCCTTTTGTGATGATACCGGAGGCTCAGGAAGACAGGTATCACTCCATTCTCTGAGTGCTCCATTTTCTCCTATTTGCTCAGTAACCAGATAGAATTATTAGTGTCTGTATTGTTACATCTACAGCCAAAAAAAACCCTTAATATTCATAGTTTTTATCAAAGATCATCCTAATTTATTTTGGAATGATATGGGTGTTTCCTTAGAAAATAAATATATTTTCATCTTTCATGCATCTTTTAACTTATAAATTGTTTGATTTTTGTTTTCTTTTGGTATAGCACAAGTTATATTTAAATAAGTTAATTTCCTAATGATAGTGTTAGGTTTTACAAATGAAATGAATTGATTTATTAATCACATGGTCTGTTGCCTTCATACAGTTGTCATAAATTGAATTTGGACATTATAGTATCCATAGAAATTCCTTTAATCAGAGCCATGTCATCTAAGAATAAAGACAGTTTTGCTTCATTTATAAATGTTCAGTTCATCTTCTTTTGACTAATATGCCTTTGTAATGATCAGGTAAAAAGGACAGGAAAGATTTTCATCATCATAGATTATAGATAAGCTACCTTCTAGTCAACCTCACCTTTTCTGACACATTAATTATTCAGATATCTATTACCAGATTTGTTTGGTCTGTTCTTATAATCGCATAAATGAAACCATGCATTATCTACTTGTCGCCTTTTACTTAACCTTCAACAATATGAAGTTCTACATTATTGCATAATACTGTAATTTATTCATTGGGATTTTTGAGCAGTGCCAAATTGGATGAGAATATGACTTTAGCCCTCTATTCTCCTGTTGATGCATTCTTCAGTAATGTTTGATTGCTGAGACTTATAATAGGTAAGGGTTTTCATTTATCTATAGTTTCACATGGGTATTGAATGACAGAGAGAGACCAAGTTTGTACATAACAGTGAATTCCTTTTCCTGGAGTGGGGAAGAAGGAAGTCCTTCAGAAAAGTCATGCAAAATCCTATGTGTGGAAATTTCAGGAACCTGATTAGGTGTTATGTACAGACATTAGGACTTACTTACATACAGCATTTTCCTAGAGAGATATCCCTGTCCATATAAATTTTCGAACTATTTGTTAGTATGAATGTTTATCTTAAGGTGGATGTCTGCTAGACTTTGTAATAGAGTGTAAAAATGCTGTGGAAAGAGTCGAGGCCAGGCCATTTAGAATACTATTAGCAGAGTAGCTTTATTGCATTCTATATCCCACTGAATGCGTTGTCAGTGGATGAAAATAGCATGTATTGTACTTTAAATTAGTTGTTTCTCCTGATTATTTTCATCAGTTTCGCATGCTTGACACCTGTTATTTGTACCGTATTATGTGAGACAGTTAACGTTTGTGAGTGGTGGATGCAGGTTAGCGTTTTTTCCCTTTGGCTTGGACACTAGACAGCAGCAGGACCTTGTCCAAATTAAACGTCAGCCTGGCATTGAGCTCTATGCCCATTCCTCAATCCAGGTTTAAAAATCTACTTTAACGGCCATGGTTCACAAAATTTTACATTTAATCATGTATCAATTATTCATGTTTTGATTATGGAGTCTTTTTGCAAATATATACACTGTCAATATATTTTTTTTTAAATTATGTGGTGTGTACTGTATTTTGGTCATGGAAACCTGATTTGGGTGGCGAGAATATGAAGAAAATCAGACACACAGACAAACCGACAGAAACTGTTCTTTAGGTAGCAATGGGCTGTACTTGCTCTTATGGAGCACACCTATCATGCATCAATGCAGGACCTCAGCACACATGTTTCTACGCATCACACAGAGAGAGAAGTTAGCTAGACTCGGCAGGTGTTTTAAGCACGCATTCTCAAGTTGTAAACACCAAAGAGGAGAAAGCTGCAGTAGTTAGATTTTTTTACACAATTTGATTAATGGTTCTAAACATTTGTACTTCTGTACACTGCCAGTGTTCCTACTACCAGAGGCAGGCTTTGCTTCTCTCTGAACCTGAGCCCATAGATGGTGTCTCTCATGGATCTAGAGCATTAGGACTTTGATCTGGCCATGCAGATAGCAAACAATACACATTCACAGAGGACGTTTTATACTCTTTACATATTCACTCAAGACTTCCTCAGCTCCCCAAATTTCAATATTTAACTGTCCTCAGTTAAAAATTAATTTTAAATTGTTATAAATTATTTATTTATTATATATTCAAATTTTTCTACTGGGATTTGATTTAGCTATTGAGTTTATATATCAATTTATATAAAATATATGTTTTGTCAAAGTTGAGCTTTGAATCCTTGAGTATTTACTTAGGCTCCCTGTTATTTTAATTTCCTTTAATTCTAACAGTTATACTTTATAGTTTTCCATGTGCAACTCTCAGTTATCTGTTCAATTCACTACTGAGGATCTGAGATTTAGCCTGCACAATCGTTCCTATGACCCTGAAAAAAATTTTGAAGTTGTATAAAAGTGTTGTATAATTTCCATAATTTCCATCAAAGTCAAGCTGAATTGACAACTTTTTAAAAACATGTCTTTAAAAATGTGTTTAATTTTATGTGTGTTATATATATATATATATATATATATATATATATATAATGTGTGTGTGTGTGTGTGTGTGTGTGTGTGTGTGTGTGTGTGTACGTACTGCATGTTGTGCCAGCAATGGTCAGAAAATGGCATTGGATCCACTGGAAGTGGAGCTATGAATGATTGTGAATCACCAGATACTTGGGGGGAACTGAACCCAGGTCGTCTGTATGAACAAGTGTTCGTAATTACTGAGCAGTCTCTCCATCCACGATAATTTGTTTTGATATACAGACTTCATACCTTTCAAGGAAGATGGGATGACCTCTCCAATTACCACTGTAGATGTTTCTATTTATTTTTATGGCAACATTTATTCTATATACTTGCAATTCTATTATATTCATATACACTTCTAATTGTTTTATATCTTGGCATCCTGTCTATTTTAACACTTTATAATGCCCTCTTTTCTCTAATAAAAATACTCAACTTGTTACTTCTTTCATTTGTAATTCAGATAGCTG